>NW_022107431.1:54736531-54745014 GCF_000313985.2 Echinops telfairi | reverse complement strand
TGTGAAACAAAGGACTCTGCGAGAACTGGCTTGGCAAACACCTTCACCTTGAAACCAAGCCCCGGGAAATTTATGGCACTGGACTGTACTCAAAGATAATTCTAAGACATGATGACCCAACACAGCAGCCCAGATAAAACGGAATGAAATGATGTATGAACTAAGTGACTAATTAGATAGTTACTGGCAGAATGGCGACCCTTCCTCTTTGAACGTGCCATAGGAAAACTGGATGCATCCCCTGGACGAGGGCCTCACCTCAGCTCGCAAAGCGGGACCTGCTTTGCCTCCAGAGCGAAGTATATCGTGTCTTTGTGTAAGGCGTCCTTCCCCACTCCCGAATCCGGCTTCATCTCTTTTGAAGTGGCGCTGTGCTTTCATAAGCATGGGGTGCAACACTTTTTTGCCTCTGTGTGTGTGTGTGTGTGTGTGTGTGTGTGTGTGTGCACTGCTTCTCTCTGCACCCTAACAAACCACACAGGTTCGGGCTTACTAGGTCCTCGGTAGACAACAGCGCAGGAACTGAACTTCGCCGTTGGCAGTTGGAAATCACCCATCGCTCTGCAGGAAACAGATGAGGTTTTCTGGCCTCACAGGAATGGCAGTCTTGGTAACCCCAAGGAGCTTTCTCCTCTAGACTGCCAAATTTGAGCATTTAATTTGCTTTGTCAAAGAATATCCATTGTTTCAAATGGACATTCATTATCAAAGCCCTTAAGAGATTGTATTATCTTTCCATAAGTTCTGTTCTGAGGGACTGGGCCGTTGGGTGGTAGACACTCTCCCAGCCTGCAATGTCTCAGGCTTGTAGTCACCTCCTTCTCCAGTGTGCCAGGGTGACTCAAGCTTGCATCCCTCCCGCAAAACACAAAAAAGCTGCTTTCGTATCTGTACGTCCTATCTCCTCCCCTCGACACTGTGTAGGAAGGGGCATAATAGAAAATTTCTCAGTCGTGAAACTGAAAATGAGTGGTCCCTGAGGATCAAGGAAGTGAGGTCTGTCATTAAGAATCCTTACGCTAGGGACCACTCACACCCCACTCCCTCTGTCATCAAGTTCATCCTGCACTGCCGCGACTGGAGAGCAGGGGTTTCTACTGGTGGGCTTGAGCCACTGGCCTTGGTTATAGCAGCCCAGGGCTAACCCACAGGTTACAATTCCATGCAGTGTTTGGCTGTTGTCGAGCCGAGTACACAGCAGATAGTCACATCCTGGGGAAACTGTCAGCTTCTCAACCAGGTGCGGTGGAAGGAGGCCAGATAGAGAAAGACTGCAAGCAGCTCACTGCACTACTGTTTGGTCATAGGCTGAACCTGCAAGTAGGAATTGCATTGCTCCAACTTCTTTGGGGTTCTACATGAGATAAAAACAGACAGAATTAAGTGTAAGAGGGCACTGAGTTGCCATGACTGTACCTAGACAGATTCCTCGGGCATCGGAAGGGCTGCTTCCTCAGGTTGGCCTCTGATTGGTCAGAAAGCCCCTCCATCTCAACTGCACATGAATACCACAGGCAGTGGATTGTAGCACATCACACCTCTCTCTCTGTAATGACATCCCTAATGAAATTCCACCACAGCGTTCCTCATACATCATTCCTTCTTACATTCTAAAAAGATTTTGAAAAAAACATGTGTGTTTATACACATCTTTAAGGGGAGATCTGTAGGATAAAGAAAATATAACTTTGCTCTTGGCTACCAAAAAACTACCGTCTAAAACCTTGGAACTTCCCCCCACTGATTAGAGTATCCTAAGGCCTCCAGGCAACATCTGAGGGTTTATTTTAAGGAGCTGATTCTTGGGTGGGGCCGTCCAGGCTAGAAAGACAACCTTGTGATATCAGCTGACCTTCGGGAGTGAAGAGCGGGGCTTGTTCAATCAATAATCCCTATGCCAAGGGGTCCCAATGAAAGCTCTGGATTTGGAAGCTCCACTGGCTTTCTGCTGGGTGAAAATCTCAATGCCAGTGGGACGGTAACACATCCTTTTCTGGAATAAGAGTTCATAACTCTTCCAGCCTGATCTTAGGAATGTTTCCATTTGTATCATTTTTGTTACCACAAAACTGTAAACATAAATATAGTAGTTTCTGTGCATTCTATGAGTTTTCTTTGTGAATTATTGAACCAGAGATTGTGTGAATAATTGCAAAGTTTCCAGGTAAAGCAAGAAAAGAATGAAGAATTGAGCCAAAATTGTATTCTACTAGAGTATCTATTGAAGAGACTGGTGGTGCCATTATTTTTTTTCAAATTGGTTGACAGATGCATCATGTTTTCAAAATAAGGTAAAATTTAGCATTTATTTTATTGCTAACTTTAGACATATAAGTAGAGTAACATTATTTACACGAAAAAAAGATGGAGAATAAGTCATTTTATTATAAATATGTTAATTTGTTCCTTGAATTCCTTCCAAACTACTTGCAAATATCCCATAATGATCTTCTCAGGGAAAAATATGAATGATAAATCAAAATATGATGGAAGGAATACACAGTGACTGTACCAAAAAGTAATTTTTGTCATCCAACCACTTCATGCGATAGCATATGACTATGAGCTGATAATACTGAAGGAAGAAATCCAAGCTGCATGGAAGGCGCTGGCAAAACACAAAGTGTCAGGAATCACCAGAGTTTCAGAAAATATCAATTGAAATGTTTTGACAAGCCAATACAACCTGAAGGCTCTCACTCATCTATGCCAACTGAGCGGAAGAGATTCATATCTGTGCTCATTCCAAAGAAAGGTGGCCCAAAGGATGCAGAGATTTTCAAACAGTATCATTAATATAACAAGCATGTTAAATTTCACTAAAGAGAACTCAAAAATAAGTAAAGAAATACACTAAGGGAACTGTCAGAGATTCAAGCTGGATTCAGAAGAGGACATAGAATATGGGATGTCATTGATGCTATCAAATGGATTTTCATTGAAAGCAGAGAATACCAGAAAGATGTTTACTTGTGTTTTTATTGGCTATATAAAGGCATTCGACTGTATGTATCATAAGAAACTATGAATAACAATACAAAGAATAGAAATCCAGAAGGCTTGTTTATGTTCATGTGTAACAGCACACTTGTGACTCAGGAATGACTGGGGTGACACTTCTGAAAAAGGAAGATGTACTAGCCGGTAACCCAGAGGGACTAGCATTCTGGAAGATCTGGGGCCTGAATGGTTGGGGAGCATAGTGTTTATACTTTCTCTGCACCAGGAAGTGAGCAGGATTACAGAAGTGGAATAAGTGAGGATTTGGGGGGAAGACATGGTCATTAGTGGAGGAGGAAGGAGGGTGGTGAGAGGGTGGGTGCATTCCAGGAATGAGGAAGTACATGAGATGAGACAGGGGAAATGTTTCTTTTCTGATGGTTAAAAATCCTCCATTAGGATTTTCCTTATACGGGTGGAACCTGTACATAGACCAAGAGACAGTAGTTGGAAAAGAACAAAGAAGCAGAGAATGTTTTAAAAATCAGGAAAGGTATACTTCCAGCCTAAATTGAGTCCTTATTCCATCGTATGCCAAGCACATCATCTGAGAAACCGGACTCTATATAAAGAACTCACCCCAAGGACGGGAGGAAGTCTCCAGGGTATCTCTCAGGGGCACAGCCTCGCCTGCTGAAAGTAAAGACGTGTAGCACTGATGACAATTACGCACTACAATGTTCAGTTTGGATAGCGCCTCGTTGTATAGAAAACAAACATCATCACAACTGCACTAAAAACAATATCATAATAAATTGAAGAAATATTGAAGTTGTCCATGATTGTACCTTACTTGAATCTATTATCAATGCTCATGGAAACAGCAGGCAAATAATGTATCATATCGGGTAAATCTGCAAACGACCTCTTCAGTGTTGAAGAGCCAAGATGTCATTGTGAGGAGTAAGGTGCACCTGACCCAAGCCACGGTCTTTTCAATCACCTCATGTCGAAAGCTGGAAATGAATTGGGATGACCAGTGGAGAATTGATGCATTTGAATTATGGTTTCGAGTGAAGAATATGAATATATGTTGGACTGCAAAAAGAACAACCAAATCGGTGTTGAAAGAGGACCATATAGAGCACTCCTCAGAAGTGAGGATGGAAGGCGAGGCTTTGGCCATGTTATCAGGAGGGAGCACACTCCGGAGAAGGACATCTCACTTGACACAAACAAAGAGGAGCACAATTATCAAAACGGATTGAAGCTGTGGTTGCAACAATGGGCTCAAATCTAACAATTCTTCCGACTGTGCTGGACCAACAGTATTTGGTCACTGTGAGAGGGCACTGTGTTGACAGCACCTACCGAGGCCAACAGCACCACAATGAAAACAAAGAATTAGAAACTGGCTCATTTGCATAGATGTGTGCTGACTATAAAGTAGAGGTACTTGCTTTTTCAATATTGCAATATTTCTGTCCCTTTATTTTGGATCTGCAAGTTGTTTACAGCAGAGTTCAATTATCGTACAAACGATGATGGTTGAGTGAGAAGAATACCTTTACAATAATAATAAAGTGGTAGAAAATGGATACAAATGGCACCGTGGAAAAGAAACGCTTGATCCTTTCATGATAGGTGCTTCTCAAGACAGATGCAAACTAGAGGAAGGCCATCCTGTTGTGATTAGCCAGCCTTCAATGCTGCTAAGATCACATAAATTTAGAGATAGAACAGAGATTAAGAATTTAGCTTTCCTCTCTATTTTCAGGCAAACACAAAGGTAGTGCCAAGCTATCAACATCAACAACAACAAAAAAATAAAACCATTGATAGATGTGGGGGCAAGGTCGTGACTTACTCCCAATCACAAAGAGGTCTTTCTGTGGTTACTACCACACCAAAGAGCTCTGGGTTTGTAGCAAAAGCCAGATTTACAAACCTTTTTTCCTTGAAATGCTATAATGTAAATGCTGCTAATTACTGATAAATTCAAGATGCAGTACAGTCAAAAGGACACAGATTATAGTAACTTTTATTAGCAAGAAACTCAGTAGGAATGATTAAACCTGCTTTAAGATTCTGCATTAACATAGGTACAAGAAAATCCCCTGTTGCTAAAGACCACATTTCTTTCAATCATAGTGGCTTAGCAGCAAGAAATAACAGGATATGATTCAAATGCCTGTTCCCTTGATAAAATTGTGAAAATTCTCATTATAACAGTGCTTGATAAGTTTGTTCATGATAGCCTCCCCCCTCTTTCAATCAAAATCATATTAACATATTTTGAAGACAAAATTAGTATATTTCATTGATTTTTTGCATAAAATATTAGATATTCACCACTATGCATGCATAAATATAAAATCAAAACTCATAGTGATTGTGTTAGTCCAGGTGGACTAGAAAAACAAATTCATAGATACTCATATGTGTATAGGAAAGAACTTTTGTATAAGAGCAATTGAATATTGAGAAAACATCCAGCCCAGTCCAGATCAAATCCATAAGTCTGATATTAGCCCATATGTCCTACACCAATCTATAAATTCCTCTTCAGACTCATGCACCACATGCAATGACCCTGAATGCAGGAAGATCACAGACCAGTGGGCAAAAAGTCTTCTGGGTTCAGTGGTGGTAGAAGCATCTCAGCACTGATGTGGGTCTCCATGTGGCTCCTCCTGCTCCAGGGCTCTGGCTCTATCAGCATAGCACCATGTGGCTTGTCAACAGGAATGTCTTGCAGGGAGAAAGAGAGAGAGAGAGAGAATGTTTCCTGCCTCTAGCGAGCTATTTATTTCCTTAGCATCTCCAAATGAGGTCATCAAGCTGCGATCTGATTGACAGCTGAACTCCACCCCTTCTCTCTTAATAGTCTCAAGTTGACAATAGATTATGTAACTACCACAGCGACCCTATAGGACAGAGTTTAACTGCCTTTGTGGGTTTCTGTGTCTGTAAATCTTGACCAGAGCAGGAAGCCTCATTTTTATCCCTTGGAGCAGAGGTGGTTTTGAACTGCTGACCTTGCCATTTAGCAGCCCCATACATAATTCCTATGTACACACAAAAAATCTGTATTTTTCCTTACCCTCTAATCTTCAAAACAAAGAAATAATGAGAGCAGCAGCTCACCTTCTCAAAGAAAATCCAGTTTCTGGTTATTCATTGCTAAATTAATATCTTAAAAAGAGAGAGAGATTTTTTTTTTGTAGCTCATTCTTTAGAGGAACCAGAATGCTTCAAAGAGATGCTGAAAGTGGAAAGAAGCTGTGCTGAGCAAGTTTATCTATTTTGAAGGCGCTGAAAATAGCTGTGAGAAAATAAGATAAATGACTCATACAAATCTTAAACGTGGCTTTTTGAGAGCACTAATGCAGTCTGCCCTGTATTTACAGCGTCTAATCCCCAGAACCTCTGTAACAAAGCCTGTCATGAAAGCCGATTACCTTGCAACATGCCACTACAAAGAAGGATCCGTTTAATTTCCATCATTTACTCAATTACAAGAAGTTACCATGGCTCAGGCAGCCTTGTTAAAAGCAATGCTAAATATGCAGAGTGTGAATGGAGATTACACAAAGGCACCAAGATTAGTGCAGCGGGAAACCCAGTAAGGTTTACAGGAGAAACAGTCTCCGGAGTGGAAAGTCCAGTCACAATGCGAAACAATGTGAAGAAAAGATCATCGTCCCTTTCTGGTGAAGATTCATAAGCTAAGCAATACAATTAAGCAAGAAAATGCATGTTGCAGAGAATCTGAGAGTGTAAAAGGAGTGTTGTAAAATTGGGGTCGGGGGGGAGGCTAGAAATTATGTCCCTGGACTTGATAACTTGGTTAAAGTATTTATTACATCACTTCTCATGCCGCAGACTTGAGGAAAAACAGCCAATGTATTTTCACTTTATATTCCTTTGTTTAATTTATTTTTAGCTGGAATGTTTTTCTTGAATTAAAATTTTCACAGTTTATTTTATTTTGCATATGCATATATACGAGGGGGCTTCAAAAAGTTCGTGGAAATGGAATGAAAAGGAAAAGAAGGTGTTTTTCAGAAACTTGGTGAAGCTCCCTTGTGTGTCCGTGTCCCTGGGTAGTGTCAAAGGGATGCACCGGGCTTCTTGTCCCACCTGAAAGAAAGATTTCAGGCAAGCGTCAACATTCAGACCCCAGTCAGAGAAAAGATTTGAACAGAAAACTTAAATTTATTGAAGGAAACACTTTGGAAAAGAAGTCCAAAGGGACCTAAACTCTCAAAACTCACTGCTATTGAGTCGTCGAGTCGATGCTGACTCCAAGTGACATGATAGGACAGTGTGGAACTTCCCCATGTGAGTTTCCAAGACGGTAACTGTTTACAGGAGTAGAAAATCCCATCCTTCTCCCCAAGGCCCCTGCAGAATGTAGAATGGAGCCTTATATTCTGCTAATGGCAGACCACCCACCATAAGGTGTCTTTCTGGAGGCTAATCTGCTGTTGGCTGTTCCTCTGTAGTGTGCCTCCGCTGCCTAGGTCACTCGGACTTCATGCTGTGCTCCTGTCTGACACCTAATCTACAAGGCTATCCAGTCACGGTAGGGGTAGTAGGAACAATCTTGTCTTTCTGCACTCAGCCTTCACTATCTCTGGTCTCTTCCATTGATAAATACCTTCTCTCCCCTTGACCTTCCTTTGTGCTGGAGAAGCATGTTTGGGAAACTGTCTCTACCTCTCCTTTGGCTAGAATCTGGAATTATAGAACTTAAGGAATTATGGCTAGAAGGGTCATATTAATTGACTATAGATCAGCTTCCATAAAAATGCCCAGCCTTGGAGACTGTATGGGGAAATTAATTCTGTCCAGCCATAGGATGACTGTGATTTGGCTTCAACGTGATGGCAGTGGGTTTGGGGTTTTTGTTTATCTCAGTGTCAGTAATATTCATTTAGGATACTCAGCTAAGGTAGCAGCTGCCAGTTTTCTCTCTTAGAAAGTTACCACTTAAACTTTTGTAATGAATTTGCAATCTGTAGTAAAATATTTTGAGATAGTGTAATGTCTTGTTTCTCTTCAGATTTTTACTCAATAATATTAGCATACATTGAGAATATTTGCCAGAGTTAATTGTTTCTATGATAGTTCAAAAATAATTTCAATATTTTTTTTTAAAAAAAAGCAACTCTTTGTAGAAGCAGGAACTCTGGTGGTGTTGAGGTTATGTGCAGGGCTGCTAACCGAAAAGTTGGCAGCCACTCGGAGAGAGAAAGCTGAGGCTTTCTACCCCCACAAAGAGTGACAGTCTTGGAAACCCCACAGGGGTCGTTCTATGCTATCCAAAGGGTCACCATAAGTTGAAACTGACTTAAGGCCAGTGAGGTTTTCTGTTTGTTCAGTATTAGAAGAAACTAAAAAGAGTATGGATTGTGTTATTTCTCACCGTATGGCTTTTAATTTACTGGGTTACCTGTATAATATTATCACACTTGCAATTTAACTGACTTAAGAAAATTAGAAATATTTCTTTTTCACATGAGAATACCTTAATGTAT
>NW_022107431.1:54734236-54735605 GCF_000313985.2 Echinops telfairi | reverse complement strand
GCAGCGCGCTCCCCGCAGGGCGGAGGACAGTCGCCATTGATGGCTGCTTCCCGCCAGAACTGCCGTTGTCCGATCCGGCGCGACCATATCACTAAGGAGCCTGCACCGCTCATGGGACCGGTGGCTCTAGCAATAAATGCCCTCCCGCCGGCTAGGGAGCCTGGGAAACGGCTTTTCGGTCCCGCCGGAGCTGTTTGTGCGCTCCGCCGGCACCTATCTCCATTACCCCGCGGGATACCCAGCACCAGCTCCAAGCCTGCCCCAGCCCTCTGCAGCGGGCATAGGAGGCGGGCATTGTGGCCTGTGCCTCTCAACACCCCTTGCGGCCCCAGTCTTTCCAGGACAGTGCAGGAGGCTAGCCCTGTGGAGCATCCCCTGCCTGCTTAGCGCTGCCCACAGGTTCCCCCTGCATGGCCTCTGCCCGCAGACTCGACTCTACAGGCCTGCAGGAACCTCGGAGGGCTTCCTGATCTGAAGAGCAATTTCCCCTCATAGCCTGGCTCTGGAGCCCAGGTCAGCACCACGTCCCGTGGTAGCAAGGCCTCGCCCACCTCCGCCTCTATTAGGCATTGCTAGAACTTAGAGGGAAAAGAAGGTGGGAAATCTAAATATATATATTATATATATATATATCTTTTATACATATATCTTTTATATATATAATATATATAAATCTAAATATATATTATATATATCTTTATGTATATATAAAATATATATTTTTATATATATAATGTATATATCTTTTATCTCTTGCTGATTTTCTCTTTTACTTTCTGTACTTTCTTCTCTCCCTTCTTTTTCCCTCCTTTTCCACTATTGATACTACTTCTCTTCTGCCCCTTTCCTATAGGTATTCCCTCTATCTCCTTTTTTCTTTTCCAAATTTCATTATTATCACTTCTCTTCTCTACTCTTTTATAGCTTCTCCTTCCTTCTCTCTCTCCATTCTTTTTCTTTTTCCTCCCCCCAATTTTTTAAAAATATTTTTTAATTTTTAACTTTTTCTTTTTTAATACTAAACCAAGAAAATGGGGGGCTGCTAAGGATGCCCTGATAGACCAGGTCAAAGCAGCCAAGAGGCACCCACAGAGGCCACATCACCCACTCCAGTCGCTGAAACATCTCACCACTGCTGGTCACCAAGCCTACGGGGAACTCTGCCAACACAGCAGTCTGACACATCCTTAGAGTAGGTCAAAGAGAGAATCCTTAACAGTAACACAGATAAGGGCCCCTGGCCTCCCAGAAACATGGGGCCTATGAAAGTATTGAGGAAAAATCAACAGACCACATCACTCCCAACAAAAAAAAAAGAGAGAGACAAAACATAGTTGCAGAGTTAACATCTCTCATAGAAAAAACAGAT
>NW_022107431.1:54719695-54734136 GCF_000313985.2 Echinops telfairi | reverse complement strand
GCAACAAATGTATAGGTGTGCTTTACACAATTGATCTATGTATTGTGATGAATTGTATGAGCCCCAATAAAATGATTAAATAAATAAATAAATAGTATATGCACAGTTAAAAAAAAGAAAGTTCTGGAGCAAATATATGTATAAATATTGTTTTTGTTTACAACACAATTTCTGTGGGTTTTTAAAATTTCCATATAATCCTAAGATTTTTTTTCTTTCTAAACAGAGATTGGTGGAGGTATGTTCAAGAGATACATCCCTTTTCAATAACAGATTCTGTGGTAACCCAGGATGATTGAAGAAATTTTAAAAACATCCCATAAACTGAACTGATCAGGTTTAAAGGAACAAAGTCTGTAACTTAAATAAAACAGATGCTTAAAAAATTCTTTTAAGCAAATTTAAGAGAGGTCAGAGAAAAATTGGTCAAATGAAATAGGGAACTTAAAATGGAAACTGAAGAGTGTGGACATGTTGTGGGCATTGCACAATGTCACGGGACAATCTGTGTGTAGATCACTGAGTGAGAAACTCATTAGTTCTGTAAATTTTTAATAAACCACAGCAAAATAGTTAAGATACACACATTAAATAAATAACTGAGTCCCATCAAGTTTGTATTGAGTTATTCACATTAAAAGACAGAAGAAAACTTTCTAGCAATATGCATAATGGCATATTTAACATACAAAACAAGTCTGTAAAAGGACACCCGCCTTTAAGTAACAGCAAAGGATAGCCACTTCCTTGCTTGAGTTCTTATGTTTTGATCAAAATAAAAAGGAAACATAAATAGAAAGCACGGCATTAATGGAAGTAGGTGAAGAAAGAGCCATGCAATGGTAGTGTTGGGGATGCTTTGAGCTCTCTAGTAGCGAAGAGAGAGTTTCTTTGTAGAAAGGCTGGTAGCATCAGGAAAGAGTGTCTCCTGATACTCAATTCTTGGCATAGGCAGTGTGCTAGTCTGGGTTGACAAGGGAAACACATTCATAGACACTCACATGTGTATAAGAAATAATTTGATATAAAAGGGCCATTGTATATTGAGAAAACATCCCAACCCAGTCCAGATCAAGTCTGTAAGTCTGATATTAGCCCATATGTCAAATGCCAGTCTATAAAGTCCTGTTGCAACTTACAAAACACATGCAATGACTCAGAGTCCAGGAAAATCACAGGTCAGTGGGTGGGAAGTGTTGTGGATTCCGTGGCCATGGAAGCATCTCAGTGCTGGTGCGGGTCTCAATGTGGCCCCTCCAGCTCTAGGGTTCTGGCTCCATCAGCATAGCTACAAGTGGCTTGTCAACAGGACTGTCTCCCAAAGAGAGTGTGTGTGTCCTGGCTCTAGGGAGGAAGACAGGAGTTTCCAGAATCCTCAGGAGAAAGCCATGCCAACATAGAGGCATGAGTGGCTATGACCTGATTGACAGGAGATTCCATAACTACCACAGGCAGCTTCTAACAAGAGAGAGCCAAAAGACAGGTGGAATCAAAGCAGCTCTGAAATACTGACAAGCAATCTTCAGGAAAAGAATCCATTGTCTAACTCAATTGTGAAGCAAATGGCTAAGAAAAAAGTTCCTGCAGAAATATTTACTATTGGTTGCCCTGTGCATCTGATGACTTGAACTTCCACAGGGGAAGTCTTGGAAACGGAAACTTTGCTAATATAGTGGAATGAGTACTCACAATGAACTCAAAAGGCTTGTGCTTCTTAGAGGCAAGAATGGCAAGACTCCTTACCTATGCTGACCATCTTTTTAGGAGAGACCAGTCCCTGGAGAAGGGCATCATGCTTGGGAAAGTGGAGGGCAGCCCCCAAAAAGGAAGACCCCCCTGCAGGAGATGAACTGACACAGTGGCTGCGGTGTGGGAATGATTGTGGTGTGGGAACAATCGTGAGGCTGGCACAGGACCGTTCCGTGTTTCCTTCTGTGGCTCATAGGATCCTATGGGTCAGAACAGACTCCATGACACCTAACCACAACAACAACAGTGGAAAATATTCTGTTGTTCTTCGAACACATGAATATTCCAAAGGAAAGATTTGGGTCCTTTCTGGTATATCAGATATACCCAATAACCTTAAATGGTAAAAAGTATATGGCAGTTTACTTTCTTAAGTGTTTTGATTTTATTAAGGTATTTTAATATCTAAGTATTTTCAAATGAATGCTATCAAAATCAAAAGCAAGATCCCTTGCCACCAAGCCGATTCCTGGCAGCCCATGTGTGGCAGGTCTTCCCGAATAACTAAAGGATCTGAAGAAGGCACATCGATTTTAGCTGAAGGTATGGGTGACATTTGAAGAGCAATGATAATTAGTGAATTTTCAAATGAACAGAAACTTCCTCTGGCGGTTGCTAAGGTGCTTTGACAGCGCTTGGTAGCGATGTGCTGAGATGAACGAACAGGACAACAGAAGGCTCCAGGGGACACTCGTCGTGGTTCCCAGCACAACTCCACTGCTGCCTGGAGATCTGAGAATAAACCCTTTCAAGTGGACGTAAGAAAGGGGATTTCGTCAGTAGCAGCTAGGGACCTCACTATTGATCAGTGAGACAACCAAGTCCGGCTCCAAGACTAACTATAAAATAGTTTGTTCCTCTGTCTTGTGATAATCACTTCCATGTTAATGTCACATGGTTCTAGACAAAGCAATTGTTTTAGCAACTGTCCCTTGTTATTCCCAAATATTGAAGACTTAAACGTATATCTTTGTAACATAGTTGCATTTGTGACACTTTTGTGACATGATAGTCATATGCCCTAGTAATTCATTCTCTGGGAATTAAGTCCAATAAAATAAAAGTGACTGTTTAAAATATGTTCGTTGCTGAAGTAGCTTTGATTATGTGTCACGTGGCTTAAAGACAATCAGTGTTTCCAAAAGGAGGCAAACACGCACACCTGCTGAGGTGGTGCTAGAAGGAACATGACAAGGCAGACTCTCCGCTTGTTTGCTGCTATACCCCGAGCACCTAAGGGAGCATCTGTCACTGTGAAGTAAAACTTAGTACTCTTTGTGAAGAAAATGGTGCCACTTCAAATACAGTTGTGATGGCTTGGTTTGTATATAAACATAGTGTTCCCCAGAGCAACATTGGAAAGTAGGAGGTCTAACTTCAATCTCCACCTTCCATATTCTTCCAAGCCCCACACTGTTCCTGCCAGACATCTACTAATTTTTAAATCAATATATTTATAACATTTAATTATGCTCACTACGTGCCAGGAAATGGGGTATGATTCCCACTTATTAGCTCACTTAATCTCCACAGAAATGCTAGAAATAATGTTATTATATTGAATGGATGAGAAAAAAACTATTTCAGAAAGTATCTTGATTATAATTTTAAAAAGGGAAGACCATGGGATCAGGCCTGCGTTAGTCTGGGTTGGCTAGAGAAACAAATTCATAGGCACTCACGTGTGTATAAGAATGAGCTTTATTTACAAGAGCAATTGAATATTAAGAAAACATGACAGCCCAATCCGGATCAAGTCCATAAATCCAATATTAGCCCATATGTCCGATACCAATCTATAAATTCCCCTTCAGACTCATGAAACACATGCAATGACGTGAAGTGCAGGAAGATGACAGGCCAGTGGGTGGTAAGTCTTGTGGATGCAGTGGCGGTGTGAACATCTCAGCACTCGCAGGGGTCTCCACGTGGCTCCTCCAGCTGCGGGCTCTGGTTGCATCAGCACAGCTCCATCAGGCTTATCATCAGTAATGTCTCACAGTGACATTACTATGTCCCACCTCCAGGGTCCCACCTCCAGTCAGCTGTTTATCTTCGTAGGTCATGAAGCTGTCATGAACTGAGGTCTTGAAGCTGTCACCTGATTGACAGGCTAAATTCCACCCCTTCACTCTTAATCCTCTCAAATTTACCACAGATTATGCAACTACCAGAAGGCCTCAACTCCCTCTGACTAGAAGCTCTGACCTTGATCATCTAATCATAAGCCTTTCTCACTGCTACAGAGAAAGGACAGGCTGTTTATCTTTTCTTATAACTTGAAGTTTCTGCCTTACTTCTCAGTTCCCTTTTTCACTCCACAAATGCCAGAAGCCCATCCTCTATGTCAACACTGGAGTCACACGAGATAGCTAACTTCTCTTATAATGCTGCCATATAAATAAGTTTCCGTCTGTGTTCCCTTGGCCAAACATGGGAAACATAAGCCTTTAATCTCTGCTGTGCAAAGGCAATGTCATCTACACATGTAATTCAGGTTATCAGCAAGAAGTGGAGAAAAATATCCCTGGAAGTAAATATAATTCTATGTATTCCACACTGCTTATTGCACTTTGACTGATTCATCCCGCACTAAGTGAGGCATTGGCGTACAAGTGTGAGGAGACTCTTTGCCTTCCCAGAACTGATGGAGGCCACGGAGAGAAGGCGCTGTGTGCTCACTGGTCCTAATGAATCCACATTTGTGCTGTGGGGCCCACAGAGAAGAGATGGAATCCGCTTGAAAAGGCTGTATACATTTTAACCGGTTACTTCTATAAAGGGATTTTAAAAATAAATAATAATTTGGGAAAGGAAAAAATAAAGGGAGCTAGAATGACAGCAATAACACTAAGTGCCAAGGTAAAGAAATGAATCATTGAATTTGTGTCTGGGGACCGGCAAAGAGTCAGTTGACCTACAATGTGGGGTGGTGATGGGAGAAATAGGAATCCTCACAAAACTATTAGAACCAGTAGGGTCACACCAAGTGCCAGGCTTTGTGTGGAAAGCACCCCTTCAGGCCTACAATGCAATGACTAGTGGATACCCTTAACCATCTTCCTATTTGATCCCTTATATTAAGGGGATTCAGTAGTTTCAAAGAGACCTGGATTCTTGTAATAAAAAAAGTTTCAGATGCATTTTTAAAAACTCAGGCATTGACATATTACAGGAAGAAATACGTTTTATTAAAGTAAGGATGTCAGAAAAGACTCTCGAGCAGATTGCTCATTATAGAATAGCTAAGACAAATGGAAGAAGTGGAATTATAGGGCTAAACAGAAACTTGTAAAGGGCCACTTGGGAAGACAAAGTAAAATAATGTAATGAAATATGTAAAGACTTAGGGTTGGAAAACCTAAAAGGAAGAACACACTCAGCATATCTTAAACTGAAACAACTGAAAAAAAAGTCAAAAGGCTGCATACAGCAGGAAGCGTCAAAAGGAGATGGAAAACCAGATCAGGCCCAGCCTGCAGCAGAGAGGGATCAACTGACAAAGTTCTGTTTAAGCCAGATTTATGGCTTTGATCTTCTATACTCATCTTTCCAATGTATCCTGTTTATTAACAACTTTCCTCTCACCCCTGAACTGTGGATAGAGGGAGTTCACCAGAAGCTTCTTTCCTCTGTAGTTCCCACAAATGCATCTTGGGCTCTCACTGTCATCCATAGCCTTCTGCAAGCTGGATTCTCACAATTTAGGCTCTGGTACTAATCCCTCCTTCTACTTCAGATTATATGGATTCCAATCCTTCAGTGACTGGTTGTGGTGTGCCTCTTCCATGTGGACTTAGTTGACATCTCACTCAGATGGCTGCTTGTTTGAAGACAAGCCTTTAAGACCCTAGACACTATTTTATTTGATAGCCACGCACCATTTAAATTCTTCACTACATTTTGCTATAACATCCAGTTTATTTTCTGTGTTCTCTTCTAAGGGTGAGCATTGAGCAGGGCCATGATGCAAGAACCCATTGTTCTTAAGTTGGAGCTAGGATTTAGTGTGAGCCCAAAACCCATTCCTGGAGATATATATATATATAAAATTAATTGGGAGTTGATACATATATCATTCGATATTGTGGTAGCAATTATACAATTCTGCTTCACATGATAGAGCTATGGAATTATATACGTAACTTCCAATTAATAATAATTTTTTAAAGATGGAGAGAATACAGTCATTGTACCAAAAATAAGCAGAGAAAAAAGTGAAGTTGTCAAGAATTTCATCTTGCTTATAGAAGCAGCAAAGAGATCAAAGATATATTGCATTGAGTAGACCTGCTGCCCAAGACCTCTTTTGAGTATTCAAAAGCATGAGTGTTACCTTGAGGACTAAGATGTGCTTGGCCCAAGACATGCATTTTCCATTGCTTTGTATGCGTGAGAAAGTTGGACACTGAATATGGAAGACTGAAGAAGAATGGATGCGTGTGAATGACGGTGCTGGTGAAGAGTATTGGCAGTACCATGGACTGCCAAATGAACAAACAAATCTGCCCTGGGAGAAATCCAGCCAGCACTTTGCCTCAGAGGACAAGGTCTTACAAACTGTGGACAGTTGTCAGGACAGGTCAGTCCCTGGAGTAAGGATCATGCGTGGTAAATTAGGGGGCAGCGAAAAGAGGGAAGCCTTTAACAAAATGAGTTAACACAATGACTGCATCAATGGGCTCAAGCGCAAACACCTCTGAGGGTAGGGCCGGACCGGGCAGTGGTGAGTTCTGTTGTGCATAGGCTTGCTGTGAGTCAGAGCCCAATGGATGGCAACTAACCATGACAACAGTCAGGGGGATCAATAGTATGCAACTTAGTTTAATTGTTTTGTAAAACAGGCACTTCCAGTGTATCCTGTGAAATAAAAAAGTTATAAAATAAGTATAATGTTTTTTGTTATTTCTGCTGATGTTCCGTGCAATTATTACTCACATTATACTAACACATGTCAGTACTCTAAGGAGAAGCAATTCAAGTAGGGGCTTAGAGGATATGGAAATCTGTGACCTACTACAAGAATAGATCCCCAAAAGGGTTGGGGTTAGTCTGCTTAAATTCATTCCACTACGTATGTGAATAATTGAATACGTACTATTTTTCTTAAATGTCTTCAATAATTATCTAAAATGGCAAAAATAGAACCAGTAGGGAGAAAGATAATACAAATTTCTAAAAGTCCGTCATGCTTTTTTTCCAAAAAAAGAGAAATATTGTAGAAACCATTGTATTAGTAGTTTGAATCTGAGTTGGATTTCTCTCTTTCTGGAATACTAATTTACTTTTGGAAGGAATTCTAAAGTCTTCCGACTAGAGATGATCAGGGGACTAAATCTATAGTGCAGCCTGGGTTCATTCTAACACAATGATGCTCAGCCCTTGTTCTCCTCACCCTCCGACAGGCAATAGCACACAGTCGGTGACAGCACAAGCCCACAATTACATGAACCGAAACTCCTAGTAGTCACCTTTGATTTCACTCTGTACCACATGCCCTAGATTCAGTGATCAGTGGAGGTAGTAAAAATAGATACAGAGAGAGGACTCAATGAAATTCAACATTCATGATTTCAAAAGAAAAAATAACTATTCTGAAAATCAGATATAAAAGTTCTCTTACTTGATAAATGTGTCTACCAAAAATTTGCAACAATATATGTTGCTGTACCATAAAATTAAGAATGACTACTAATCAGTGCCATCATTCAACATTTTACTGTAAGCCTGAATGAACAGAACAGAAAGGAAAAAAGTACATGCATTAAAAAATATCTTCACATATGATATAGTCATTTGCATTAGAAATCCGAGAGAATGCACAAACCAGGGAAATTACTAAGAGAATTATACCAAAAATACAGAAATTAATCTTTTAAGGAAGGTTTTGATTTCTTAGAACTTCTCCCTATATTTATAAGAATACATGAGCTAGTCATTTATTTTTTTTAAATCTAAATTTAATTGCAAAAAATTTCTAAATGATGCAATTATTTTATTAAAACTAAATCTTTGTTTTAGCATTCTCATGATTTTACTTCTAAAATTAAAAATACTAAAAAACCAACAGATTCACTTAATAATGCATCAATTAAGATTTAAGCAAGAATGAGTTAAGTGATTAAAAATTATCCTCTTAAGAATAACCCATATTTTTATTGGATAGATCATATTTTCAACAAGAGTATAAATTAAATTAAATTTTTAATCTTGTAGCTAAGATACCTATATCTTATATCCAAACGTTATTCCACAAACAGGTACTTTAAATATATTTAATTTAATAAAAATTTAGATCATCAAAGATATCAAAGATTTGGGCATAGTTAAAAAACAAAAACAAAATAGACAAAAATTATGCTTGCCTACCCCATAATTCACAAAGAATTATATATTAATTTCCATAAACTGACATTAGAAATAGAGATACTTTACACTTTCCATGAACAACAACTTTTAAATATTAGTGAATGTACTTTCTGTACAACTGTTTCAAACAATCATTATAGGAAATGTGGTCAAGATTCATAATTGCACAAATTTGATTGATCTTACATTTCATATTACAAATTGCATCACTGTCATAACTCACAAAGAAGTGATAGTAGTATTTCAGAAACTTTCTACTGTCTTGCATTGCAAATTGTTTAGCTAAACTGTATAAGCTTTTTGGCTGCAAATCTTCAATGCCATAGGCCTGTGTCAGGATGTATTCCAGTGTCCAGTTGGATTCTCCTTTCATATTGGCCTCGGTCAGGTTCAGGTAATACTGCAGCATATCCTGTAGGTAAAAACAATAACAAAGTTTGGTTCATTCCTTAGCATATAAAGCATTACACAAGATAAGTTAGTAGAATTTATGTAATATCATAGTATAATACATAGTAATATTAGATATATCATAATAAAATTGTAGTCATTTTAAAAAGAAGTGAAAATGGGTTTTAAATAAGAGCATCTTGCTAAAAAGTCTTTATCACTTTTTTAATCTTAAAAATAAGAAAAGCTCAACATCAGAAATCTATCAAAGTAATATGCCACGTAATAGAAAAAGAAGAGAGGGAAATGTAGGATCGTCTCAATGAATGCAGAAAACATTCAGCAAAACAACACCCTCTCCTGATACAAACTCTCAAAAAGCTAAGAATAGAAAGGAAGTTCTGCAGCATAATTATAGGAACTTGGAAGAACCAACAACCAACATTACAGTCTACGGAGAAAGATTAGAGCCTGACCCCTGAGAACAGGAATGAGGTAAGAATGCCTATTATCACCACTCTAGTCAATATCATACTGGAAGTCCCAGTCACAGACATAAGTACGATGATGATAACGATGATGATGATAATAATAATAATGTATCCAAATTGGAAAGAAGTAAAACAACTTCTACTTGCAGGTGACATGACCCTATATCTAGCAAAGCCCAGAGAACCTACAAAGAAAGCTTCTAAGATGAAGAGAATTCAACAAAGCAGAAGCCATCAGCTCACCACACAAAACCAGTTGAGTCTATACCTATCCGCTCGCAAGAAGACATCTGAGAGGGAACTCAAGAGAACAGTTCAATCACAGAAACACCTGCGAGCAAACCAAAAATCCTAGGGTTAAACTTCACCAGAGATTGAAATATTTATACAATGAAAACTAAAAACCCCTGCAAGAGACTAAACTAGACCTAAATAAATAGGAAGACACTCTATGGCCACACGTTGGAAGACTTAATATCGTGAAGATGTCAATACTGACCAAAGGGATCTAAAGATATAACACAATCCTTATCAAAATTCCAACCACATTTTGTAGACACACACTCAAAAGAACCCAATCAAATGAAGAGACGGTGAAAAGTTTTTGATCTGACTTTGTAATGCAGTCTCTGGGTAGCACACATGATTAAGTACTTGACCACTATCTGAATGGCTGAGAGTTCAAATCCACCCAGAGAGGCCTTCGATGGCAGGCCTGGCAATCTTCTGAACGTTCCCAGCCTCCACATTCCGATGAAGCAGCTCCACTCTGCATCCATGGGCAGCCATGAGTCAGAATGGACTCACGGGTCATCAACAAGAACAACAACAATGGCCTAGTCTCAACGTGTCTACAAATTTGCAGATGTAGCCTAAATTGGGTGAAATCTAAATAAATCTGAAGTTCTGACACAGAAATAGCATCCCAAAAGTTGGACTCATAAGCACACACGTAGAAAGTGCTGACAAATATTCCTAACATCAAAAAGAAGAGAGAAATTGTTAGTTGAAACTACAAAGCACTGTTCATATAGCTATGTTTAGAAACATTAGAAACATCTAGCTAGAGGGCACAGCAAACATATGCACAAATATGAAGTCAGCTCTAAATTGGTAATTGTGCCAACTTACCAATAAGTGATAATCCCGACGATCATACTGAAATAGTCTGACCCCAGGATAGTTGGTCTCCTTTTGTCTGACACCCTTCACGGGAGTAACAGCAGGAGCCACAAATAGAGAACTTATTGGATTTCCTGGACAAAACATATATATATTTTACAAACAACAATGCTGAATTTAACTCTATTAAAGTAAGAAAAGAAAAACCATGCCTAAACTATGCATGACATCAAGCGCTTCTGAGGGGCCAGAGACAACTGTAAAGAGACTGGGGTTTTTCCTAGGCTCTAGTATTAGGTAATACCAAATAATTATTTTTTGTTATGTAAGTCAATGTCTATATATTTTAGCACTGCTTACAGAGGTATGTAGCCTCAAATTATCTCATGTTTGAGAGTTACTTTAAAGTAAGTAAGGTAAATAAGGCAAACGTTTCATAAATGCTGAATGAGTCAAGGGTCCGTGGGAATTTGTTGATCTTTCACTCTGCTCTCATACATTTGAAAGCTTTCCAATTAAAAGGAGTATAAATCCATTGCAAGTGTACACACACACAAAATACAAACCTCGCTTGCTGTGCACCTCTGCCTAAAATAATATTCCAATATAAGAATTTGATTCAAGTGTCATTTATTTCATGTACACACACTCATATACATATGAGAGCCCAAAGGTATAGATACACATATTTTTATAACATTAAATTTCATTCTGTAAGAAAAACTGTTCAATACATTAAAATATGTCATTTTACCTTATATGTGAAAGAAGTACGACACATTTTTAATTCTCTAATTACTGAAAAAAAGGCATATGAATTTTTATTCTGACTAATTTAATATCAAAGCACTTACTGCATTAATGATCGGCTCTCTGCCTTCTTAAAATAGTAGATAATCTAAAGTGCATTGTTCATTAGAGTTTAATATACTTTATTTCAAACCACTGATAAAAATTACACTTGACTTTTTTTAATTCTTGGAAGTAAAATGAATTTTAAAAATACACAAAAATCCTTGTCTTGCCTCACAGTTAAGTAATAAGCAGTAATATTTCTCTAAACTTAAAGATCCAAAAGAAAATTTAAGTACACTGAGTTTCACAGATTTTTGTTGAACACAATTAAGTAATGATAACCCTGTAAGGTGTACACTGAAGAAACCAAATTGCAAACCTCATCTTCTGACTGGGCACTCACCAAAAAACAATTTTGAGGGAATTCAGAAAAAGCTGGTGGTGCTGGCAATTTAATAAAATAAAACTCTCAACTTCCTGAACCTTTCCTGCTATGCTTCAACATCTCGGAGTGGAGTGATTCAAACAATATAGTACATTACCTTTTTCATCTGAAAGAACCATAATGCTATCTCTGTGTGTGTGTCCGAAAAATTGTCCTGCAATGACATCACTGTATTTTCTAAAAATATCTATCAACTTCTCATTATAGTATTCTCTTAATGCCGTGGTGTTCTGGGTGAAGGGCAAATAGCCCACCGGAACATGTGCTATGAGGTACACCTGGAAGAAGACACACAGGGCGAGTGAGACGGTTTGTGCATTCATCAGAGCTAAGTGGCATCTCAATGTCCATGACTGGAAATATAGTCACTGAAATCTACAAACAGAGTCAATCATCTCTTCTATTTTACAAAAAGAAAGAGTCAAGATTTTAAACTATAGGTTAAGGTCACAATACTTGCACCCTATGTAAACTATACTGTTAGCAATGTAACTATGACCTTGATCACAAAATTTAAAAATAGGTCCTTCTTTATAGTTAGAGATGCCACACAGTCTTCAAAGCAGTAAAAGTAAAAAAAAAAACAGAACAGAGAGGTCATAAAGCATTTTCTATGAAATCACAATATTTTATAAGTAACTAATTCTCAAGTTCAACAAATACACCTACTTAGCCCTCTTTTTATCCCCCAATGACTCTGGTCTATGTGATCTACCTTCTCCTTATATTGCCTAGAGCCATTCAGTGTCATTTCTAGCCATTCAAACTGATTTGCTGGGTCACTCTGGTTCATGGTCACAGCATTTGGACTGTAGTACAGGTTTGTGTTGAGACTGATGATCCGAAGGCTTGGATTAGTGGTAACTTTTTGTGAATAAAAGCCACCTATAAAAACAAATTCAAAACACATTTTATTGAAACACACAGAAATACACATAGGCAGTATAAAAGCAAATGATTAGTTAAGATCTAAAATCCAGTCAGGAAAATAGTACTTATTTCTCATGATTGTTTATGCATTCAGAGGCTATGAGAATAGAACCAGATCTGAAAAACATGCATTAAGGGACTTCTGTGCAGTGTAGTTAACATTTACCCCGAGCCACACTCGGGATTACTGCCAGTGGGTTAACCCTACTACATGTCAGGCCCAATATGCCACTGCTACACTGTAAGGTAAAACAACTATATGTAATATTCAGATGAGATGAGAAGAATAAAGTATTTATAACTGGGTGATTGAGTTATATAATCAATGAATGTGGACCTTGTAGTCATAATTCCTTATGTGTTATATTATACTTCTGGACTTTCTATGCCTGTGGCAACAGTCCCGTGCTGGAGGGCAGTGTCTACTTGTGAACAGTAACAGGAGTTACACTCTCAGAAACCCACAGGGGCTGTGCTACCCTATCCAATAAAGAGGGTATGAGACAGCATCAACTCAACCGCAATCAGTTTTTGTTGTTGTTCTTTTGTTTCTAGTACAGTATGAATCAGGCCACCCTGTTTTCCTTGGCTATCGAATGGTGCTGCCACACAATTCCAAACATCCATCGCCTCACCTGGAAAGCCAGATCTCTATTTCCTGACTGAGTCTTGGTAAGAAGTAAGACCTGCTGGAGCTTTTGAACAGTTTTGGCTTCTGGCTTCAGGCATTTGACTTGCCCCCGCCTGGTCATCGGATTTTTGACTGAACAGCACCCACCTCCACATGGAACGATTCCTCAAAGTTTGTTTTCTTTGCATGTTTTGTTGATTCCTCCAAGTTTTCTGAGTTTATGTGGGATATTGTGGCAAATCACAGAACCCACGGATGTGAGGTAATATGTATCTCAAAGGAGGAGTGTGGGGGTGGGGGGGATGGAAGTGAATAGAATTGTGAAAGAATTAGACAGGATATCATTAAACTCTAACTCCCTGGTACTAGTCTGTATTATTTCTTCTGGAAGGGATTATTACCACAGTGATAAGTTGCAGTTTGTTTGGAGCAATGCACAAACTCTTACTTTTATATTATTGGGGGATTAAGATGAGAGAAAGGCGCTTGGATGGTACAAGCAGTTTTCAATCAGTTGCTCACCTAAATGTTGGTGGTCTGAACCTAGTCAACAGCTCCATAGAGGATTACAGTACAGATTACAGTCCAGTAACCCCCACAGAGCTGGTTCAGTCTGTAACGCATGGGTGCCTGTGGGTCAGAGGCCAATTCAATGACAGCCAACAACAAAAACAAGAGGAACGATATTGCGAAATCTAAGCCCAAAGAATTTCCCTTCCCATGGGTGTTGCCAGATAAACTAGGAAGAATTGGCAGATAAATCAGAACTGCTACAATCTCATTGGAGAAGAAGACACTTAAAAGCACAACTGCAGGCAGCCTTTGCCCCGTGGTGGCAGAACACACAGGGCTGTTGGGGAGCTGGCCGCTGAGGTCTGGGTCCTGCTTTCTCTGCTTGCTTGCTTACTACCCTGGCCTTGTTTCAGCTTTCAAACAGGACTACTCACTGCCTCTTTAATTTTTTTATCCTTGCCTGTGGTTGCGAGTCAGCTTATGATTCTTACTATGGTTGTAACAAGGCAGAAAGCTTTGAATGTGCTGGGAGCTATTCTGGAGAACTTCCCACATGGCTTTCGAAGAAGAAGGCTTCAGCAGTTCTCACTCGGGCTGTGCATCAACAAAATTACAGGGCCATCAGGATGGGCCTCTGTGTATCAAACTACTTGTGCTTTTAAGGATTCTAGCATTTATCACTATGCTCCAATATTCAACTGCAAAGTTGTCCTAGATCCATCACTCTCAAACATATGGACCTTTTCCTTAGGGCTAGCATGCCATTTGTCAGGTCTTTTCTGCGCCTCTCTCTCTCTCTCTCTCTGAATGGCCTTTGAATTCAGTTATCTCTAACCATTCACTCTTTGCTTCTTCTAGTTTGTGTTTTTTTCTTTTTCTTTCTTTTTAATCATTTTAGGAGGGGCTCAAACAACTCATCACAATCCATACATACATCAATTGTGTAAAGCACATTTGTACATTCATTGCCCTCATCATTCTCAAAACATTTGCTCTCCACTTAAGC
>NW_022107431.1:54713559-54718623 GCF_000313985.2 Echinops telfairi | reverse complement strand
AGAATGCCAATTTAAGAGAAGAAAGTATTCTTGCATTGAGGGAGTACTTGCATGGAGGCCCAATGTCCTTCTGCTACCTTAATACTAAACCTATACTTATATGCACATAGATCTATTTCCATATCCTCATACATAAATATATTTACAGATGTACATACCTTTATTTAGACCTCTATAAATGCCCTTTGCCCCCTCTTTCCTCTATTTCCTTTTACTTTCGTCTTGTCCCACTATCATGTTCAGCCTTCATTTGGGTTTCAGTAATTCCTCTCGGTTACCTTACCCTTGGTCACACCCTACCAGGCTTTGCTTGGGTTTTTTTAATACAAAAACTTGCTTTACATCTTCATGTGACTTCTTTGCCAGGTTCTGTTCTTCTTGAAAGTGTCTTCTTTCTAGTTTTCCAGCACATGCCCTCCTGGTTTCCTCTCTACATCTTTGGCGAGTGTTCATAAGTCTCTCCTTAGGCCACTACTTCGTTTTGTTGTCCTTTGGATTGTCTCGTTCTAGACTCTCTCCTTGCCTCTGTCTTTTTGTTCTTCACACTATTGCTTGGTGATTTCATCTAAATTCAGATTCAACAATTACTGGTACAATTTTTCAAAGTAGACCTACTTTTGTAGCTAATACATGTTCCCTCACTAGTTTCATTTCTGACTCTTTCTGGACAGCTTCTCTTCCGTACTTCTCAGGCAGATCCAAAATAGAAAAATTTCCCCTGCACAGCAATCTTTTTTTCCCCCATCGTCTTCCTGAAATTTAATAATGTTGTTGTTGAGAACATACACAGTAACACATACACCAATTCACCAGTTTCTACATATTCAGTTATTTGACATTGATTGCAGTCTTGGAATTATGCAACCATTCTTGAACTCCTTTTCCAAGTTGTCCCTCCCTTATTAACATAAACTCCTTGCTCTCCTAGTTTCCTACCTAATCTTTCAGGTTGTTGCCAATGTGTTCCCATGTAGGTAGTTCTTAAAAAAGCCCAAGGCTGAAAACATACCTTTTCTACTATTTAAATCAGACTATTATTTGGTTTAAAGAAGATTTCAGGGGATGAGATATAATCAACTAATATGGCCCTTCTAGTCTTAATTCCATATGCAATGTATTATAATTCTGGACTCAATGTCTATGGCTATAATCACATTTTGAGAATGCCAATGGAGCGAATTAAGGTGGGGTTGTGTATTTCATTTAGCAGAGTGTGAGAACCGGGTCAAATCCTTTGTTTCCTTAGTGGTATGGCCTGCTGAAAGATAAAATCCACATCTCAAAGCCATTCCTTTCTGCGTAAGAGCCATTTTGGAGAAAGTGAGACATCTCAATGCCATCAGAAGAAGAGCAAGTTCAAGATCTTGGCGGAGGCCAAGACCGGAAGCACCAGTCTGTGGCACAGAGATTATCTAGGGCAGAACAAAGAAAGCACGCCAAGACCAATGGCTGAGGCAAGGAAACCATGAGGCAGAGTATCCGAGAGGAGACTGCGCAGAGCTGTGAGGCAGCAACAGGCAGGCTTCCTGGTCCACAGAGGCAGAAGCCAAGGAACTTCGAGGTTAAAAGGCTAACTGCCAAAGAGAGACTCTGCTACTGGCTGAGGAGAGGTGTTGCTGTGGACCAAGGACTGTATCTTTACTGTTTACTGATCCTGACTTGTGGTCACCTATTGACCTCTTGGATAAAGCACCTTAATTATCTGTGAGTTTTACGTCACCATTACAATGAAGAATTGACCCCAGACTAGTGGCAAGAGTGCAGAGGGAGTCACTTCAGAATAGGTAAAAGAAGAAAGGAATGTGGAGGTACATCTGACCTCCTGGCAACAAGGACCCTAGGGGAGTTCAGATATGGCCACCCCCAGCCTTCAAGTGATTTTACTGCAGGGCATATTTGTTTAATTTAAGGTTTAATGATTATCTCAGGGCAACAGTTTCAGGGATTCATCCACTTCCATGGCTTCAGAAATTCTAAAATCCATGAGATTTTGTAATTTTTTCTATATTTTCCCAATTTTGGTTAAGATTGTTCAACATAATCCTGGTCTCTCCTGACAACCTGTCCAATGTACATGAGACAAAGCCTCACTGTCTTGCTCTAAGGAGTTCCCTAGATTAATTAATGGCGTTACTTAATTATAAGGGAGTATGTCTCTAACACATTTACTCTATGATTTTCAGAATGCAAGCAAACAAAATAAGGATACAAGCCAAAGATTTAAGAAAGGATGTTTTAGAACACCTCAGGGAGAATTCCAGACGTTGACTTAATATTTTTCTGAAATTTTAAAATTCATCAAGACCTTCATGTCAGAGTTGGCGCCTCCATAAAGCTAAGTTTCCTAGTAAAGATTCTCGAGCTCCTGAATTGGAGCTTTGTAGACAGGGCCGGAGGAAAGGTCGTGCACTGCTCACCGTTTACCGCTTCCACCCCACCATCCCACCATCCCAAGCTCCATTTTAAAAGCTGAGTTAGCATCCCTTTACCAGAGGTTTGTTTTTTATAAAATGTGCCTGTTGGGTTAAATGTTAACTTCCACTCTCTCTTGCATATCGTTTTGCTAATTATGAAGATAGGCTTTCATTGGCATTCAAATCTAAAGGGCAGCTTTTGCTTCCTGTGAAACGCACTTAACTGCAGTTGGGAAAGAGGAAAAGCTCTCTATAAGATAAACAGGTTCTCAACAAGTGTCCCAAGATGGTATTTCTACTAACTGTCCTCCAGAGAAACTGAGTCCAGAAGCACTCTGAACTTGGTACATGCAAGCAAACATTAAAAGCACTGAGTCTAAACAACATGTTGGACATAGAGGCAAAATACAGGAGAGTCTTCCAATTACCTTTTCTTAAAGTACTGGTAGCTTCTTCAGTTAGCCATGGTTCCCAAAGGGTGGCTACTGCATTGTACACTTTGTTGGTGATGATGGGCAGTTGATCCTGTCCACAAACAACAGAAAACACCCTTTAAATGCTACAAGACATATGTATGAGCCTTACTTGCACATTTATTAATTCATCAGACTCTGGCGATACTAGGATGAATACCGGATAGACTTAGTCTTCAGGGCATTTATAACGTCACTGGGAAAGGAAAAGCGTGGTCAACAATATGCGTGCTGGGTGCTACCACGGAGTGCTGGAGGTGGAGAAATAAGAAGAATCCATTCTTCCAAAATTGTCAGGGCAGCACTCAAGGTAATTGAACAAGACCTGGATTATGATTTCACCAGGTTGACGAGGGATTGCAGCAGAGAAAAAGTAACACTGCCAAGACACAGACCTGGAGGCATGCAAGTGTTTGACCAAAAATAGAGACTAACACAAGTTTTTGCGTCTCAAGGCATAAAATGTGGGTATGAGTATGCTTATGAGAGAGACAATGAAAGCAGGCAGGTTTCAGCCTGAATGTGTAGGGTCTGGTTTAGGATTCCACGGAAATAGGGAAATGGCATGGTTTTAGAATTAACATTTAAACTATCATAAAGCTCCTTAACTTCCTCAGTGAGAGATTAAATACGCACATGTTTTTGATTTGAAGGTTTCTTTTATGTCAGTCTAAATTCTATCATATTTTGAGTTTTTAAAATAAATCATTTTAGAGAGACGCTCTCTTCTCCCTTCCCATCCTCCTGCTCTCTGTGTGGACCTGCCTGCTGAGATCATGGCCATCCCAGAGGCTCACAATCAGTACACATGGAAGCAGCAATCAAAAGATCAATGACACATTGAGTTCGGTAAATCTACTGCACAAGACCTCCATAATGTGTTGAAATGCAAGGATGTTACTTTGAGGATTCCTGTGCTCCTGTCCAAAGCCAAGGCACCTTCAATTGCCTTATGTACATTTGAAAGTGGAACAATGAATAAGGAAGAATGAAGAAGAATCAATGCATTTGAATTAAAGAGCTGACAGCGAATATTGAAAGCACCACTGACTGCCAGTAGAACAACAAACAATCTATTTTGGATGAAGTACAGCCAGAATGCTCCTTAGAAGAAAGGATGATTAGACTTTTTCTCATGTCCTTTGGACATGTCCTGAGAGATTGGCCACTGGAAAGTGACATTATTCTTGGTAAAATAGAGGGACAACAGCAACAAAAAGGAAGTTCTTTGACAAGATGGATTGACACCGTGACTGCAACAGAGATGGCGCAGGTGAAATGGGTGCAGAGCCGGGCGTGTTTCCTTCTGTTGTCTGTCGGGGACTATGAGTGGGCACCAACTCAAGGGTCCTTAACAACGACAGTCACAATAGCAATATCGTTATCTCATTCTCTAAGAGACTACTCCAGATAAATTCTAAAAGACTAGATTCATATATTAAAAGTATGCCATACATTAAAAATACATTTCATTTATTTGTTTTTTGGAATATTGTTAGATTATCTGGTAGATTTTAGTATATTGCTTCTTTATTTCTTTATGATCACTTCTTTCATTTTTAATTTAAGTTTCTGCACAGAAGTGATAGATATTTATTACTTTGGCTCAAAATTAAGATGAGAATATTGAAGATGTGGCTTACAAACAGAAGTCCATGTTTCTCCATTTTGCATGCCATCTACCTTTTCTGACTGCTTGTGTAAGGAGATTATGCCCGGGACAAGACTTCTCTGAGTGAACATTCTCGGTGTTTATACTTACTGTGCAGAGACTATAGTGTGGTGAGGTAAAGCCTGGGACTAGTGAAACTGTTATGTCTCTTTTCACTGAAAATTGGACAAAGGTAAATAGGCGTGCAATAGCAAGTTATTCATGTTGCAGCCATTTTTCCCCCCAAAGGAATCATGCCTCCAGTAGTAAGTTCTGAATCAAACTGAAGGTACTTCAGGTTAATGCCGCTGACCATCAGGGAAGACTGAGAATTGAGAGTGTGTGCCCAACAATCTTCCATCCTAATAGATCCGTGCTCTCTTCACTTGACCTTTGATTGCCTGACATTATGGGCTGCAGTGTAGTAGAACAGCGTGCAACGCCCTAGACCGGGGGTCCTCAAACTTTTTAAACAGGGGGCCAGTTCACTGTCCCTCAGACCCATTGGAGGGCTGGACTATAGTTT
>NW_022107431.1:54708120-54712644 GCF_000313985.2 Echinops telfairi | reverse complement strand
CATTTATGAAACTGGTAAAGGTAATTCATTCTATTATTTTAAAAATTATATTTAAGAACTGAAATCCTTTTCTCTACTCTCATTTCCTTCTGTGTACTGCTGCTGGAGATCTACTCCTTAGAGGCGTTTTCTTGTCAACACTAATGAAAACAATTATTTTCTAAGATAACACCAAAGACCCACTAGTTTAAGGTGATTTTCCTAATGGCCAAACCTACAGTGAAAACATATGTATACACTCAGGTCAAGTAATAAACAAACCATTTATTTTTATCAGAACCAATCACCCAGAATACATATTTAGTTTGTATCATGGATCAAATTGGCCTGAGAATTAAATAGAGGCTTAGGTCAATCTGATTAAGAAATGGTGACAATAACTGACAGCAATATAAAATAACAAGATACTGATATTGTCATGTAGCATCTTAAACTTATACACAAATCACGCTAGACATCCTACGAAAAAAATGAACACCAGAGAAGTTAGATGACTTGTCTAGAGGCAGCTAGCCCCCTCCGGAAATGATTCTAAACCCCAGACCTGTTCAACACCCATCTTCTATCAGCTGTGCATTGTGCCTCAATCCTTTTTTCACGGCGACATGTCCCCTGCCAGGAAGTGAGGGGTAACGCCCATATATTGGGTGACACCAGTCTGGGCAGTACAGGAGTAAATAAGGACCCTGAGCATGACAGCTCCTTGGGTGGCAATAGCAAGGTATCCCTGGCCTGCCCACACTAATACCTACCTACCTCTCCTGACGTAATGGGTGGGGCTGTGTGTCTGTTATGTTTATGTAGCCATGGTACAGAGTGGAGGAATCATATTTATGAAGTGGATTTGCTCCTAACATCCATCAGAGTCAGATCTCAGATTTCAGTCTCCAGAAGAATTTATTTTAGAGACTTTCATTTTACATTTGATATTTTTGAAACTGTAGTGAGGAGAATAATGGAAAGAGGATCTTTGAATATAAAGGGATAGATTAGAAAGGGAAAAAATTAAATGTTTAAGGTGTATTAGCTTTACCCTAGCCATAGATATACCTATATACTCGAGTATAAGCTGAGTTTTTCAGCACATTTTCAATGCAGTTTTTGTGGTAAAATTAGGTGCCTCAGCGGATATTCTGGTCAACTTATACTTGAGATATATGGTAATAATATATAATATAGAAGTTAGCATCTATAGTTTTAATTGACTAAAATATTTGACTGCATAAAAATAAAACATAGATAAAGGCAAAATGAAACATAGTAGCCTCAAAGACATTAAAATAAAACATACCTTGTATCATTACTGAATGATTCCATAACATATGGAGAAGGCACAGTAACTATTACCCCACTTACTGGGCCTCTTTATGTGCCCGGGTGGCACACATGGTTAAAGCAATGAGCTACTAAACAAAAGTTTGGCAGTTCAAACTCACCCACAGGTGCTTCAGAAATAAGGTCTGACCTTTGGGTTACAAAAGTTCACAGCCTTAAGGCTCCTATTTAGCTCAGTTCTACTCTGCACACTTGGGTTCCCGTGAGGAGAAATCAATAGCGGGTAGAAAAGAAGGAAAAATATGAAAGAAAGCAGAAAGTAATCTGCAAACCAGGTAATTTACTTCTGAAAACTCACCATTGACATTTTTTTTTTTTGTAAAATACCAAAAGACTCGCTTTAAATGCTCTCTCCATAAGCCCCCCTCCCACCCAGGATTGTTGGTGTGTTATTGCCATAATGTTGACACTACGACAGGGGAAATCCTTGGCATACTTCTGGAAGTCGGGGTCAAAAGTACCTGTGGCCAATAGTCATGATTCCCCAGTGCGGGGAAAACCTGGAGATGTGGAAGGAGACTCTGGACAGTGGCTGTCATATTAGCAATCACACTTATGACTGTGTCTGTGGAGAGTTCTTTCACTGGAACGTGAGGCGGGCTGTCCCTGGAAAGCGAGAATCAGAGAGAACAAAGTCAGTTCCTATAAAGCTTACTCATGAAGCTTTGTCACGACATGACACACTTCGATGATAAAGCAGCAAATAATAGTTAAACCCCAAACTCCAAACTCACTGCCAGCAAGTTGCCGCTGAGGCACAGCCACCCCACAGGCTGGGGTAGACCTGCCTCTGTGGGTTCATGATGGGCGTAGAAAGCCTCTTCTTTAAGAGGTGATAAAGTACTCTTCTGCACCTCGCTCCCACTCCCCCAGAAAGGATCATACAAAGAAGAAAATCAACAACTTGTGATACATAAGAAACACTGGAAATGTCAGCCTGCTTCAGTGCCTTACTAAAGACTTATGAGAAGCCACACTCAAAAACTATAGTAATTAAGAGCACAGAGATCAAAGTCAAAATATCCAGATGCAAATCCCAGCTTTGCCACTTTCCCTAGCTACGTAGCCCTGGACAAGTAGGACAGATGCCTTCTGCCCCCCTTTCCTCCACTTCCTTCTCTGTAGGCACAATGGGAAGCTAACAGCTATTGCAAAGGTGACGGGAGCAGCGGCCCTGCAGAAGTTCATTCACACAGGGCCTCGTATAAGGCAAGCACTCTGTGTTCGCTACAACACTAGATAGATAGGACTCTTCACGCTGCCAGATGGGTGGCATTTGTTCATTACACCAGCCGAAAATGACGTTTTACAAAATTGCCTTCACAGATTAACTCCTACTGTTGTCTTCAGTGTTTCTTTTTTAACCAAAACTGTCATCACATTAATCAAAACCTCAAAACATGGATACCAAAGTGCACTGTTTATTAATGCATCCTTTAGTAAACGTTGACATATTTCAGAAGTCTGTACTCCATAAAACCACCTGAGCTTTTCCATTTTTTCTTATCTCTACTTAAGGCTAATTAATTTTATCTAGGGTCTTTAGCCCAAATAATTCTCCAAACTTAATTAATTTTATGTAGGGCTTCAGAGCCCAGTAGAGAAAAATTGAGTCGTGCTGGTTATCTGCCCACTTACCCTGTCCATATCATGAACGATGCTTCCTGTCCTGAATTTTTAATGAAATCAAATGATGACAAAATTAGTCGATAGGGAGAATCACACAGAACATCTCCAAAAGGGCCAGGGTTGGAGGCGCTTTCCCCTTTGGATGAAGCGCACACTTTGGTGTGGTCATCGATGAGGTGGTAAGTAGGATCTAGGTGTAAGTCCGTCACGTGCCAAAACTTTCCTGTTGGGTAGAGGAGAAATGCTGTTAACCCGAGTTCATCTCTCTCTTGGAATTCCCGTACAGATATTTATACTGGTAACATTAGAAGCCATTGCTTCTCCCTGTGAGGGAGGAAAGTCTGAGTAATTTAAAGTCGGCTTACTCTAATATTTTTTAAAATACTTTTATTGGGGGCTTTTACATCTCTTATCACAATCCATAAATTCCTCCAATGTGTCAAGCACATTTGCACATACGCCGCCATCATCATTTTCAAAGCATTCTCTTCCCACTTGGGCTTGCACTAATATTAAATGTAATGATTCCCTGTGCAAAGAATGAATCAAGAAGATTACATTTACATGTGTCGGAACAGATGAGCTCAGTGATAGCCTGGCTACATAACACATATAACTAATATAATGAAATACACATTCTTCTGGAAGAACAACAATAGTATCGCACTGCATCAAAATAGCAATTCTCCTAGTAAAATGTAATACTTTGGGAAGTTATATTATATTTATAGGAAAATGGGTACATTTACCCAGTAAGTACATGGCAAAACCAGAAACTAAATTCCATTTCTAAACTCTGACCCAACTTAGCCTCTCAATATCAATGGAAAAAGAACATAGTTCTTTAATGATAGTTTTAAAGCCCCAAACGGTAAGTAATCACAGAGGCTCTTGAAGTCTATACAATCGAAGCGTGCCTTTCACCAGGCCCTTCTCTGGAAAGCTGGTTACACTCTGTGAAGCAGATGTAAAGGAGAGGGTTTCCAGGCAGAAACCAAGCAGCCACTGCTGGCAACCCTGCTTCAAATCATCGTAAGAGACAATCTTTCATTGAAGGAGATTCTACGATTACTGCTAATAATAGGACCTATACTTAGTTAAGTATTTGACTCTATAATCAGCAATTTAATTCTCAAAATTACTCTCTGTAAAGGAATCGTGGTCCTCATTTTAGTTAGTTGAGAAGCTAGCGCTGGGTCGGTTAGGAAAGTGCTCTAGAGCACACAGCTGAGAGATGGCAGAGTCCCGTTCTGAAGCCCAGGAGGAAAGGCTCCCACGTTTACTTGGATACAGCTCACATCTATCTTCACTGATTTTGCTGTTCCTTTATATAATTTTAAAGCTGTTTTTCTGTTGAGATTTTCCGCACACTTTCTTTTTCCCAGTCTACTCTGACGATCACTGACCCCCAGCAGACTCACATTGAAGCGATGGTGGCACATGTTGACAGCAGAAGGGAAAAAATGGAGACAAATATTTGGGGGGAAATACAGATGATTTGGTAAGATATTAAAAAGGGAAGTTATATATTAGTTGTTGTTTCTTTCTAATGGTGCTCTA
>NW_022107431.1:54703629-54707847 GCF_000313985.2 Echinops telfairi | reverse complement strand
TGTTTTTCACTGTTTGTGCAAAGTTATGGTCTAGTAAACTGCACACCAGAGAAAGCATAGCAAGATTCTTGAGAAGGGGACTGCTGAAGTCAAACTGTCTCACTTCATATCCAAACTCTAGCGTTTACAAGCTGGGCGCATTTGGCCTGTTTCTTCAGCTGCAAAATGGAAGCAGCACTGCTCCTGCTCTGTTTACTGCTCACCTATGGGTTTAGTGTAGGAGGGTTAGGTGATTTAGCTAAGTGAAGGAATTTAGGAAGTATCTGGTGCTTATTCTGTTCCTGTTAGTTTTATTATTATTCTTTTGTATGCCCAGATCTTGAATTTGGATTGAGACCCAGCCTTCATAAGTAATAGCAACAATTTATGGAGTACAAACTATGCATACTAAGTACTGGTTTGTTTTTCTTTGCAGTATTTTCTCCATTTAACAGAGAGAGAATGGAACCGCAGAGAAATTATGTTCAAATTACATATTTCATAAGCAATAGAGTCAGGATATGAATTCAGCAACTTTGAGTTCAGAATTCAAATGTCTTACTGAGAGCACACAGGCAGCTCCCTCTCTGGGTCCTTCACTCACACTTGGATGCCCTTCATTCGAACTTTCCTCAATATGGCAGGGATAACGAAATACCTACCTAGGAAATCCAGGTCCCCAAGGGATAAAAAAGGCTTGCAAAAGACAACTAAGCTCAGGTTGAGTGGCTCCAACCCATCCAGCAATGCTATAGAAGAAAATGCCTGAGACCATTTTCTGTGAAGTTCATAGGCACGGAAATCCGAAAGAGCAGCCCTACCTGCTCTTAACACACAGGGTCCCATGGCTGAGAACTGACTTGAGGGCAACTAACGCCATCATGTGAGACGCTGGGATAAATAAAGGAAATGAGACCATAACCACAATCAATTTTTATAAACGAAAACTTAGAATGAATTAAAGATATATTCCTATGGTGTAAATAATATTGCTTTCATAAAGCCCAGCATCTAAAATATAGTGAAAATCAACTGCCATCAACTCTATTTTGATTCGTAGGGACCCCCTGGGACAGAATATCATGGCCCCTGTGGGTTTCTGAGATTGAACCTACACAGAAATAGAGAACCTCTTATTTTTCCCAAGGAGCACCTGGTGGTTCCAAACTGCTGACCTGGGAGTTAGTAGCCCAACTAGTAACAAACTATACCACGAGGGCCCTAGGCCCTCAGCAAATATGCCTTGAATTTACGTATGATGACATTTAGGCAAAGACAGGCATTCAGGATTCCCCCAGTGATGACATGATGGCTCGATTAATGAAAGCTGAATGAGAACCGTGCTCCTCCTGTGCTCCTCCTACTACATTGAATTTCCAGACAGATAAATCAGAAGGTAATATTTAGATTCACTAAAGGATGTCTTTACATAGAAGCCTAGAAAAGTAGTTTCCTGGCCACCAGGTGCAGCCCTCATCTCCTTCCCACCAGTCTTAGTGCTTCCTGGAAGTTGGAGGCACAGTCTGTGTGTAACTCAGACACTGTCATATGTTGGTGTCGTGCAACCTCAGGCATGTGTATCTCAAAACCCTAAATAGCCATACAAGGTAGGTTCAGAAAGCTTGTGGGAAAATGTACATAAATGATAATGCTATTTTTCATTAATTTTTTGGCGGCTCCTCCCTCTTAGAGTCAGAGAAATATAAGCCCAGGAAAAGTCAAAAGCAGCATGTAATGAACACTTGGGGCAATGTCTTGTTATAACTGACATTCGCTAGGGCTAGGAAACCAGATGTATAGTTTCTTGCTTTCAACTGCCCGAGAGCTGAGTTAGGAGAATGAGGTTCTCAGACAGAGAAGAGACATGTTCCCACAGCACTGTCCTAAAAGCCTCTGTGTGTGTGTATGTGTGTGTAAGAGAGAGATTTCAACACTACTACATCCTGCACTGCTGAGTCTCAGAGACAACTCAAAAACAAAACAGATCTCTACATCTCTAATTCTTTTTTTCCCAAAAGAGTGCAATCAGACATTACTTAACATCCATGAGTCCAAGAAGCAAATCCACTGCCTTTACTGAATCCTGACTCATAGTGACTCTATATCCATCTATACCTATATCCATAACTAGATCTAGATATATTTACCAAGACTACAAGTCTTCATGGAAGCAAACAGCAAAATCTCTCCCACAAAGCATGTGGTGGATTTGAACTGACAACCTTGTGGCTAACAAGCAGAGCAACACCTAACACAGTGCCGGCACCTATACATTCTAGGAAATGCGATGTTATGTAGTTTGGACATTGAGCACACATGACTAAATTGCCAGCAATAGCTTTCACTGGGCTGCTAACCACAAGGTCGGCAGGTTGAAAGCAGCAGCTGCTCTGAGAGAGAAAGTTGTGGCTTTTTACTCCGGTCTCGAAACCCGCAGGGCAGTTGTACTCTGTCCTATAGGGTTGCTCTGAGTTGGATTTGACTCAACAACAATGAGTTTGGTTTAGTTGGGTTTTATTATTTAAGGAGCTTGGATGGTGCTATGCAAGGAGCCCTGGTAGCGTAGCAGTTATGCATTGGGTTGCTAACTGCAAGGTCAGTAGTTTGAAACCATCCGGGAGAAAGGTGGGCTTTCTACTCCTAAGTCTCACAGAGTTACAGTCTCAGAACTCTCAGGGGCAGTTCTCCCTTGTACTATAGGGTCACTGTGCGACAGCATCAACTCCATGGCAGCGAGTTTGGGTTTTTTCCAGTTTATAGGGGTCTCTGTGAGTCAGAATCCACTCAACGACAGTGAGTTTGCTTTTGATAACCTTGTTACACTTCTAAATTGATCATTCTTTTTTACCTCTTGCTGCTTCTATCACAACATCGATTTTGCTGCATCTTGGAGCCATGAGGTACTTCACAGTAACAGTTTACTTCACAAAGAGAGAGCCTCGAACACTGAGATGAGAAATACATGCGACTGCTGCCTAGGAGGCAGAGCATGTACTGTTATGAGGGAAATGTTTCAGAAAGTATCCTGTCGTCCGTGCGGAAGTCAGTATTGTGAATATCAAGATATATGTAGCATAGGCTACATCTATTCTGTACTTTCTGACAAGGCACTTAGTATACAAGAAGACATGAGACACAGTATCGCATGCAGGACACTGACATTCTCTAGGCCTCATTCTCGGGTCGGCTATCCGAACTCTAGTCCAGCCTTAGGGAGCAGGTATACAGGCAAGCAGTTCGACAGTGGACCTGAAGAGGCATTGCATGACTGTGCTTAGTTTCAAACAGAGTCTGGAAAACTCACTGCCATCAAGTAGATGCTCAGTCATAGCTACCCTGTAGGACAGGGTAGAACTGCCACCGCGGGTTTCTGAGATGGAAGAGGTGCAGTACTGTTAGATAGTACAATTTCTCATTAAATATTGGTTCTCAAATATTGGCTGTCTATCCCAGAGTTTTAGATTCAGTAGGTATTGAGTAGAGCTGACTTTTAAAAAATGATTATTATTATTTCTAACAAGTTTCGTTATACCGTTGCTGAGGGACCTGGGAACCGCTGGTGCATCTAGCACTGGGTCATCCAAACCCAAGCCAAAATTCACTGCCATCCGCTCATGGCCACTCACAGGGAACCTATGGGACCGCGTAGAACTGCCCCAGTGAGTTTTCTAGACAGTAATTCTTTACAGGAGTAAATAAAATTAGATAGATTAGATAGATAGATAGATAGATAGATAGATAGATAGATAGATAGATAGATAGATAGATAGATAGATAGATAAAACCCTTTCTTTCTCCAGCGGAGCGGGGATGGTGTCAAACTGCTGACCTTTCATTAGCAGCCCAACCCATAACCACTGCGCCACCGGCTTTTCCGCTGGCACCGTGTTACCTGCAAGAAAGGAATAAAATCGGCCCTGCCCTCACGGAGCCCACTGGGCAGCAGCGTCCCGAGAAGCGGAGGTTCCACAGCAAACGGGCCCCGGGCTGGGGAGTGCCACGAGCCGCCTGCCGACCTTGAACTCGGGCACCAGACTGACAACGCCCCCGAAAGTTACCTGCCTGCCATGCGCGAAACCTGCCCCGACCGCACCCCTCTCTCTCCGCCCGGGGCAGGTTCGAGCCAGAGGACTGCGCAACCCACCGCCTTCCTGTTGCTCGAAGAAATACAGCTGCCCTGCCACTCCCCGAGGAGAGACCCGCCGGCGGGGCGGGGTGGCCCCCAGTCCCGTCGCCCCC
>NW_022107431.1:54702418-54703213 GCF_000313985.2 Echinops telfairi | reverse complement strand
CGGAGGGCGGACGCCCGGCGGGTCACGTGCAGCCTCCGCGCGAGCCGGCCGTCTGCCCTGCGAGCGGCGGTGTTGGGATTGTTTGCACGCTAGTCCCTTCTGACGTCAGTGTCTAGCCTAGGAAAGAATGTTCTCGGCCGATCCCATCTTCCTTAAGTGGCACCCGGGCTTCCTCGGCGGAGGTGGAGACGACTTTGAAGCACCGTGATTTGGAAACGGACGGGCCAATGGAGCTCCTAAGGCCAGCCGCGTTAGCATACCCCCAGGAAGCTTTGCTTACAGATGCAAATTCTAGACCCACAGCAAGCTGGTTTAAATTAAAAGCTGGAGATCAGATTCAGTCATTTTTGTTTGGGGAACTCCACGTGTTGCTAAAGTGATGCTGTTTTGAGAACCACTGCTCCGACACGAGGTGGTTGACCACTAAATTGCAGGAACATCTCAGAACCGTGCCTTATACAGAGCCCGGAGATGGCTAGAAATACATAGAGGCTGTTGATTTTACTCTTCCGAGAATCCTCCCCAGATTTTTAGAAGGATCAAGATGCCCAAACTGTGTTGGATGGTTATTCAGGGTTCCTTCTCTGACATTTATATGGATGCTGAACTCTTCAAAGTCTTAACCTTTCTATTTGTAGGACATGAACTTTCTTTGAAGTTCCTGAATTACTGGCCCCATAAAAAGATGTTGTAAAAGCATCTGTATTTCCCACCAGGGCAAACCTTATTTTGTATCCTGTGTCATTTAGTGGGAGCGTGTGTCATGAAAGAGTCTTTGAAATGGGACTCAAGGCA
>NW_022107431.1:54700405-54702129 GCF_000313985.2 Echinops telfairi | reverse complement strand
TAAACCAATGACCAAAACACACACACACACACACACACACACACACCTGCCAGAATCAACTCTTGACACACAGGCCCTCTATTCCTCTTTTTACACGCCATGATCGATGAGAATTACACATTATGAGCATCGTTAAGGATATGGTGTAGAATGGGAGGGAGTCCATTTTGGGAGCCAGGGGTGTGAACCAATAAGAGACAGCAATCCCAGGGATGTCACTGACCCTGGGTATTTATGTGTGGCCCTTCATGCAGCGCCCTTCTTGCGAGGGTGCACGTCTGCACGGTGGAGAACGCGTGTGAGAGGAGGGGCATTTCTGCTCATTGGCAGCAGTTCCCCATTTCCCCCCAACCTCTTCTATTGTTCCCCAAAGAACCAGGACTCCAGTGACTGTCTCTAGAGATTTACCTATCCTGGATTTCATATATGGAAAAATATTTTTTTTAAAAAAACATAACAGCAAACTGACAACAATAGCAAAGTAAAGCAGAAGAAAAGCTCAATTGGAAAATAGCAGAAAATATTAAAAACCAGAACAAATTTAAAATGGGTCAAAAGGAAAATCAACTTGTTAAATCGTAAAATTTAAGATGTTAAAATTTTGTTAAATTTTAATATATTAAATTTTAGCCTAACTGCATCTGGAAGAATCCACTTTCTGATGCATTTTGTGTGATAACTGGGCTATTCACATCTCCAGTCTATGGTCAGAAGGGATTTATCAGACGCTTAATCCACTGTATTTACCCTTCACCTTTTTTTTTTTCTTAAACTGAAACAACTTTTGAATGGGTCAAAAAGGAGATAAAATTATAAGATGTCACATTTTAACCTAACTATATCTGCCATAATTAACGTGACAATGCTCTCTGTCTGATAACAAGGCTATTCATATCCTTGAACTCTAATCAGAGCTGATTCACTGGAAGTTTGGTCCATGTAGGAATTTTGGACTTCCACTGTCAACCTCACTGCACACCAGATGTTCACAAGCTAAGTTCTAAGACCATTCCCTAATTTGAGTTTTGATTTTATTATTTATAATCTTGGTTCACTCAGGCTGGTGGGCTTCTTCTCTGTGGACTTGGTTGACGCCTCACTTAGATGGCTGCTTTTTGGAAGACAAGTCTTTAAGTTCCCAGACACTATTTTTTGTGATAGCCAGTTCCCATTTAATTTCTTCACCACACTTTGCTATAGCACCCTTGTATTCAGTGATCTCTTCTTCATGAGGGTGAGCATCAAGCAGGGCCATGCCAAGACTGTAACTATTTACAGGAGTAGAAAGCCCCATCCTGGGGGGGCTGGTGGTTTTTAACTGCTGACCTTGCAGTTAGCAGCCCAACATGAAACCACTACACTACCAGGGCTTCCTTAGGGGCCCCCTAAAGCCTAAGATACGATTTGCCACATTAAAGAAGCTGGTCAGGAATCACCACCCCCACTCCCAAGAATGCTGATGTGTGTCAACTTGATTCCAACTCCGAGCTACCTTAAAGGAGACCAGAGAACTCTCTCCTTAGGGTTTCCTGGACTTGAGTTTTTAAAGGAGCAGAACTGATCCAATTGCCAGGTCTGTTCTCTTCAGGACTGTTGGTGACATAGAAATGCCACCCTTGCAGTTCACCGCCTAGCTGCTTAACCATTGCACTACTATGTCTCCTACTACGGAACATGTGGAAATCCACAAAAATTAAGTAATTCTTGGTTTGGGTCTAATGGCA
>NW_022107431.1:54692735-54694270 GCF_000313985.2 Echinops telfairi | reverse complement strand
GTTGTGTAAGGTTTATTCCAGTTTGATATACATTCCAAGAGAAAGTACAAAATGTAATCACTTCTTGATTTTAAAACATGACTTGAAATGTAAAAACAAGTTATAAAACATGAATTTGCAGATCAAAACATGGCTGGAGTAACATATTTTTATGTTTTTAAGTCATTATTTTCCACTTTACACCAAGAGAAACCTTCTAATTAGTGATTAGCAGGATGTCACTGAAACTTTATTCAACAGGAAACAAAACAAAAAGGATCTCCCAACCAGGAGCGGCTGCCTGACTAGGCCTTCTCGTAGTGGCGGATGGCAACCACCTCGCCGAAGGTGAGGGTCTGAAAGAGTCAAAGAAAATGAGATCTCTCGACACAGTCATATGAGTAACTACATCTTAACAATTATCACGTATTTTTACTTCATCATTATTCAAAACAAAGCAAATTTACGACTACCAAAGCTGCATAAATATTTAGTAAAGCTAAAAAGAGAAGAAATTCGTGTTTATTGGGAGCACAATTTATTTATACATACATGTAGACATAGTTCTTGCTTAAAGTAAAAACTTACATTGACAATTTAGATTCGTAAAAGAAGAATTCCTTTATCGTTGGGCTATCAGGTAAATGGTGATAAATTAGAAGTCACCAAACTCACTACCGTCAGGTACATTCTGACCCATAGTGACCCTGTTATCACTCACTCACTCACTGGCATCGAGTAATTCTGACTCACAGCGACCCTAAAGGAGCAGGTGGAACGACCCCGGTGAGTTTCCAAGACGGCCTCCTTGTAGGGTGCACAGAGAAAGCCGTCTTTCTCCCACTGACCTCATAGCATGTCTAAACAATGTTCTCAGCTCCATAATTTGAGATTTATAATATCTCTTTTTAACAGATTTCTACCAATAATCTAGATAAATGTGAAACTGTCTCTAAAAATCCCAACTCATCCAGGCAATTGTTACGTGGAATGCCTTGTTCCAAAAGCAACAATAAAAGGTAAATTTGAAATATCTGTGGCCATTGCTCTAAATGCTTTCTTTGAATTTGATTTTGCCTGATTATAGTCATGCTTGCCAAAGTTGAGCTATTTGCCTTTCTATATTCCGGGAAATGTTAAATAGAAACATAGAAGCACCTTGTCTATTTTTAGACATTAATCTTTCTTTTAACAATCAATGTAGACAATATAGACAAGTATCTTTTTAACGTGACAGGAAAACTGTCTCTCTGTTCTCCCACTTGCATTTTGGAAAGAAATATAACTACATGAGCATATAACTCACTGTGTAGATAGCCCTAACCGCAGTAGTCTAGAGGAGGAGACAAAAATAGTCTATTATCTAAACAATGCAACCCAAAATCATTTCTGGACATGTCAGGAGACGGTAGAAAAGAAGGCGCTGGACCAGATGGATTGACACGGTGGCGGCAACACTGACTCAAAGTTCAGCACTATTGGGAGCATGGCCTGGACCTGGCAGCGTCCATGCTGTTGGACCTTGGGTTACTGTGAGTCAGACCAACTCACGAGCA
>NW_022107431.1:54689426-54691572 GCF_000313985.2 Echinops telfairi | reverse complement strand
CATATTTCTTTACAAGTGTGGAAGTGGGAAAACAGAGAAGCAGCTTTCCTTTCATATTTGAAGATCTTTACCTATATTTTCCCACATTGATTACTAGCCTTGATCGAGATGGACTATTATTAAGAAAGGCAGGGAGGGGAGCAGGGAAGCCGGGAGAAAAGGAATGAGGTGGAGGAAGGGTGGGAGGGTGTGGACAGCATGGAGAAAGGAGAGTTGCCACTACTCACCATAACCATCTGGTCACCCTTCATCTCTCTTACAAAACGTGTTTCTTTGTCGTCCCATTTCTGCACATGCACAAGTTTGTCCCCATCCAGAGTCACAACAGACTGCGATGAACAGCAAATGCAGAACATGACAAAAAGTACGAGTTAGATTCCTGATACCTAGATCACATAGCTAATGGGTTTTCCTCTACGAGTTTTCTAATTGTTCAGTTGTAATCAATTCTTTATGCTAGTCATGCCCTCCCCTTGTTGCTCTAGACTCACTGTTACGTAATTCTAATAATTGACCGTCCGATTGAAGTGAGTACATGTTGATGTAAACATTTTGTATTTTGGAAATAAAAATCCTGAGCCAAATTACTATGTCTGAAGAGTCACAGCTCTGGTTTAAACAAAGCCTTAAGGTGAAGCTGTTGGTTTATTTAGTTGACCTGATGCCTTCAGACAGATTAAACAAAATGCAATCTTTCTTTCAAATGCACAGTATAAACACTTTCTGAAATATAGATTTGATATAAAATAGGAAACACATATGGTAAGAGAAAACTTGATTCAAGCTTTGAGCTGTATAGCAAGTAATCATTGTTCAGGACATATGTGCATAAGAATGTCACCTTAATCTTGATGTCCTCTTCCCTGAGTTCAAATCATGAAAGCATTCTCTAATCGCCATAAGATACAAAACGAAACTCAGAATGTGGCTTTCATTCAATGCTCTTTATCCACTCAGAGAAAACGTGGTTTCTCACCTTACAGTTTCTGTCATCTGCAGTTGTTTCATCAAACTCTTCTCCCAGATGGAAACGGATTTCTGTGTTCTTGAACGTGCTTTGGGTTCTGATCACCACTCTGTCCCCTTCCTGGCTGATGATCACGGTGGGTTTGGTCACATTCCCCACCTGCCTAACAGCAAAGCCCACACCTACAATAGCAACAGGAAGCAAGACAGTCAACTGCAACTTCCACAAGAACTCGCAGAGCCGGAACCTGCTTTCTGAATCTGGAATGGAGGTTGTTACCTGCTAAGGTTCATGAGGGCGATGATGCACTACAGCTGTGAGCATCACAAAGTAAAAGCAAGACCCAGGAGCCCCATCCTCCTCAGAATAGCTAGGGCTCCATTCGTTGGCTGTGGCTAGGAGAGCAGATCAATGTCACATTCAAAGGCTATTCAGTTATAGACTTGGATTATGGCAATATTATCTGTCTCTGCCTGTTGCTAGTCTGATGGCTGACAAATCGGATCTACAAGTATCTGAAGCTGCAAGTTTGGAAGAGAATAGCACATCTTATTTTTACCTACCTAGAGCCTTCATGTACTCATCAAAGTTCTGACTGTCTGTCAGCTTCCAGGTAGCACAGAAAGCCTCCACCATTCTGTCTTTTTCCCCCTGGACGGTCAAGAAAGGAGAAGAGACAGGAGCAAGGATCTTCCACTTTTAGTTCCGCTGCAGTGCAGATGACCCCTGTGCACCTCAGCTGCAGCGCCTGCCTTCTTATTTGGAAAAAGATCTGGCAAAGAGCCAAGAATTTGAATTGCAAACCCTCCCCCTCTTTCCTGGAGGCTGGCACAGTTTGAGGGGGGCGGGGGGAGGGCCCAAGTGAGGTTCCAATCCTCTTTGTAATTGGCTCAGGCCACTGGGTCAGGAGAGTAGGTCAAGGTCCTCCCAGCCTTCACACTGCAGTCCTTATGCCTGAGAAAGCTCTGTGGGAATTCTAAGGGGCTGGGAGCAGGGAACAAGAAAATGAGAGAGGGTCTTTCAGATCCAACCCTGAAAACTTGGCAAAGGCAGTGTCAAACTGTGAGGAAAGAAAAAAGATGCACAATAGACATTCAGATTGATTTCCGTTAATAGCAAAGCCGGTTATAAATGAGGAGCCTCCCTCAAAGTTCAGCACTATTGGGAGCATGGCCTGGA
>NW_022107431.1:54688203-54689111 GCF_000313985.2 Echinops telfairi | reverse complement strand
CTGAGGAAGAGTATGGCTAGGACTCACTAATGAGACGCAAGATGAAAGAAAACAGTGTTCTTTTCCTCCCCACGTCAAAAGATTATAGAAAAAATTATTTAGTAAGGTTTAAGTGATCTGCGCTAGAAGACTTTTTGACTTTTGAATCATCACTTCCCTGTCAGTTTGCCATCATTTAGTAGCTTACATATTTCTGCAATGCTATCTTATTTAGCATCAAGATTTCAAACAGTAGCAGGGTCACCTATGGTTGACAGCTTTCAGCAAAACCTCCAGATTAAGATAGACTAGAAAGGAGGCTTTGGCAATCTACTTCAAGAAAAATTGGCCAGCAAAAACCATGTGAGCAGCAGTAAACTATTGTCTGATACAGTGAGCCCCTACGGTTGAAAGACAATGAAAACAAAACTGGGGAAGACCTAGCTCCTCAATGTAGTTACCTGATTGATGTGAATGGAGTAAAGCCTCGAAGACCTTCCTTTGTTGATGCTGCTCTACTCAAAATGAGAAGAAACGGCTGCTTTCATTATTGGAGCTGCATTTTTAAAATCCATTAGTTATTGGAACAAAAGATGTACAAAATATGAGTAAGGAAAATTGTAAGTTGCTACAAATGAAATGACTTAAATGGTGATAACATAAGCATTAGTGTGCTGAAATGGACTGACATTAGCCATGCTGAATCAAACAACTATATGGTCTGCCATGATTTAATAAGGCAGATGAAAGAAGAATCCATGCATTTAAATTAATGGTGTTGACCAAGAATATTGAAAATATATGAACGTCTCAAAGAACAAACAAAACTATCTTGGAAGAAGTACAGCCAGAAATCTCCTTACATGCAAGGATGGTGAGACTTCATCTGACTTACTTTGAACAGGACCCTGGAAAAGGACATTGTGCTT
>NW_022107431.1:54684036-54687857 GCF_000313985.2 Echinops telfairi | reverse complement strand
TATATATATATCCGGATCTTACACCATCCAAGGATTCATTCACCTAAATTCTGTTGCTCATTCCCCTCCAGTGGGGTTATACATTCATCATTGCTATCAGTTACCCTTCCTCCATCCCCTTCTCTTTCAAGACCTTACTGAAATGCAGCATTGTCAGTGAAAGAATAATATCCATGCATCTATAAGGAAGGTCGTGATTCAAATGTTACAACTGTATTTTCATGTGATCAGCAACTGAAAGAAGTATTGAAAGAAGTCCAAACTGCACTGAAACCCTGGGCAAGCACAAGCTTTCCGGAACTGACAGAACAGCCATTGGGATGTTTCGACAAAGGGCTGCAAGGCAGGAAGCACTAACTAGTCAATGCCCAGACATGAGGGAACAGCTCCCTGGGCAACCAATGGAGAGATACGCAGTGTATCTATTCCACAGGAAAGGGATCCAACAGAATGCAGCAATGATGGAACAGCCTCATTAAGGTCACAGGCCAGTACATTTTTGCTGAAAATAATTTTACAATAGTTGCAGCACCACATGGGCAGAGAATGGTCAGAAATTCTAGTCTGATTCCAAAAAGAACATGGAAAGAGCGATGTCATTGCTGATGTCAGATGGATCTTGGCTAGACTCAGAGAATGCCTAAAAGATGTTGACCTGTGTTTTACTGACTATAAAAAGGCATTTGAGTGTGTGTATCATAACAAACTATGGACAACATGGTGAGAATGGAAACCTCACCTGGACACTCACCAAGAGGCACTTGTTCAAAGAGAATAAGGGAGTAGTGTGTGGTCTACATTCAGGAAAGACCTATCAGGTTTGAATTTTTTTTTAATACCGTACTTATTCATTCTGTATGCTGGGAAAAGAAATCCAAGAGGTTGGGCATTATGAGGAATGATATGGCATCCATATTGGGGGGAGGCCCATTACAAACCTACCCTATACAGATGAGACACACTTGCCTGGTGAAAATGAAGAGGACTTTTAGCACTCGGCGATTAGGATCGAAGACTTTAGTCTTCCAGATAGATGATACCTCAGCATAAAGAAAACAAAAATACAAGCAATATCACGATAAACAGCAAAAGCATTGATCAATTTTTAATTTACTTGGATTTTACAAGGATTTAATTTTGTTTGTATGCCCAATCAATGCTCATGGAAGCAACAGTCAAAAAAATCAAACAATGTATTGCCTTGTGAAAATCTGTTGCAAAAAACCTTCTCAAAGTGTTGAAAAGCAAGGATAATCATGCAGGCCAATTATCATGTATTTGATTAATTGCATGTTGATTTTAATTAATGTAATAAGCAAGTGTGAGCCCACCAACCAAAGAAAGCCTAAGCCTGTAAAAGTGACCATCTGCGTTTATTGCACCCATTTCCCACTTCCTCCCGTCCAAAGTAGTTATCTTCCAGGGTCTGGTGTTCATGATTTCTTTGCTATTATTGCTAAGATTATTACCATGTGCAGGCTCACACTGTAGGAATTCATTGTTTTTATATTAGGGTTTGGATGAATATATAGTGTCTTATATATTAATGTAGTTTTTATCTTTAGAAAAATGTTTTGCAGTTTTATATAATCTCCTCAGATTTAACTCTTTTGGTTTTTACAATTCAATGGTTTAAATATATTTTGAAGAATTGTGTAACCATCACTAACTAAATTTTAGAAAATTTTCTTCGTTCTTATACCCATTCTTATTAGCTCCCCAATACCCGACAACTTCATCTCCCTCAAGAACTGTTAATAGTTACTGTGTCTATGGATTTACCTATTCTGGATTTCGTATAAAGAAAATCATACCAAAAAACCAACACATACTGCAAAATGAAACACAGGAAAACTTCGTTCCAAGAGAAAGTAGAAAGAAGATAATATAAACTGGAAGAAATTAAGAATGGATCAAAGGGGAAAACAAATGATAATATGTTTTAAACTTTAACCTAACTTTATCAGAGGTAATCCACTTTCCAATGCACTTTGTCTGAAGGCAAGATAATCCACATCCTTGGTCAATGGTCTAAGGGAATTCAATAAAGACAATCTTCGTGGGGACTCTGAATATGGATTTTGGGGCTCTCACTGTCATCCATAGCATTCTGCAAGCCAGGTGTTCAGAATTTAAGCTCTAATAGAATTCTCTCCTCTGATCTTGGATTTTATTATTTACAATTCTCAGATCACATAAGATGATGTGCTCCTTTCTTATGAACATAGCTGACAGCTCACTTAGATGGCTGCTTGTTTTAAAATAAGCTTTTAAGACCCAAGACATTATTCTTTCTGATAGTTGGGACCATCTGATTTCTTTACCACACTTTGCTGTAGCACCCATTTCTTCAGTGATCGTTTCATGAGAACTGTAAGAATTAATTTTTCATAGATTAAGGTTTACAACTAAGTGCATGATCAAAATAGATTAATGTATTTTATATATATATATATATCCCTGATTAACTTTAGAGGCAGCATTTTCAACATGTTTAGAAATAATTGAAGTAATCTCCATGAGATAGTTGGTGATACTAATAATAATATTATGAATCTAGCCCAGGAGTCAGCAAAGTCTGGCTCAAGAGCCACATGTACATACACATGTCTCAGAAGTAAACTTTAAAATGAAAACAAAACTATCCATTTCATTTATAAAAAATTGAAAGGATATTATTCAGATAATGATAACTTCATTTGTTTGTAAAAATATATGGCTCTCAAATAATTGTTAAATTATTGTGAGGGGCAGGATTGAATCTTCTGTCCCAAAAGTTTGCAGATCCCTAATCTATTCAATAGCATAGGCTTTAAAGTCCTATTGAGTAAAGGATCATACATGTGTAAAAAATCTTTTTAAGTTAGCATATATGGGATGCTCACTTACACAGGTTAGAAACTGAAGTAACTAAACACCATTTAAGAAAGAAATGAGGGTTAGACACTAAGGTAACCTTTTTAATAACAGTCATTCACTAAGAAAGTTTGCAAAATTAAACATATAGCAAAAAATGAAGACAGTAAAAGAATAGCAAGTGTGTGGCAGTCTTTAGTTGCTAATTATTGGCCACACTCAAAAACAGGAGATCTGACCCAAAGTTCACTGATTTCTAAGTCTAAAACCTTGGGATAGCAGTCCTCTGCATCTTCTTACACTAGAGCAGCAGTTCTCAATTTGTGGGTCACGACCCCTTTGGGGGGTCAAGCGACCCTTTCACAGGGGTCACCCGATTCATAACAGTAGCAAAATTACAGTTATAAAGTAGCAACAAAAATAATTTTATGATTGGGGAGTCACCACAACATGAGGAGCTGTATTAAAGGATCACGCATTAAGAAGGCTGAGGACCACTGCACTAGAGTCTTTCAGCGTTAAGTCCAAAGGAGTATCTCATCCTTTCATCGGCAATAGGTGTGTTCAAGGTAAAGTCTAACTCCCTTAGTAAGATTTCCAAGTCACGTAATTCTGATGTGGTCTATGAAGAAAGCTGTACACCTTGAAAAGATAAAGATCTAAAATCCAGGTAGCCTATAGCACACATCTAGAGTCAGCACAAAAGGCTGAAAAGAACTTGGTCAAAAATCCATGATTAGCAAGATAATACTGGGTAGATTCTTCTCCCATTGGGAGTCTATATAAATCGTGTTAAGCATTTCCCATACAGATGAGACACACTTGCCTGGTGAAAATGAAGAGGACTTTTAGCACTCGGCGATTAGGATCGAAGACTTTAGTCTTCCAGATAGATGATACCTCAGCATAAAGAAAACAAAAATACAAGCAATATCACGATAAACAGCAAAAGCATTGATCAATTT
>NW_022107431.1:54681909-54683936 GCF_000313985.2 Echinops telfairi | reverse complement strand
TGAAGCACATGGTCTATTAATTTGGGATGACAGTCGAGTATTGTTACATGATGGAAAGTATTTGGTCCTTTCACTCCCCTGCTAAATAAAATACTGTCCACAGGGGAGGCTTCCTATGAAGTAGTAGCTTTTAATATGTACAAGTAAGCGAATGAGAAATGGATCATAAGCATTAGAAAGGTGCACAACCACATTGTTTGGGAGACCAGATTAAATGCTTACACGACCGAGAGAACAGACCTGCCTTAGTCTTGGTGCTTGTCCTTACATTAGTGGTCTCGTACAATATTTGTCTTTTTGTGACTGACAAGCTTCACTTAGCATAATGTTCTCCATGTTCATCCATGTCTTGAGGTGTTTCATAGTTTCATCAATGTTAACGATGCATGTTTTCCACTGTGTGAATCTATAAAAGGCGTTCTTTCTTTTTTTAAAACCCTTCTAATGAGAGGCTGTTGGACTGTTTCCAACTTCTTGCTATTGTGAACAGTGGTGCCACGAAGATGGGATTCCAGATAACTATCCATGTTTGTGTCTTACTTCTTTAGGTTCTGTACAGACGCAGCAGAGGTGCTGCTGGATTGATGGGATTTCCATTCCCAGCTGGTTTAGGTAGCACCATATCACTTCCTGCAGCGGTTGGACACACGGTCCTTACAGGACCATCACCAGTGTCAGAGTTCCAGTCTCTCTGCACTCGCCCCAGCATTTGCTGTTTGCTGTTTTTCTGGACTGGCTGTCATTGTTGGTGAAGATGATCTCTCATAGTTGTTTGCATCTGTATCTCCTGGATGGCTCATGATCGTGAATATTTGTGCATGTGCTTGTTGGCATTGGGATGTCATTTTTGGTAAACTGTTCACGTCTTTGGCTACTTTTTAATCAAATGATTGTTTGTTTTTTCTTGTTGTGGTCTTTCAGTATTCTATAGGTTTCAGAGATCAGCTACTTGTCCATGGTGTTGTTGCTAAAGATTTTTCTGGGTTTTAACTTTTACATGTGCATTCCTTTTTCCTGAATAGCACAAAACACTGTCACAGAGTCCATTCTAACTCATAGTCATCCCATAGGACATAGGAGAGGTTCCCCTATGGGTTAAGAGGCTGTAATTCCTTATGGAAGCAGACAAACTGACCTTTCTTCCAAAAAACATCTGATGGATTCAAAGTACTGATGTTGCAGTTTGCAGCCCAACACATAACCTGTGCTACTAGCACTCCCTTCTCTTGGCTATCTAGATTGGATCCACTAATTTATATTACAACTATTGTAGTCACATCTTCCTCAACACTTAGTATCGATATGCTTTACATGTTCTCCAACTAGATACCTTAAGATGACATCTAAAATTCCTTGATTTGCATTTTCCTCATCATTAAGCTGAACATCTCTATGTGCCTCTTATTATGTCAGACTAAAAAATCTAGGCTGAAATTGTTAAACAATTTATCTAAAAATATACAAAGAACCAGTGGAAAAAACCTCATGTTTTGTATCTTTTCAAAGCCACAACAAGATAATCTCATAATAGGATTTTAATATAGGACAAAAATGTATTACATCAAATGATCTAACTAATGGATTTGAGAAACTTTTGGATTAAAAATGCTAATCTCTGACTTTTGAGGATTTACTTTATTTTGATTTGGCTTTAATTATTTTTGCAATCAGACTCTCTACAAGACAGCACAAGGATTAAGGGGAGATTTACACACATGCTGTAAGTAAACATATTACTGAAAGAGGTATCAAACTTTTCAAAAAATGGAGCTAAAATCATGTGACTTCTAAAGTGAAAGACTAAAAATAAAATGATGATATCAGTCTTTTCTCACCACTGGTCCTGAAGGGATCATCCATCCTGGATTCCCTGTGTTTCCATTTCCTATCTGTAACAGTGTACATTTTCTGGTCTAGCCAGATTTGTAAGGTAGAATCGGGATCATGATAGTGGGGAGGGGCAGGGAGGAAGCATTTAGGAACTAGAGGAAAGTTGTATGTTTCATTGTTGCTACACTGCACCCTGA
>NW_022107431.1:54679359-54681355 GCF_000313985.2 Echinops telfairi | reverse complement strand
TATCAGCTATCCAGAGCAAGCAGACACTACTGTTTATCCCACAATAAGTAGGGCCCACTCCCTTCTGATAAGGAAAGTAGTAAATTGTTTCCTTGAAGGAGACCTCAGGAGGTCAAGCCCACTCAAGGGTGACCAAGGTTGGACCACCATCATGAATCTAGGGTCCGCCCTTCTTGTCACATGTATACCTCTAGTTTCACCCCTTCCTATCATGTGTACTCCACTAGCTCATCCCCTTCCTGTTACACTATGCCCATCGTATACACCCCTCCTATTGCTTGTATTGCCTGTTGTACAGCCCCTTCCTGTGATGTATATCTTTACCTGTGATTGGGAGGCATGCACACCCCCAAAGGTATATAAGCCTTGGTTAGGGATGAATAGCTTTCTCTGGCTCTCTCTCTTGCCCCTCATGTCCCATCCTGATGTGGACCACCAATCGAGGCTGAGGTGAGCATGCTACCATGAAATGTGTCTGACTCCATTATTTGAATCTCTCTCTTCTATCTTATTCTCTATGATCTTACTATAACCTTTACTTACTATTGCTGTACAATAGCGCCTACCAGACCCGTGATGATTTGATTTGTTAGGGGCTGGCTCCCCTGGCACGTCTACAATATGTTGTTTTCTTTTCGGATTTAATTTCCTCAAAATTTTATCAGCCAAGTTAAGAAACATCTAACTTGTAAGAAAACATTACTTCATAATTGAAGCAACCACCATGATATAGTCATGATTCTAATTCAGGGAAAACAAAATTATACTACTAACATAAAGTTTTGAGATAAGTGGTATTTTGGGTTTGCTTTTTTTGTTTTTGTTTTTGGCAAAAACAAACAAAAAAAGAAACTAAATAGCTATGCTCAAATTTCTCAGGTAAATAATTTTAACAACAAAATCTCAGAAATCTTGCTCCAAGATGAGTTTTGGAATCTGATTATTTATTGAATGTGAAACTAGACACTAATCATTTGTAAAACTGCAAAGACATTTGTTTGAAGTAGCGATAGTGATATAATCTATAGTGACTATATTTTGAAAAATGACTCACAAAACTCTAGGGCTTAGTTGGATCAGTTGAGTCGTTATTGTATATTACTCCCCAGCCACACGTCCTATGTCTGATGTTGCTGGTAGGTCCCATCAGGTTCTGCCTCACAGCAATCTCATTTTCAGAAGAACAGAACTCTGCCCAGTTCCTCTCCATCTTCACCATGGTCCTGTTTGAGCCCGCTGGGGCAGCCGCTGTCTGAGCCATCTCACTGAGGGGCTTCCGTCTTCTTGGGACATTCTACTCTACCACGCGTCATGTCTCTTTCAAGGGCCTAGTCTCTCCTTATTAACATGTCCAAAAATATGTAAGACTATGATTCAACATCCTCGATATTATACATAGTTAAAAACAAATGAAACTACTATAGAATATTGTCTTTTTGAGGCAAAAGTTCAATTTTACCTGAAATAATTGGGTAATTGAGCAGGATTTTAATTATGTTTATACAATACATAGCTTTTGGGTGGTTATGTATTCTTAGGCCCATGCCACAAATCTTCCCAGGAACTAAATGCCATATCTTTCCCTCCTTAGAGCAGCTGATGGGACTTTGCATTGGTAGGACAGCACTTAAGCACCAGCACTCTTCTGAGACTTAAATATAGGTACATTAAAACAAATATTTACATACATTATTTTTTTGTCAAACAGAATAACCACAAATTCAAACACACACACACACACTACACCATATCAAGGAATTGCATAAATAAATTATTGAAAATCTGTAATAGGAAGGGGCTAAAATAATCGTAAAAGCTTCAAAAGAAAAAAAATAAGACCAAATTAATTACAGGCTAAAAATACTTAAGATATTATCCTACTTCTCATTAGAAACAGGAAGAAGTACACCAGCCTGTGTAAACACGAGGTGTCGATAGGATCAGGTATCAGGCATCTAGGACCCAGAACAAAATCATACCCAATGTGAATAGGAGT
>NW_022107431.1:54677214-54678644 GCF_000313985.2 Echinops telfairi | reverse complement strand
AAAAAAAAAGAAACCAGGAATCCAGAAGTGTTGGAAAATGATATGAATTCACCCTAAAATCCCTTATCTAGTGGCATCTTTTTAAAATAGAGGGAAAGTACAGACTTTTAAAACAAAATTTGTGAAAATGTATCATGTGGAAACTTGAGTGGCAAAAAACGTTGAGAAAAATATTTTTGGTTTAAAGGAAAATGATGTCAAGTAAAAATGTGGATCGACACCTCAAAAGATTGGATGCTCAGAATGGTAAATATGCATGTAAATACAGAGGACGTTCTTTTACCTTTAACATTTATTAAAATACCATTATCTATCTGAAGTGAAAGTCACAAAATAATTGTTGTGTTTATAACATGTGTAGAAGAAAGTGTGCAACAAAAATTATTTATAAAAAACAGGAGAAATGGAGGAATAGTACTTTTAGATCTGTCCATTGTGTGCGAGATGATGTAATATTATTTGAAAGTTGGCTATAAGTTAAAAATTTATATTATAAACCATGAAGCAATCACTAAAAGATAAAACAACGTGGTAGTGTTAATAAGCCAAAAATGACAATAAAATTAAAAGACTAAAAAATACCAAACAAAGATCAATCCCAAAGAAATAGGAATAGAGGAATAAAAAGACTAGAGCAAATAGAAACAAAGGGCAAAATGGCAGAATTAAGAAGCAAGTCCTGTGACAGTCTGGGTAGACTACAGAAACAACTTCATAGACACTCATATGTGTATAAGAAAGAGCTTTATATACAAGAGCAATTAAATATTAAGAAAACATCCCAGCCCCGTCCAGATCAAGTCCTTAAGTCCAATATTAGGCCATATGTCCGATGCCAATCTACAAATTCCTCTTCAGACTCACAAAACACAAGCAATGATGCTGAATGCAGAATGATCACAGGCCAGTGGGTGGAAAGTTTTGAGGATCCAGTGGCAGTGGAAGGATCTCAGCATTTGCATGGGTCTCTATGTGGCTCCTTCAGCTCCAGGGCTCTAGCATAGCTCCATGTGTTTTCTCAGCATGCATGTCTAGCAGGGAGTAAGCATGTGTCCTGACTCCAATGAGCTATTTATCTGCTTAACACCTCCAAATGAGATCATCAAGCTGCAACCTAGACTCCACCCTTCCACTCTTATGTCTCAAATTGACAACAGATTATGTAACTACCACAAGTCCCAAGTACTGTCTTCGAGCTTAAATTCTGAGCACCAGTTTTGAAGAAGGCTATGAATAACAATGAAAGCTCAACATCCATTTGAAGTGTCTGCATGTCAATTAAATCCCCATTGAATTCCATGTGCCCATAACCAGGGATGTAAACAGTCTTGCCCTAAGGTGGAGTGTATTGGAACGTGGATTACCCCCAGATCCAGGACCAGCCCTGGGAAGGGCAGTGTTCTTTAGGGGGTTGCTTAAGTGTATCCTCA
>NW_022107431.1:54673350-54675806 GCF_000313985.2 Echinops telfairi | reverse complement strand
CATCCCTGTATTTAGACCTCTATAAATGTCCTTTGCCTCCTAGTTCTTTCCTCTATTTTCTTTTACTTTCCTCTTGTCCCACTATCATGTCTGACCTTCATTCAACTTTCAGTAATTCCTCTCAGTTACATTACACTTGATCAAGTCCCACCAGGCATTCTATCCCCTCCTTGCCATTGATTTTAGATCATTTGTTCCCTTGTCCCTGGGTTTGTTGGCTCCCTCTTCCTTTTCCCCACCTCTCCCTCTCCCATGTCCCCTGGAACCGGTGGTCCAGTTGTTTTCTCCTCAGGATTGTTTATCCCACCTATCTTATTTAGATAGACATGAAAAAACAATAACAAACACAAAAACAATACAACAACAAAGAAAAGCCTATAAATAGTTCCAGGTCTGTCTGATGACCTTTATGAAGCTCTTTTTCCAGTGGAGTCTGATGTGGTGTCATGCCCTGTCCCCAAAGTCTACTTTTGGAATTCCTCGGGACTTCATTGCTTTGCTCCCCTTGCTGCTCTACTGCATGCCCTTGGTGTTTGCCCAGATGTGGTCAGACCAGATAGGGCACAGTTTCTATACTGTGTCTCCAGTGTTATCCCCCATAGTACTATGGGTCAGTGAGGGACGTCATGTCTCATGGTGGGGCCAGCGCTAGGGTCCTCTCTGTGCATTGGCTGCCCTGAGTAGGAATATCATCCTCGGGAAATGGTGGGTCAGGCTGTGTTCTGCTCTCTCTCTTTCCTTCCCTCTTTGCTCCTGTGTCCTCTGAGCAGATGCACCCCTCTCCCAGAGCTGTACCTTCAGTGCTGTCCTCTGTAGTGCATTCTTCTGAGGAGGGGGTCCACATAGCTGCGATTGGGGCTGTCCCTGCAGACCTCTCTATTGGTTCCCTGCTTCATGGGGACTGCCTTGGTCAGAAGGTCCTGGACTAATCTTGAACATACTTCTTTCTAACAATGCCTGTGTCCCAGTCATAGTCCCATTCCTGCTTCTATAGTCTGCCTTTACCTGTGATGTTTTAATCAATCATACTTTTGTGGTTGTTTATTTTGCCCTTCCATGTCCTTTCTAAGTCTCTAAATTTCAGTAAATCCTTGCATGTCATTATAAATTCATGCTAATTGTCTCCCTCTGACAGGTCACTAGATTAGGGACAAAGGGGGGTTGTTTTCTCTACTGCCTGGGCTAAATGAAAATTAGCTGTCCATGCCAGAATGAAGGGGTTTGAAAGGAACCAGGCACACTAGACACCTATGGGAAAATCCAGAACTGAGCATGCTCAGAACCAAGTCATCTAGGGAGTTCCACCTGGGCACACAGCCTAAGCACCATAGATATGACATCACACAGGTGTGCTTAAACTCAGCCCAAAAGATTGGCCAATACCCTCAACCACGCCTCTCCAACCAGTGGGGATAAAAGCCAGCTGTGGGCCCTCTTTAGGTTCGCCCCACCGGCTGAGGGGGAGATTCCTCCCATGTGCAGGGTCACGTGCACCTGAGGCCCCTTCAGGGCCTGCCTGAGGCCTTGCTGGAGCTCTTGACCTCTGGGTCCCCCCTCCCCCCACCTTGGTTCTGCATACGTGGTTTCGTATTCATTTCACCTGGTTTTTCATGCTCTTTGAAATGGCCATCTTCAGTGGAGAGCTCCCACGTGGTCCCGTGCGGCCTTGTGCACTTTCAAGAAATAGCATGCACTCTTTGGAGACTGTGAAACCTGAACCTTTACTCATAAAAGTCACTTGGATTGCAAAAGCGCATCTGCCAATGAATTCTTTCAGCGATTCCAGGTAGCTCACTCCAGAAACCTAACACCTCATCCGAATGAGGTGTCTTTGTATTTGTCTTGCCACTTAAATGTTCTCCTAAGTTTTATTTGAGATTTGGGGTCCCGTTTTGGACCCAAAAACAGTACGTAGATGTTATCTCTAAGATATTTACATGAAACAAATTCACATGATACAATTAAAGGATAGAAAAATATATCATGCAAATGTTAATGACTAGAGTTGAAGTGATACTATTGTGAGAGAAGTAGACTTCAGTAAGGAACATTAAAAGAAAAAAGAAAGAGGAACATTACAATGATAATAGACTCAATTGCTCAACTACTATTTCATGCCAGGGGACATGAAGCAACCTTTGAGAATGACAGCAACATCCTCCCTCATGGTTGATTTGATGAGTGTGCATATTTGCCGAAACTATCAAGCTGTACACTCCAAATGGGTGTATTCATTATATGTAAATTATATATGGATGAGGGTTGAATGGTGAAGTGTTCTAGTAATGTTGTAGCATTCAGAAAATGAACTCTTTGAGCACCCCTGGTGTTGAACCCTCCTGACTGTAGATAAAATAAGCTAAGTTAGTATCTTTTCTAGGCCATGGTTTCTCCTTAGGCACTGCTGTAGCGAAGGGTTATTGTTTTTTTTGTTTTGTTTTGTTTTTGTTTTTTTT
>NW_022107431.1:54659353-54672686 GCF_000313985.2 Echinops telfairi | reverse complement strand
TCATTCACTATGGTAAGATTTTTTGTTCTGATGATGCCTTACACCTGATCCCTTCGACACCTCGTGGTTGCATAGGCTGGTGTGCAGCGAAGGGTTATTGTATGGAATACATAAGTTAATAGAAATAAAGTGCCTATTGGGGAGGCAACATTAGCACCGAGGGTGGTGATGTGTACACCACTCTGTTCAGAAGCGGGGCAACTATGCAAGTAGATGATATGTGAATATTATATCAAGAAAGCTACTAAAACAAAACAAACTTAACCTAGGCTTACCTGGGTAAAGGAGGAAGAGTGTTTTCCTTAGGGAGCATTGAGTTCATGTTCATGGTGGTAGAAGAATTGGGAGAGGGACAATAATCATGGTTGTACAACATGAAGACTGTAACCAATGGCACTGAATAATACAAGTAGAAGTTGTTCGATTGGTGAATGTTTTGTTTTGTATATTTTTTCCAAAGTTGGGAAAAAAATACTTGAATTACATTGAGTACAGGGAAAAAGAAAATGTTACAAAATTGTGCTAAAGATTGAATACCTCTTGATATTGTTGAACTATTGGATTGTATGATGTGTGGATGAAGTGCTAATAAAACGATTTTTTTTAAAAAGATAAAATAAAAAAGAAATACAGTGTCTAGAATAATATGAGTACTTAGTATGTGTTAACTATTGTGATATTTTCTATCTTCTGCTTAATCCTGATGAGCGTTGAACACATCTTGAAATAGAAAGAAAAATAAAAAGGAGAGGGGGAAATTGCCCTGTATTGTAAATCAGTTTTTAACCCAGGAATTAACTGGAATTAATTTGCATTCTGGTTTTTTGACTTAAGCAATGATAAGCTTCTTCCTGTAACTTAATCTGCATAATTGGTGCACACCCTATGGGCACAGATGGTGGCCAAATACTGAAAACAATTTAGAATTGTTGCCCCAAATTCTTGTCTGATTTTGGGAACTCCTAAGAGGAACTTCTGGGTCCTGCGCTGCCATGAGCTAAACATAGCATATGCTTACTACATATGTATAAACGAATTAATGAATGGGAGGGTTTCTGAGTCATTCTGAATATTTGAAGACTAGCGTCCTTCCTACAAGTTTGCAAAGAAGAATATATTGGCTGCAAAGAAACATGTTTCTTCAAATAGCTTCTTAAAATACTTCATAGCTCTCCCAAGACTCGCAGATTTAGAATAAACTCTGACATTGAAATCTTGTGAGTAGTGAGTTCTACATACATCTTATTTTACTTGTTGGCCCTTCATGTGAGTACTTATTTACTCATAACTTATATGTTCTCATTATTGCCACAGTAGCATATGGACATTATAAAATGCATAAAAGACAACTTGAGGAGAACAAGATTGAATGAATGAGTCTAAATTCAGAGACTTTGGTGTGTTCCATTACAACAGTCTGGTGGCTTTGAGCTCCTGCCCTGTGTTAGGGGGTCCAACATTGACCCAGCAGCTCCACCCACACTCCTTCCTGCTCACTCTCAGGCAAGGGGAATTATGGGTGGGGAGGTGGGTTAGGGTAGCACTTGGAAAAGGAACATGCCCTATGGAAGGACTGGAAACTCTTCTCAAGGCAGCTGCCAAACGAATCCATCATTTCGTGATAAGAGAGTTGCTGTGCTTGAGCATTCGGGTTGTAAAACTCAGAGGCATAAACCCTAGATGTGGAAGATGAATTAGCTCATGCTTTATAAGGAGTGCTAGTGCCACACTGGGTAAGTGCTCAGTTTAGTAACCAGAAGGTTGGTGATTTGAACCCCAGAGCCATGCTCCAGGAGGAAGATGTGGCTCTCTGAGTCTGTAATGTAGCAACGGTGTAATGTACAACTTTCCTCTAGTTCCTAAATGCTTCCTGCCCCGCCTCCACTATCATGATCCCAATTCTACCTTCCAAATCCAGCTGGACCAGAAGATGTTCACCAGTACAGATAGGAACTGAAACACAGGGAATCCAGGGGGGATGATCCCTTCAGGACCAGTGGTGTGAGTGGCGACACTGGGAGGGTAGAGGGAAGGTGGGTTGGAAAGGGGGAACTGATTACAAGGAACTATATGTGACCTCCTCCCTGGGGGATGGACAACAGAAAAGTGGGTGAAGGGAGACATCGGACAGTGCAAGATATGACAAAATAATAATTTGCAAATTATCAAGGGTTCATGAGGGAGGGGGGAGGGAGGGAGGGGAAAAATAAGGAACTGATGCCAGGGGCTTAAGTGGAGAGCAAATGTTTTGAGAATGATGAGGGCAATGAATGTACAAATGTACTTTACACAATTGATGTATGTATGGATTGTGATAAGAGTTATATGAGCCCCTAATAAAACGATTTGGGGAAAAAAAGGTTTGCAGCCTAGGAAACTTTATGAGACTTACTCTGTCCTCAACTGAAAATTAGATTACTTGGGCTGGGACAAAGAGCTAACAGGAAAAACGGAGATAAGCTGGAGATACGAAGCCAGAGTCGTTGGAACCCTGTGAAGGCCTGATATCCTACTCTTGCCTCTTTTCCCAGACTAAGTCCTCAGATGAGGTTACAGGACAAACCCCCCTGGTACATTTTGAATAATCTGAGAAGGAATGAATTTGGACCTCAATTTGCAGGGGAGAGTGTGAGGAAATAGCAAATTTTGTTGAGTTTTTGAGGGCAACAGAGCATTGGAATAGAGATGGCTACATATGCTAAGCAGATGGATTGACACACAATTTTTCTGGACCAAATAACACCCACATGTTCAAAATCAATATCAGATAGTTAAATCTGCAGAGAAACAAAAATCAGTGGTCAGGATGTGTCAGTAACCTGTGTGGAAACTGTAAAAGAAGATGGTTTCTCAGCATGGGTACACCAAAAACCCCACTTCCACCCAATTGTTTGTGACTCATAGTGACCTTATATATAGGGCTTCCCATGATGTAAATGTTTATGGACATAGCCAGCCTCATCTTCCTCCTGAGGAATACTGGGTGGGTTTGAACCCCCTTGTTATTGAAAGCCCAAACCAAACCACAGGCTGGTTCTCCGCACAAGTAGACAATGAAACCAAAGACGAGATACATCCTCACCCTAACTTGTTTCCTCACTCCCGACCACGATCACCATGAAATGTCAGCGTAACGGCGTAAACCAGGATAAAGATCATGACAAAAATAGACGAGCTTGGTAAAGTAGAGGGGCAGTGAGAACGAAGCAGGCCCTTGGCAACATGAGTTGACGCAGTGGCTGCCAAGATGGGCTCAAACATAGGGACAATAGTGCAGATGGTGCATGATGCTATGTAGTTCTTTCAACACATGTAGTTCTCCCAACAGATCTGTGATGCAAGCACTAGGATGATATCTACTTTATACACGAGGAAACAGACACAGAAACGATAAGAAAGAAATCTTGAATTAAGGAGAATTGGGTAGCATCAGTTTCATGCTACCTTCTCTTTTGCCCACAGACACTTTAAAGACTACAACATGGTCCTTAAATGGTTCTCAATTCTTTCAGCTTCAGGCATGCTGAGGATGTTTTCCCTGTTGGCTTTCTAACTCTAGGTTCGCCGCCATCTCTTCCCGCAGTGGTACTCAGTGTGGTTTCTGAGGTTTCCGTCTGGCAGGGTTCATAGGCACAGTCATCATTTATACCTTTGAGAGAAAAAATTGCAATGAAGAAGTTCTTGGTCATGCAAAGTTCTATCATTTGAATTTTCATACATTGGGATTTAAACACACTAGGAAATTTTGTTTGGCAATTTTTAAACTATGTGATGTTATATAGCACATAATAAAGATAGAAAATAACAGCATATTTGGCACAATCAAAGATAAAATCATACTAACAAGCAAACTCTAAGAATAGGAAAAATTCTAAAATCTACCTCTTGCTCTCCTTTATAAATTTAGTCTCTCAGATTATCCTTAGTAGCCCACTTATGAGCTACCTCCTGACTTTAATTTTCTTCTTTTTATGGACCTTGATTGTTGAATAAATAATATAAGTGCTGTTTTTTAAAAAAAAAATTATGTTTAATGGGGGCTCATACAACTCTTATCACAGTCCACACATCCATCCATTGTGTCAAGCATATTTGTACATTTGTTGCCATCATCATTCTCAAAACATTTTCTACTTGAGCCTTTATTATCAGCTCCTGGTTTTCCCCCCTCCCCCACCTACCCTCCATCATGAACCCTTGATAATTTATAAATTATTATTATTTGTTCAGTGTTACCCTGTCCAACGTCTTCCTTCACCCACTTTTCTGTTTTCCTTCCCCCAGGGAGAGGGTTTTATGTAGGTCATTGTGATTGGTTCCACCTTTCCCTTCCCTTCCTAGTATCACTACTCTCATTATTGGTCCTGAGGGATTTATAAGTCCTGGATTCCCTGTGTTTCCAGGTCTTATCTGTACCGGTGTGCATCCTCTGGTCTAGCCAGATTTGTAAGGTAGAAGTCGGATCATGATAGTGGAGGGGAGGAAACATTAAAGAACTAGAGGAAAATTGTATGTTTCATCGTTGCTATACTGCACCCTGACTGGCTCATCTCCTTCCCGGGACCCTTCTGTAAGGGGATGTCCAGTTGCCTACAGATGGGCTTTGGGTCTCTACTCCACACACCCCCTCATTCACAATGATATGATTTTTTTGTTCTTTGATGCCTGATACCTGATCCTATTGTGTTAGACAAGGCTCTCTAGAGAGATAAAACCAGATTGCTGATAATTTTACATATTTATTTATAAAGATAATTAGATATATAACGCAAGAAATGAACTGTTAAATTATATACAGATAGATAGATATATAATACAGGAAATGAACAGTTAAGTTATAAAGCAGTACAAATGGCTCAGGGCAACTCACTCCCGTGAGAGAGAGAGTTGTGAGAGACTAGCAGTCCTTCAAGTCTAGTCTGCTGCCAGATCTTCCTCTATTTATAGAGAGAGCTAGGATATCTCAGCACAGCAGCCAACCACAAGGCAGATCACCAACTGTCAACCAACCACCAGTCCCAACTGCCAGCTCCAGAGATGTCTTAAAGGGACCTCAACCTACAACAACACAGTCTACAGGCTAGACATCCCACACGTAGTATAGCCTATAAATTGAGGCACAGAACAAGCAAGGCAGCCGCACACTGGTCCGATGATCAAAGAGCAAGAGACAAGAAAGGCGAGGCTCACCGAGCCATTTATCTCTCCGCCCTTCAGTTAATCCCATTTGTGTTTATCGGCCAGGCTGGCACAATAAACTATCTCACCTATCAATATCTTGTGATCACACAGGCTGGTGTGCTTCTTCCATGTGGGCTTTGTTGCTTCTCAACTAGATGGCCACTTGTTTATCTTCAAGCCTTAAAGAGCCCAGATGTTATATCTTTTGATAGCTGGACACCATCAGCTTTCTTCACCACATTTGCTATGCACCCACTTTGTCTTCAGCAATCATGTTGGGAAGGTGAGCATCATGGAATACCAGTTTAATAGAACAAAGTGTTCTTGCATTGAGGGAGTACTTGAGTAGAGGCTGAATGTCCACCAGCTACCTTACTACTAAACCTATATATATATGTACATAGATCTATTTCCCCGTTGTCACAAAAATATATTTATATATGTAGATGCCTGTATTTAGACTGCTATAAATGCCCTTTGCCTCGTAGTTCTTTCCTCTATTTCCTTTTACTTTCCTCTTGTCCCACTATCATGCTCAGCCTTCATTTGGGTTTCAGTAATTCCTCTCAGTTACATTGCCCTTGATCAAGCCCTACCAGGCCTCCTGCACCATCCTTGCCATCGATTTTAGATCACTTGTTGTTCCCTTATCCTTGAGTTTGTTAACACTCACTTCCTTTCCCCACCTCCCCGTCTCCCATGTCCCCCAAGAACTGTAGTTCTGGTTGTTTTCTTCTCCAGATTATTTATCTCGCCCATCTTATCTAGATAGATCTTCAGATATAATAATATGCACACAAAACAAGACAGACCAAAACAAACAACAAAAGAAAACAAAACGACAACAAAAAAAGAAAAGCCTGTAAATAATTCAAGGTCTGTTTGTTGGACTTTAGGAGTGTTTTCTGGTCTAGTCTGATAGAGTGCCACGCCCTGGCTCCACTGTGTATTTTTGGTCTTCCTTGGGGACTTCGTTGCTCTGTTCTGCTTGCTGTTCTGTTGCACACCTTTAATGTTTCGCCTCAGTGGGGTGAGGTCAGCTCAGGCGTAATTCCTGCACTGTGTCTTCAGTGTTGGCCCCTGTAACGCTATGGGTCAGTGAGGGACATCATGTCTAACAGTGGAGCCGGCTTAAATGCTTTTTTTATAAACACCTTAAATTCTCTCTCAACATCCAGTTTTAAACAAGTCTCTTGTATTGTTTGTTTAATCCTTCTTTTAACATTAGCAGGGTCAGAATAAGAGTAAAATTAGAAGAAAAAAAAACAAAAGAGAGAGAGAGAGTAAAATTAGAAGCCATATATGAAGGGTCTTCAAAAAGTTCATAGAAAATTTTCATTATCTTTTAATTCAATTTTTTAATCATTTTATTATGGGTTCATACAGCTCTTATTTTATAAAATGATTTAAAGTACCTTCATAAAATATTGCATAGCTCTACAATTTGTCTCTAGATTCAAAATACATTGTGAAAACCGCTGCCTTATGAGTCGTGGGTTCTGCATGACAATGCACTTCATGTGCAAACTTATTTATTCATAAGTGCATACTTCCATGCACACATGATTACCACACTAACTTATGGACATTATCAAACATATCAAAAACAAACAGAAGAGAATGAGATTCCATGAGATCACAGTCAGAGGCACTTGGTGTGTGGAATTAGAATGGTCTGAAATCAAAGCATGTAGCAACTTCTCAGAGTGACAGCAACATCCTCCATCTCGATTAGTGTGATGAATACTTGGGTGTGTATAGTGGTCTAAACTATCAAGCTATATATTTGATATGGTTGCATTTATTGTATGTGAATTACATCTGAGAAAGTTTGAACAGCAAGATTGCGACAGTATGATAGCATTTAGAGCATGGATTCTTTGGCCAGACGTCCTGAAGCTAAATCTTGCCTCTAATCTTTACCATATGTAAAATTAGCTAAATTATTGAACTGTTGTTGAGTTACAGTAAATCAATAAGGCCCTTCTGTCCAAGGTTCTTTATATGATATATTATGGTTCTGGACTTGATACTTGGACTTGGCTGTGGCCCCATTTTGCTGCGCATTCTATACTATGCTGATGGACAGGAGTGGGGTGGGATTAAAGTGTAGGCCAAGCCACATGCTCTGTTTCCTTTAGAACATCTTTAAGGCCTCATCTTAGCAGATGGTGTAAACCAGGTCACATCCTTGGGTGTGAACCAAGCCACACCTTTTGCTCCTTGAGAGGCATCTTTGATTGTACCTTGATACAGGGTTTGACTTGAGACACCATCTTTTGTGGAGTATATAAAAATGCTGGTTCTAGCACACATCAACTCACCTAAAAAGCCAGACTCCCATTTCCTGACTGAGCTTTGGAAGAAGCTAGGAGAACGGCTGTAGATTTGGGGCATTTTAACTTCAGGCTCTTGAACCTGCATTTGACTCACTTTTTTCCTACCCTTGGCTTTTGGACTAAACAGCACCCACCACCAGGTGAGATGTTTCCTCAAAATTCTGTGAGTTTCTGAGGAATGCAGAACCTCTGCCAGAGCCATGGCAGAATCTACTCCCAGGAGGAGTGGGAGTGGACGTGGAGCAGAGTAACAGCTTAGAAGAGTGGGAATTTGGGATATGTTCATCCTCCAACTTCTTGGAACTAGCCTGGTGTTCATTTTTACAAAAGAAATTATTACTAAAATTATGATATTAATTTAAATCCTCTCATACGTCTAGAATTCATAATAAGCTTTAGAGTTGCATTTTCTACACAAGTTCCTCTAAACTGTGCTGACCTATAATAAACTTACCCTAAAGGGCACATTTTCCCCCTGTGGTCTGGCAAGTTCAAGATATCACAGTCTATTATGAGAAGGTCTTCCCTATGTGGCCAGACAGGTGCAAGATGTCATCATTTCTGCCTGGACGGTCCTGATGCACAGCATTATTGATAGAATCTTTATGGTAAACACTGAGGAATAGGCATGGCTGAGAAGATCATTTTAATAGTATGTTCTCAGAAAAGAACTGTCCTGCCATTGTCCTATCATTGTTTAGGGGAAGAAAAAAACACACCTAAGGAACACATATGCTTGCAGTTATGTTCCCTTAACCAATCATGGAATCTCACATGCATGTTATTTACCTGTCCCTGATAATAATCTGTAAATTTGGAATTGTCCCAATCCAGACTATTTCTGGACTTCCAATAGACTTATTTTTATTTTCACAATGTCTGTATTTTCACTGGAGGAGAAGACAAACTCTTGCCATCAAGTCAACTCTGACTCCTATTTTTATACCCCGTCTTGTTCATCGCAGATGGTTTCATATCACTGATAGCCATTATCTGAAGGCCCATGACACACAAAGACTAAGGGTTCTCTTCTGTGATAAACCAAAACCAAACCGACCCACTGCCATTGAGTGCATTCTGACGTGTAGCGATCCTGTAGGGTGGAGTGGAACTGCTCTGGGGAGTCTAGTGCTAAATATTTACGGGAGCAGATGGCCTCATTAGTCTGTCAAGTAGTCAAGCAACCAGTAGATTCAAACTGAAGACCATGTGATGAACAGCCCAACACATACTCCACTCTGCTCCTGAGGTCTCTTTTCCGTGATAGGTTAACCCTGGATGGCCTCCTTTACTACCTGTGGCCATCATCAAAGACCGACTGCTACGACTGAAAGTTAAAGGGAGTCAGTGAGCATCTGGGTTAACTTGTTGGGTGGAAGCTGGTAATCACAAGGACAGCAGCAATGAAGACAGAGTTTGAGCTTGGACATGTTCCATCGACAATATTGACCTGGTCCACAGAGGGCTAGAGAGGGATGAGAGAGAAGAGGAAGGGCTGGCTGGTCTGAAATTTAAAAAGTTGCAAGGAACTATGCAAGGAATTGTTGGGCATGACTTACTCCAAATGCTTGGGGCTGCTAACAGTATATGAAAGGGCCAAATTAAGTGCAGGGTCATGTGAATGAACTCCCAAGCTTGATACTGGTACCTTTTTGACCTAGAAATGGCTAGGGTTGAGTTGACCACAAGCTGATTGAGTGAAAAGAGAAAGAGGATGACCCTGTAAGCATGTGTACATTGCTGAAGTTTTGATGGATGGCCTGCTCTCGACTTTGCTTATGGATACAGATGTTCAATGTTCCAGCTGGATAGAAGATTTTTCAGAGAAAAGAACTTGCTTGTTTCCTCAGAGTTGTTAGGGCTGGGCAATTTCAAAATTAGATATCCCACAGAGGGGAACAAAAACCTGAAGTGTCTGTCTTATAAGTTTTCAAGTGTGTCTTTTATCTCAAATAATCCCCACTGATGAGTTTCCTGTTTTCTATAGGGAAAAGAGAGTCATGGTAAATGTTAATAGTATTCTTTGATTCAGGTTTAAGTGACTGTTAGAAGAATGAATTGTAATTTTTAAAATTGTAATTATAGAAGATATAACTGAAAAAGATGCTCCTGTTTTTAGACAAGGGGTGAAGTGAAAATCTTCCTATGGCTCTTCTCTCCACGTTTGGTCCCGTAGCGACCCTTCAGGACAAGGCATAACTGCCCTGTGGGTTTCCAGGGCTGCCACGCTTTACATCTTTCTCTCTCGGAGTGGCTGGTGGTTTCAAACTGCTGACCTTGCAGTTATCAGCCTAAAGGGTAACCAGTAGGCCATCCAGGGCTACTGGGCAATATGTTATATAGAGGAAGTCAATAAAACCGGTCCTGCCCTCTTGGAGGCCAACTGGGTCTACACCCAATGGCAGTGAGCTTGTTTTGAGTTTGTGATTGGAGTCTCTATTAACTCTCACCGAGTGATTAGGTGGAACCACACAAAGAGTGCGTGTGTAACTGTAATAGCAGCTATTGGTCAGAGGAACTTTTGAAAAGATGGAGTGACACCATCAATGGGCTGCAATATAAGAACGATGTGGGGATGGCACTGGAGCAGGTAGTGTTTTGTTCTGTTGAACATAGGGTCACCATAAATTGGAACTGACTGGATGTCACCTAACAACACAAGAACAGTGACCATTTACAAAATGAGCAAAGTGTCAAAAAATATCTCCACCTCAGAGGCCAAGCACGTGCTGTAAGAACCCTCAATGTGCATGAATGCCTGCTCAACGTCCACACACTCAGCTCCCAGAAAACCTGATGTTTCTTACCTTTCTTAGCCTACTTACCCTTGAGATCAATCTGTGAACCAAAGCAAGCTCTCTCCAGAACAAAAATCTTTTGGCCTTTACTTTCTTTATTTTTGGTGTTCTTTAAGGAATATCACTTCAGCCCGCAGAAAGGCAGGCAGAGGTAGAAATTAGATTCTGAACGTGTCCGCTATTTCAGGAAGACTCCTGCGTTTTAACAAACTAGGGCACCACCCTGTGCTGATTGCGTAATCAGCAGAACCTCCACATTCAAATAGGCCAGCGGTTCTCCACCTGTGAGTTGTGACCCCTTTGGGGGTCAAACGACCCTTTCACAGGGGTTGCCCGATTCACAACAGTAGCAAAATGACAGTTATGAAGTAGCAACGAAAATAATGTTATGGTTGGGGGGTCACCACAACATGAGGAACTGTATGAAAGGGTTGAGGCATGAGGAAGGTTGAGAGCCACGGAAATAGGCCATGGTGCTGCAGTTCTAAAAAGATTTTTTGAAAAAGTAGCATCTGGCTATTAAACAGGCCAACTTTAAAGGAGAGTATTTTGTTCTGATCTCTTTCCTCAGGGAAAATGAGATAATTTATAGAAGAGAAGGGAGCAAAAGGGAAAAAAGCAAGGAAGGAAATAGTAGAGATAATGTTTACAGAGAAACATGAAGAGATATTAGAAGGTCAGGGGGAAAGGTACAGGTTTGCAGTTTATTGGCAGGGTGGATAATAAAGTGTAGGTGAGATTACAAGATTGGTGAGGGTGTGGAATCGTGAGTGTACGTGTTCATGGTTCCCTTCAAACACGAGTTCCCCCCTTCTCAAGAGCCCACCCCTGACTGCTGCACTAGGAAGAGGCTCCACTCAGCCTCCCGTCACCACACCTTCTGTCACTTCTCCCAGCCATTGCCCATTATCTGTGGCACAGCCATGGAGGCAGCAAGTCCTCTGAAAGAGCATCCAGAGGTGAATTACTGCGCCTTTCATTTCTCTCAGTGGTTGAACAGAAAGAAAGGAAAATCCAAGCCCACTGTTGGAGTCAATGGCAAATCCTGGCAACCCCCTATAGCCCAGAGTAGAACTGCGTGGTAGGGTATTCCTTTGAAATTAATTGCTGCAGCACCTTGCAGTACAGAGACCTCCTATCTTCGTGTGCTAGGTGAGTTTGAACCGCCTTTTCAATTGGTTGCAGAGTGAAAATGGTTTGTGCCACCAGGAAGCAAAAGATTTCAAATCTGTTATCTCCAGAGTCATCTGGAATAAAAACCGGATGGGGTAAGAAAAGGGGAAGATTATTTCAAGGTGTCCTATGGTCACTGGTGCCCCTGACAGGGTGACTCATTTCATGACTAAGGATGGCACGCTGTGCCAGGACCAACAACTCAGTCATGTGTCAGTGGACAGCTGCCTGTTAGCGTACTTCCAGGACGTGGTGAGGAGGGATGAAGGGTACCTCTGGGGTGGTACTCAATAAGACATACTGAATTAAATTGAGACATTCAATGAACGTTTTAGATAGCATTATTTGCTTTAGGGTTTCTTTATCATCCCTTTAATTAATACTGAGAAATCATATTATTGCCCATCAATTAATTATTGTAAATGGGTATGCAGTTATTGAAAATGCATATGCGGTCTAGATTGTCTCCTCGCAACTGGAAAATTGGAATAAGTAGCACAGGAAAGAAAAAATGCACCATAAAAACATCTCTGGATTTTTTTGGAAGTTAAAAGTACATGTGCTGATTTAGCGTATAAACAACCTTATTCTCTTGAGGGGAAAAATATCTCATAAAGTGAGTCCAAAAACTATAGGTTCTCAGAATTAGGGAAAGTTTAGAAAGTCTTTAATTTTGTTTTCCCTATTAAAAAACTGATGACCTGAGAAAGAAAAGATGGAAAAGCACAATACACACATGCTTTCAGATTTTCTATCACTCTGGTAAGTTTTCCTGTGAATGGGCAAAATAGATGGTAAATTAATTTCCTGGGTCTTTGATAACTTCTTTTTCTTTAGCGTGCCTCTGGGTCTATCACCTGAACTTTTCCAACCTTTAGGGAATCAGGTGTTCTCACCAGAAGAAAGGGTGAGAACTTTTACTTTTTAAAAATTACCTCTGTCCTGACCGTCATCTGAGATGAAGATTCAGAAATTCCCCCGTTCCCAATTCGCTGCCCCACCCTGCCCCCTCTGCCACTGACCTCACTGGGTTCCAAATGTGAGCTTTTGATGAGCCAGCTGAAAGCGTTTTGCTACCCAGGCGCTTTCGTAGAGCTGCTGTTACTACCAACTGTTGCTTCCCTTCTTCATCCCTCCACCCCCGCCCCCCTCCCCCCGCACGTGTGTCTTCAACGACTTAGGTGCAACTTGTCCAGCATTCACGAGATACCAAAAAACCGTGCTGGAGACTCCTTCTCGGACTATGGACTTTGCCAAGACTACTTTCCCAGTGTCCGCTTTGTGCACACAACTTTCCCACACAACTTCCAGCTGAGTGTATGGGAAAATGTTTTCCCAGTTCCCTCACTGCCCTTGGGAGACCCGGGATGATTATTGAGTTAACCTCCCTTCTCTTTTCATGAGAGCCTCTGCCTCCCAGGTGAAGGGCGAGACTGTTAGTGATAGAAGATATTTTCAATTAAATCAAGGATTAAAGCCACACATTCACACACGTTTGGCCTCAAATTACCAAGGGCTTTTCAAAGTCTTAAAAGTCACAATTGGAAATAGAGACTTTAACTTGAAAGACATCAAAGGTCTGTTTTGAATCAAAGATTGTAGAAAATTCAGAAGAGTTTGTAATTTGCCTTTAATGAATAAAACATTTGTGCACGGCTATCTCTCGCTTGCTGTCTTTTTCATCCAGCTGATTGTAATACAGAAAAAAGGAACTCTATTCAAGGGGTAAGGGGGAGGGAGGGCTGTTGTAGACCAAGTCCGCCCTGAGAAGTACAGTTTAAAGAGGTATTAGAGCTCCCTCTTCTGGTACAAAAGAGCATAAACCCCAAAGCACGGCCATCC
>NW_022107431.1:54651635-54658571 GCF_000313985.2 Echinops telfairi | reverse complement strand
TTTCTAAATAGCCTCTGGGTACAATGATCATTTACATGCTGCAGGGATTTTTGTTTGTCTTGTTTTTGCAACACTCCTGACCAGGGGATAGAGTGTAAGCCAAGGCGATCGGAAAGCCTCAGCTTTCTCCTGCGGAGCATCTGATCGGGTCAAACTCTGCTTAGCAGCCCGGGGGGAATCCTACTTCGCCACCACTGAGGCTCTGAACACTTAGCCCCTTCCTTCACCCACTGCCGTTCAGCTAATCCAACCCGTCGTTGTTGTTGTTAGGTGCCAGGAGTCACCCACAGATGGAGTCATCAAAAAGAAACAGGGCCCAAGCCTGCAACATCCTCGCAGTTGTTAATTTGGACCAGTGATGAGCAGACAGTGTGTCCATCCATCTCGTAGGGACCCTGTATCGGATTTTACAAGCGCAGACAGCCTCTTCTTTCTCCCACAGAAGGGTTGGTGTGTTTGAACTGCTGAGAGTTTGGGCCTCTCACCTTGTCGTAAATAGTCCATCTCTTACCCTACTTCGCCGCCAGAACCACCTACCAAACTTAACCTTTAACCTACAACCTTGGTTAAATTGGACTTTAGCAGTGTCAGTCAAAAGTGTGCTAGCAGCACCACCTAGTGCCGATTTTAAGTAATTTTTGCAAATGAGAATGGAAGCGGGGCTTACTTATACAAAGGTATTAGTTTAGGGGATCTTGTGGTGCAACGAGGTGCCCTGGTGGCATACTGGTTACGCTTTGGACTATGAGTTGGCATCGACTAGTGGTTCGGTGGTTAAAGCGCTGGAAAGCCAACCAAAATGTTGGCATTTTGAAGCGACCACATGCTCCGAGAGAGCAGCCTGCTTCCCAGATCTACTCTCTGGGAAACCCCGTGGGACAGTTCAATAGGACGCCAGCGTTTCCTTGATGGCAGTGGGTGCGGTGATGCTTGTTGTGCATTTCAGTGATACAATCGATTTAGTGGAAAAATTCTGGAGCCGTGTGCACATTTCTTTACTATTAGCCTCATATTTATCCTTCCGTTGTTCTCCACAACTTTGTAGCACTAACAAAACTAAAAATGTACACAGCAAAAAATCTTTCATCTGATGAAAATAGACTATATGGGAAAAATTGGTTGTAAAACAAGAGTATTTAATTTATAATATGTCTAAATCACTCTAGAAAATACGATCGTTTCACAAATCAATACTATAGAATCAAGGTGAAGCAATTTATCTATCTATCTATTTATCTATCTATCTCTCTGTCTTTCTCTCTCTCTCTCTCTCCTCAAAAGATTGAGGCTCCTCACTCATAGGTGCTTCTATCTAAACGCGTAGATTCTTTGAACACAGGGTGAGTTCCGTTCCAGACTTGAGTGGTAAGAGCCATAGTCTTAGGGGGTCCCACCTGTCTCTACCTGACGAATAAGGTTGGTCTCTTTTATCGTTTTGAGTTTGGTTCCACATTTCCCTCGCACGTTGTCTAGGATCTTCTCCTGGGATTCTTTCAGGGCCTTCAGTCGGGGCAGCCTGGCATCTCCCAGTCCTGGTCACAGCCTGTGAAGACTGAAGTGTGCACAGTCCCTCCGCCCACTGGATTGTTTCCAGGTGCCTTAAGCATCTTCTTGTTTTCCTTCTGAACAGGAAGAGACCACAAGTTGCATATAAAAAGGCCACTCCCAGGAGCCCTGGTGGTGGGCAGTGGTTATGAGTTGGATTGCCAACCCCAAGGTCAGCAGTTCAAAACGAACAGCTGTTCTGCCAGGAGAAAGACCTGTCTTTCTGCTTTGGTAAACAGTTCCAGACAGCCTCAGAAACTCCAGGGGGCAGTTCTACCCCGCCCTGTCGGGTCACTGAGTCGGCATTGATCCGATGGCAGTGAGTGTAAGATGGCTACTCACGAGCTTCTAAAATCCAACTTGCTGTTCACCAATGTAGGATGTATAGCATTGTCTTTGTGAATTATATTAGGCCAATTGACTCTCAAGTCCCCTGAGACTTTTAGGTATTTAAGTTATTTCTGTCCTTTTTTGTTATTGTAACTAGTGCTCAAAGAACACAGGTGTGCATATATCCGTCTATTCCTGTTATGACTCTTATTTCTCCGTAGAGGAATTGCTGGATGACATAGTTCTATGTCAACTTTTTGAAGACTCACCATACTGCTTCCCACAGAGGTTGCACCATTTCCCACCAGCCATGCAGGAGGGTTCAAGTGTCTTCTCACTATCCCCAAACGTGTTCTTTTCTGTTTGTTAATTAGACTTTGCTGATCATGTTGGGGTGAAGTGATGTAGCATCACTGTTTGCTCTGATTGGTTTGTTTGTTTGAAAATAGCTTGTGTGTCACAAAAACTTTAAGTCAGTTTCAATTTTACTGCCCCACCTTTTGTACCCACTCAGACCAGTGTTTAGGTCTGATCTGATGGGTAAGGCATCTGGACGGGTTTTAGGCTGTGACTCTTCTCTTAAAAAGTATTTTTTCTTACCTCTGTACAATAATGATTTATTTGAACAATGTGGCATTGTACCATACTCGCCTTCCAGACACGATCACTGAAGACAAAGCAGGTGCATAAGCAAATGTGGTGAAGAAAGCTGATGGTGCCCGGCTATCAAAAGATATAGCATCTGGGGCCTTAAAGGCTTGAAGCTAAACAAGTGGCCATCTAGCTCAGAAGCACCAAAGTCCACATTAAAAAAGCACACCAGTCTGTGTGATCATGAGGTGTTGACGGGAATAGGTATAAGAAATTCAACGACAAGTAATCAAATTGACATGAAGGAGCATTGACAAAGTGGAGATCCAAAGCCCACCTGTAAACTCATTGAACAGTCCCTCACAGAAGGGCCCCAAAGTAAGGAATGATATATCCAAGGTGCAGTATAGCACCGATGAAACACATAACTACCCTCTAGTTCTTTAATATTTCCTCCCATTACTGTTATAGCCTTAGTTTCACTTCATTAATCTTGTGAAAGCTGTGTATGTTCATTTGCATCATTAAGGTTGTTCAATACATGAAATCCAAGATAGATAAACCCTTCAGAAAGCATAATGGAAGTAATGATTCCCTGGGGATATGGGAAGAGAGGTAGCGGGAGGGAGAGCAGATAGCAGTGATGGCTGTATAGACCCACTGAAGGGGAACAAATAACAGAATAGTAGGTGAACAGATACATTTGTATGGTGTAAGAAACAGCAGATATAGAATAGAATATATATATAATATAGCAATATAATAAATATATTGTAATAATAAGGGTTCCTGGGGGTAAGGAGGGGATAAAGTGGAGTTGATATCAAAGAGATCAAGAAGAAAGAAAATGTTTTGATAATGATGGTGGCAGCAGTTGTACAATGATGCTTGACCTAATTGAATTATGGATTGTTATAATATCTGTAAGAGCTTCCAATAAAATGATTTTTTAATTAAATCAAATTTAAAATATATTTTAATTTTTACCCTTTTATGTGTGGAATATAATGCATACAAAGGAAACATCCTCTATGTACTTGCACAGCTATTATAGCAATCGCTGAAATAAACACGTGTGCATACATCTATTTGTGTTTTGTTCTTTATTTATTTAGGATATACACCAAGTAGGGAGATTTCAGGATCATAAGGCATTTGTATTTGCATTTGTTTAAGGAAGCACCATGCTCTTTCTCATAGTGGTTGCACAATTCTACGATCTCATAAACGATGTGTAAATGTTCCAATCTCTCCACATCCTCTCCAGCATTTATTACTTCCTGCTATTGGCTTTTAGGGTTTGTTTTTGTTTGGTTTTTTTTTTTGCTAAACGTATCGGTGTGGAATGGTATCTCATTGTTGTTTAAATTTCTATTTCTCTTATGGCTAATTAACTTCATCATTTCTTCATGGTCGGATGTCATATTTAGCACATTGTTTATTCAACTCACTGTCTTATGACCAATTTTTTTTTATTAAAAGATCATTTTATTGGGAGCTTCTTACAGCTCTTATAACAATCCATACATCAATTGTAGTAAGCATATTTGTACATATGTTGCCATCATTATTTTCTAAACATTTACTTTCTATTTGAACCCTTGGTTTCAGCTCCTCTTTATTCCCTCCCTCCCCACACCCCTCTTGTGACCTTTTGATAAATTATAAATTATTTTCATATCTTGTACTGACCGCTGTCTCCCTTCCCCCACAGTTTCTGATGTTCCTTTCTCTGGGTGGGGTGGGGTGGGGTGGTGGTGGTGGTGGTGATGATGGTGGTGGGTATGTGTTGATCATTGTGATCAGTTCCCAGTTCCTCCTCTCTTCTCCCCTCCTTCCCCCTACGCTCGTGGTATCACAACTTCCATTTCTGTTCCTGGATTCCATGTGTCCTGAGCTCTTATGGCTTATCTGTACCTGTGCACATGCTCTGGTCTAGCCCGTAGTGAAGGCAGCACTGGGGTCATGCTGGTGAGCTGAGATATGGGGTGAGGAAGCCTCAAGGACAGAGAGGTGTATCATGTGTTTCTTGTGATCTTTCTGTGAGGGGATGTCCCATTGTCTACAGATGGGTGTGGGGGTCTCTGCTCTGGCTCCCCTCATTCTCAACAATGTTTTTTATGCTTGTTTGTTTGTTTTGGGTCTTCTGATGCCTGTTACCCGATCCTGCTGACAACTCATGATCACACAGGCTGGTGTGCTTCTTCCATGTGGGCTTGTTGCTTCTCTGCTAGATGGCCACTTGTTTAACTTCAATCCTTTAAGACATCAGATGCTGTATCTTTTGATAGCCAGGAACCATCCGCTTTCTTCACCACATTTGCTTATGCACCCATGATGTCTTCAGTGATTGTTCCGGGAGGGTGAGCATCACAGAATGCCAGGTTGTTAGAACAAAGTGTTCTTGCGTTGAGGCAGGGCTTGAACAGAGGCCCAAAGTCCATCCACTATCGCAGTGGATTGCCATGTGCACAGGCAATACCTCTATTTTTATGACTAAATGTATTTACATATGCACACATCTATGCTTATACATCTATCCATAGCTTTGCTTCCTAGATCTTTCCTATTTCCTTTTAACTTCCTCCTGCCCCACCCTCATGTTCGCCCTTCTTCAGCCTCTTAGTAATTCCCCTTAGCTAGATTGCTGTTGCTCCAATACCCCCAGAATCTCTACAGCCTCCTCGTTGTTGATTTTAACTCCCTAGTTGTTCCCCTGTGTATGGCATTGTTTGCACACTGCTTCCTTCCCCGCCTCCTCCCCGCCCTGTCACTCCGGGACCCTGGGTCTGGAGCTTGTTTCCCATGTCTATCTTATAAAGGTAGGTAAACCAACAATAATGGAGACAAAACAATAAGAAAACAAGACTGAACCAAAAAAAGGGCAGGGCAGGATAATAACTAGAAAGAAAAAAAAAGCATATAACGCCAAGTCTGTCTGTAGATCTTTATGACTATCTCCCCACCGGTCCTGGGGGAATTCCAGGGACTGACCCTCCTAGCCTGAAGTCTATTTTGGGGGCTTCTCCAGGGCTTTGTGGCTTGGCTTTGCTCCCATACTTGATCTATTATGTTCCCTTCTTGGTTCGCCCAGCTGTGGAGGGTTCAGACTGGGTTGACTCTCCGCCAGCCGTCCCCAGTATTGTCCTCTGTCGCAGTATGTTCTAGTGAGGGCACATCATGTTTCCAGCTGATTTGGGCCCTACCGTCCTCTCTGGGCCTTAGCAGCTCCATGCAGGGATGTCTTCCTCTGGACCTGGTGTGCCGATATGGGGTCTAGACCTTCACTCCCTCTTTGTCCTTCTTGGTTAGTTTCCATGTGGGCGTGGCATGCTAGCCCCTCTCCCCCACCGGTAGGTTAATGTGGTCCTCTGTAGCACATATTCTAGGGACAGGGTCAGTTTGGCTGCTTGGGGCTGGCCCTGTAGCCCACTCTTTTCATGAGTTGCTCCATGTCTTATGGCGATTTTTTTTTCTTACTAAGCTGTTGTCGTTTTTCTATAGATTTTTAAAATTAGTTCTTTATTTGGTGTTATCATTGCCAAATATTTTCCCTAAGCTGTGAATTCTCTTTTTACTTATTTAAGTCTTTTGGAGTTTTGTTTTTTAAGAAGATCCCCATCCTCTATATTCTGTATTATGGGTGGTTTTAAAAATTATGCTTGGTAATATATTTATGCCTTGTAATTAGATCCCTATATTTTCATTGGTGACCCTTATGATTCTACGGTTTATATTTAGGCCTTAAATCCACCATGGGTTTGTTTTTAGTACATGCCATGAGGTATGGATCCTGTTTCATCCTTTGCAGGTACAGCTCTAATTTTTTCAGCGCCATTTATTGTAAAAACTATCTTTACCCATTAATGGGTTTTAGTACTTTATAAAAAATCAGGGATCTGGTTGTATTTCTGGGTTCTCTGTTTGAATCCATTGTTCTACATATCTATCACTATACCAATATCAAGCTGTTTTGAGTACTGTGGGAGTAATATTAATATAATAGCTGGCTACCTGATTATCATTTTAAGTAAATTGTCTTTTCATGTCTTGAGCACATTTTCAACTGGAGTTATTTGTGTTTTCTTATTAAGATCTTGAAATTTGGGAGTATACTTCATACTTCAAGGAGCTGATATCAAGGGCTCAAGTAGAAAGAAAATGTGTTGAAAATGACGGTGGCAACAAGTGTACAAATGTGCTTGACAAAGTGAATGTGTGTATGGATTGTGATAAGAGCTGTATGAGTCCCCAATAAAATGATATTTTTAAATTTCCTTTTTATTGGAGGCTCATACAACTATTATCACAATCCATACATAAACACATTGTGCCAAGCTCATTTGTACATTTGTTGCCATCATCATTCTCAAAACATTTGCTTTCGACTTGAACCCTTGGCATCAGCTCCTCATTTTTCCCCTCCCTCCCCACTCCCCCCTCCCTCATGAACCCTTGATAATTTATAAA
>NW_022107431.1:54647104-54649932 GCF_000313985.2 Echinops telfairi | reverse complement strand
AGAGGGGAGGAGGAAGGGAGGGGGAGGGGAAAAAAGGAAAATGAGCTGATTCCGGGAACCCAAGAGGAAAGCGAATTTTGGGAATAATGAGGGCAAAAAATGTATAGATGTGCTTTTACACAATTGATCTATGTATTGTGATGAATTGTATGAGCCCCAATAAATTGATTAAAAAAAGAGCTTTGTGATTATCTTTTTTATTTCAATTGTCCTGTTGTGATGTTGCCTCTTGCGTATCCTACTTGTAATATTTGCTTTCCCTTTTCCCCTTCTTTTCTTTTGTTAGTTTTGCTAGTGATTGATCAATTTTACTAATCCTTTCCAAGAACCAACTTCTTGTCTTGTTGATTATTCTGTTATTAAATTTTTTTCTGACTCATTGATTTCCGCAGCAACCTTTATTATTTCTCTTCTTCTTGTGTTTGAGAGTTTGTTTTGGGGGACTTGTTCTAATAGTTGTAGCTGGGGTGCTAAGGTGTTTAATTCTTTCTTCCTTTTTGAAGTGTGCACTTATTACTATAAATTGTGTGTGTCCATTGTTTCAACTCTTTTGTTATAGTCTTTCAAAGTGCTATCCAATTTCACTATCTTTGAGTTTACCTTTTGAGTTGCTATTTGGAGTTGTTGAATTATTTCTTTTTTACAGATGCTCTTGTAGTTTTCCTGAGTTGTTCTAGCTTCTCTTGTGTTTTTTCCCCCTCTACTTACTAAAATTGTTCTCACATTCATTTAAAGCAGTTAAAGATCACTGCCCTAAATTCTGAGGAAGACCTCAAGCTTTTTCTTCTTCCAAGACCTGCTCTGCATGTAGTCCACTCAATGGAGCCACTTTCTCTTGTTTCTGCGTCTGCACAAAGATGATTAACTCTTACCTCTGAGACACAGCGATGGTCATATATTTGTCTCTGCTTGAACAGCAATCCTCGAGCACCTGTTGCGTCAAAGGTGGCTGGTCGCTCGGCACTAGTCCATCTTGAGTAAGGACCATAGACAACAAACAATTCAATACTGGCACCGTCAAGATGCTGGCTTGGAGATCACTTCCTGAATCCCCCAGGAGTGCAGGCCAAGGATCAATATGACTGACACGAAGCAGGAAAGAATATCCAAGACACTGACCACTAGGCCACCCACGCTGTCTTCTCTCTCAGAGCAGAGCTCAGGGTCTATTTCGAGCTGACAGACAGGCAAGTGATACCACTTGGAACCCTGGGTCCATGGTGAGATGAGGTCCATACTCTCCTGTAATGATTTCCCCCAAACACAAGCCCACCTAATTCTGCATTCTCCCTGTCCCCACCAGTATTCCAAGGAAGAGTTGCCACAGTCCAGGCCCAACAGTTCCAGCCAGATGTTAAGAATCAGCCTCCACATGATTGGAGGTGCTCTGATATGTGCAGCATGCAGTCAGTGGGCGGTGACCCTCTCTGCTCTGCCCTAGAGTAGAGGAATCTGTTTTCCCTCCGGAATTCGCTTTCACGCCAATGTCCTCTGTGGTGTTAAGGGAGGAGTTCCTTGAGGGTTAGATAAGGTGTTAGTTAAACATGTGGAGATGATGCGTGGGCTCACCTTTACGACTCTACACTGAAATTCTGAGTGCGGTGGGAAGCAGCAGCTCTGCAGGTGTCCTGCCGGGCAGTGGGGAAGCTATGACTTTTGAGCAACAACTCCTGATGATCCCTCCCTGTGAAACACCAGGCAGGATGCAATTGGTAGAAACTGGTGTTTCCCCGAGAAAGTACAGAACTCGGATTCTTGAGTCTTCTCTACTTTTTAAAAAGTTTTGTTTAAAGAGCGCTTCAAAAGTTTTGCTTGAAACACTAAGGGCGTGGAACAGAACAGCAAGGGGAACAGAGCAACGAAGTCCCCAGGGAATGCCAAAAATAGACTCTGGGGCCAGGGCTTGGTGCCCACTCAGACTCAACCAGAAAACACTCCTAAAGGTCAACGAACAGTCCTTGAACTAACTACAAGCTTTTCTTTCTTGTTGTTGTGTTTTGTTGTCATTGGCTTGTTGTTGTTTTTCTTTTGTTGCTTGGTTTTGCTCTGTCTTGTTTTTGTGCATGTTATTATCTCCGCAGGTCTGTCTAAATAAGCTGGGTGAACAATCTGGAGGAGAAAACAAGGGGACCGACAGTTCTGGGGGACCTGGAAGAGTGGAAGGTGGGGGGAAAGGAAGTGGTGTTAACAAGCCCAGGGACAAGGGAACAAGTGATCCAGATCAGTGAAGAGGAGGGTGTAGGAGGCTGGTAGGGTGTGACCAAGGGTAAGTTAACCAAGTGGAATTACTGAAACCCAAATGAAGGCTCAACATGATAGTGGGACAAGAGGAAAGTAAAAAGAAATAGAGGCAAGAGCTAGGAGGCAAAGGACATATATAGAGGGCTAAATAAAGGCATGTACATATGTAAATATATTTATATGTGAGGATGTGGAAATAGATCTATGTGCATATATGTATAGGTTTAGTATTAAGGTAGCAGATGGACATTGGGCTTCCACTCAAGTACTCCCTCAATGCAAGAACACTTCGTTCTATTAAACTGGCATTCCATGATGCTCACCTTCCTGACACAATCGCTAAAGACAAATGGGTGCAGAGCAAATGTGAAGAAAGCTGATTGTGCCCGGCAATCAAAGGATATAGCATCTAGGGTCTTAAAGGCTTGAAGGTAAAGAAGCTGCCATCTAGCTCAGAAACAACAAAGCCACATGGAAGAAGCACACCAGCCTGTGTGATCATGAGATGTCAAAGGGATCAGGTATCAGGCATCAAAGAATAAAAAATAAAATCATTGTGAATGAGGGGCAGTACAGAGTGGAGACTC
>NW_022107431.1:54637782-54646621 GCF_000313985.2 Echinops telfairi | reverse complement strand
AGTGGAGAGCAAATGTTTTGAGAATGATGAGGGTAATGAATGTACAAATGTGCTTTACACAATTGATGTATGTATGGATTGGGATAAGTTGTATGTGCCCCTAATAAAATGATTTTTTAAAAAAAGTTTTGCTTGAAGAGAGCTTCTGACTCTATAGCCAAATTGGATCAATACAGTTGTTTTAATTTGAATCTCTTGAATGGCTAATGAGCCAAAGTTGGCCAAGTCACTTGGTATTAATGTTACCTTCAGTCAGGGCCAAACACAAGAAAACACTTAAATACTGCCCCCTGGGTTAAAGTGTTTACGGGTTTGTTTTGGTTTTCTATTTCATTTTGTGTAAATTTAGGTAGATAGTGTTTCTAGAAATTTGGCCATTTCCTCTGGGTTCTGTTTTGTTGCAGTATCATTTTCCACAGTACTGCTTTTGTTTTTGTCTAGCCATTGGTCCTATGGTGCTGGCACATTTCCTTTCTTTTTCTTATTTACACCTTTTTGTTTTTCTGTTAGCTGGGTCAGTAGTTCGTCAATTTTGTTAATCTTTCATTTTTTAAGTAAACATCTTTTCTTGTTGATTCTCTCTATTGTTTTCCTGTTCTGTTGACCCTATGGTTAACAGCCCAAATGTGGAACTCATCCAGTGGCCACTGACATCAGTGTCTGTTCTCAGATTTCAACAGGAAGCAACACCTGCTCTGTCCCTTCATTTGAACTGATGCTTCAATTTTTAAAGAGCTACATATTTCTGACAAGCTGATAGTTGGTATCAACAGCTCTGGGGTGGGAGAAAGATACCAGTCTGGTTAATTCACTCCTGGTCTCCCAAGTTCAGGAAAGAAAACTGGAAAACCTTTTCCCACAAATACAGCTAGAGGGTGTGGGACTGGTTGTGTGCACACAGGTGACTATGGAATTTTACCAAAAGAAGGGCTATTAATGGAAAGAAAAGAATGCTGAGGAACGGGTAAAAACGTACGTTAGTAAATAACCCATGAAGAGAATGAATAGATCTAGAATATTCACCTTAAGCCACTAATACCTTTTCCACCCTGCCAACCAAAAGTAAAAATAGCTTTTGATATTCTTAATAATTTACCAATATTCACTCACTTCATCCTCCTAATAGTGCATATTTTACACAGTGGGGAACTTGAAGAACACAGGTCAGGAGAGCAAATGTCAGGAGCACAATTTGCATTCACAAGCTCAGATTCCACAGACTGGGCAACAGTCCAGCAGTCCTCAGCAACAACCTCCCATCTTTCCCACCCTCCTTCCCTCCCTCTCACCTTCCCTCCCTCCCTTCCTTCCCATCTCCACATCTATTCATCTTTTTCTTTCTTTCCTTTCTTTCTCCCTTTTATTTTCTCACCATCATCTTCCCCAAGCTACTTAAATCACCCAAACCAGCAAACTGATGTTAGCACATACCTTAATTTCTTATTGTTGCTATAGCAGAACTAGTACAAGTGAGTGGTTTATAGGAACTTTTCTCTCTCTCACTGTTCAGGAGGCTAGGAGTCTGGATGCGGGGCACTGGCTTTATGGAAATATTCTTTTCTGAGAATACTGTCTGTTCTGTCTCCACGTTCGTAACCCCATTACTTACTTCCACGTGGCATTCTCTTCACGCCATTTGTGCTTGCTTGATCCTGTGTGGAATCTGTTCTCTTTAGTTCTTCAGCGTGATTAGATTTAAGATGTAACCCACATTAATTATGGCCTCCTTAAAATAATAAAAATAACCCAAATCTCAAATGGGATTAGGTCCACCGGTATGGGGGCTACGGTTACAGGATTAACAGCGCATAGTTTGGAGTTGGTGGTGGGTGGGTTCACTCCATAACCGCTCATTTTACAAGTGGGATGTCCTTACCCTCAGGACTCATCTGTCGTTCCTCCCGGCCTATAAATGTCCATCATTTTCCGTCTCAGACCACTAAAATATCTCTGGACACATGACATGGAATAGATTCATGTGGTTCCGCTTTCTCCTTCTTCGGCAGGGTGGAGCGTTTAGATAGCTGCTTAATAGTTTTAGTTCCCTTTTGTTCTGGGTTGTTTTTTACAGTATCAATGAAGATGTTATACCTATTGATTGAAACAAGTGGCTTACACAAAGAAAATGTCAAAAATGAAAAATGGAGATCTTTTTAAGGGACCACAACTGGGAAACCTTGTTGCGAGAGTATCCACTTCCTATGACAAAACACCATAGGCTCCCCGTTGACTGGTTGAGGTTTTTTTTTAAGGGACTAGGTAAGTTCAATTTTGTCGTTCAACTAATATTGACCCTCTCGGTCTCCCTTGTCTAGATTCCTTTTCAAGGTGGGGGGAACCCTTCCTTTGCTGGCAAATATTCTCGGTCAATCAGCACGATAATTGTGTAATCCAAAATGTTTACAAATACGTATGCAATAGGACATTTGTGTGTGTACTGTGATGGATATCATAATTCAGACACATTTAGCTCTGTAATCATAAGGAAGGATATGGCCAAATGTTCTTTTAAATGAGCGAAAGTTACCATACAATATCCTGACTCAAGTTCGGTGTTACTTTTGTATATAACGTTTTCATGAAGCAAGTTACTTATTGAAACAGTGACTGAATTCTGTTTTGTTGTACTAACTATTACAAAAATACTAGCAAGGTGACTCACTATTAAAGTGTAATGCTTGTCTCCTGTCAGGCAGGCATTTATTAACATGATTGGATGGGCATTAATGTGATAATTATCATGTGTTATCGATTTCCACTATAGTGTTTTCTCCCATTAGGAAGCATTGTGAATGTGTATACAGGAGCAGAAGACAGCAGAAGGAAGTGAAATGAAAAATCCAGAGGCCTATCACATCTACCTTGAAAGAATGGTACACTGACATATAAATAAAATGATGCTAATGATGATGAAAACAAATATTCATTGAAAAGATGGGTTTTGTTCGAGACATGAAGTCCAATGTTTTACTTCTGCTAACTCATTTCACTGCTGCTAGCCATTGGATCCAGTATGTATGGGTGCTGTGGTGAGGCGCATTAGAGATGTTACAGTGACCCCAGGGACAGCAGTATGAGACCCTGCCTAGCCCTTACAATCTGTGAAAGAAAAACTGAGAATTAAAGAAAATGCAAATTTTCCAAGATAACAATGGAAGTAAACAACAGATATATAAGTCAAACAGGTAATCTGAGTCCACACTTCACATGCTTTAATAGCTTCATGAGATTTCAGGGCATCTCCGTCTTAGCATGAATAACATTTAGGGCTAGGTAATTCTTGCTGTGGGGGACTACACTGAATTATACACAACTACAGGTTCTTCAGCAGCTTCTTCTTCCCCAGTGGTACAGGTCAAAATAAGCTAGATATTGCCAATGTCTCAAGGGCCAAATTACACCCTGGTTAAAAACTGTTGCTCTACTCTAACCTCTCTTTCTGCTGAGTCTATGTCTCATGCACTTAAATAACCTTCAGACGCAGAATTGTAAAGGCTAGAATGTATTATACGGATCCCTGGTGATGCAATGGGTTATATTTTGGGCTGCTAACTGCAAGGTCTTCAGTTCAAAGCCACTAGTTCTGGGAAGAAATAAGAAGCTGTAAAATTTACAGTCGCAGAAACCCTGTGAAGCTCTTCTATCTTATCATGTCACTATGGGTAGGAATTGATTCAATGGCGGGGAGTTATTGGAAGCGGTTTAATGTATTATATTGATTATAAAATTAATGATATACTTTAAGAATTACTTTAGATTATTTTATTTTAAAACCTTTTTGAAACCTTAGGCCATTGGGGCCTTTGAAATCTTGTTCTTGTTGTGAAGAGAAGAACCTGGTTATTCTCACTGAAAAGGAGCTGTTTGCATTGCAAAGATGGCTAACGTCCTTCTTTAGAGTGTGTGACCTCTTTCTATTGCCCAGCTTCCTTCGAATATAAAATAATTTCAGAACTAAATTTTAGACATAAACACAGTTTCTAAAAATAAGGAGTGTGTAAAGTAATGTATACATTATTTTGTATAATTCACAATTAAAGCATACACACAAACAAATGTATACCCAAATTAAGGAACATAGTGAAATTCATTTAATAGGTATGTTTCTTAGAAGTAATTTGTGATAGATTTTGCATCTTAAGGGTTCACATGAAAAATCACCATACACACATAGACTAGAAGCAAAAGATATCAGACCAAAAAAGCTTACAGGTATTTATGTTGCCAAGGTTTTACACCTTTGCCAAATCTTGGGATTTAGAAAATTTGGGGTTAAAAACACAATGCACACACACATACACACACTGTGATTTTATTCTTTTGTTCCTCACAACAACAATAGAAGAAATCACTTTGCTACAAATATATGTTTTAAATTAGTGGTGTTGGTTTATATTTCCCAAGAAATAGTTTACCCATTACCATAGAAATGGAATTAGAAATAAATCTGGCTAACTAAGTTTTTAAGGGAACAATAATTTTGTTGAGTTTGTAGACAATGATATGTATTTAAGCAATCATACTTTATCTCTTCCTTAGGTGTAATTTGGAAGGAACCTGTCTTTTATGTGCTAGCTTACAGAACATATCAGGATTACAATCCAAGTAAATAACATCACAAAATCCTGGAACACACATGTTGCTGAGGACAGCATGTCCCAATGAAGACATGGGAACGGCCGAGGAAAGAGAACCTCTAAGTCTTTCAATGCACACAAATTCAGCACTTTTGATAGGAGACGAGACTTCATTTTCCTTCATTTGGACAGTTTTCCACTTGCACTTGTGTTGTTTCTTCATCTTTCTTTTTTACATCTGAAAAAAAAAAGTCTTCATTTATATAGAGAATATCTTGTAATGTATTTTGTATGTGGTGGAATGAAAGGGTTGGTTTTTCCCTTATTCATGCTAGTCACTTTCTACTTGACTAGGACACACTGTTCCCTCAGTGCAGATGTAGAAGTGACACAAAAGAAAGAGCTGTATGTAGGTGTAGACATGTATGTTCTCCTACTCACCCTTTTCTCCTGTGTGCTAGAATAATAATAGTAAATATAATTCTACAGATTAATATGTGTCAGGAAGTCTTCTTGGATATGATTTCCAATCTTCATTTAGATGAGTAAACCCATGTACACACAGTGGACGTGAATCACCCACTGTTGAGGAGTTGGTAGGTAGCAAGGCTACTGTTTAGACCCACACTCCATAGCCCCTGCCCTTAACCATCTCCCTAAGTGGGTTATTATGAGCCCAAATTGACTTGATGGCACTATGTTGGGACACATTATGTCCATTTTCCTCCCACTTCCTGTCTGCTTTACTTTTAGGGAATGATCACACATTCTACTTCATGTGGAGGGGTTAAAAAAAAATCAAAAGGAATTCCCTCAACTTCCTGCCACCAAACTTCTAAACCTTCCTGGGAGCTGCACTTACTCTTCATGCCTTCCCTCCTGTTAGAATGGAAGATATGCTCCTTGGGACTGACTTCATAATTGTGGGGCCCAGCACAAAGAGGAAAGGTATTACCTGTTTTTTCAAATTGTGAAACATTTAGAGATAGCAAGAGTGGAGCACTGGCTCTTCTGAGCTCAGAGCCCTGTGAAGCTGCCCTGGTCATGTACTACTTTGGGACCTGGACCTGGTATCGCTCCCGCCAGCCAGGTCTGTTGCCTCCATGATCCAGAATTCCATCCCTGTCTGTCCCACTGGGAAGCCCCACTGGGAAGCTCACTATCGTGAGCACCCTCCCTCATACAATTTCACCTGAATTCCTTTTCTCCTGGTTCAAAACCAAAATACTCCTTCAAGTCCAATTTCCCCCTTTACTACCCTCTCATTCTTTAAAATATACCATATTTTACTATCTCAACTTTAAAACTAGCTAAGCCTCCACTCTCTTGTTGTTCTAGGGAGCGCTGGTAGCACAGAGTTACACGTGGGACTGCTAATGGCAAGGTCAGCAGTTCAAAACCACCAGCCGCTCCTCAGGAGAAAGATGGGGCTTACTACTCCCATAAAGAGTTATTGTCTGGAAACCCAGAGGTAGCTCTACCCTGCCCCATAGTGTCGCTATGAGTTGGCATCAACTTGATGGCAGCAAACATGGTTTTGGTTTGTTTGAAGTTCTTGCTATTATTCTCCCTAAAATTGCTTCATCAGGGTCATCAATAGTGTCTTTCAAGATAAAGGTGGGGTTCTATTCAGTTCTTCCACACTTACTCAGGAAATATTTACTTAGGAACTATTCAGCACACATGGAATGACCCCAAAAAAGTCATCTCTGTCCTCACTGAAACTTCACGTGAAGGATCATAATAAACAAAAAAGTAAATTGTGTGTATATGAGATAATAATCCTAAAGCAGAGATTACAATGGAGGTAGGAAAACAAGAAATGCTCAGAAGTGCTGGCCTGTGGAGGTTGCCAATTGAAATAGATTTGTCTAGGAATATCTCATCAAGAAGATGTTTGAGTCAAGATCTAAGGTAGTGAGCAAGTTAACCACATGGATAACAGGGAAGTGGGCATCTCAGCAGAAAGGACCGCAGAGTTCAAAGCAGCAATTTTCAGGAAGCAACTGCAAGGAAGACAATGTAGCTAAAATTGGAGGAGGAAAGAAGTAGAAGATATGGTCAGAGTGATATCCAGAACTAGCTCTTGTAGGTAAAAATTGGCAGATTTGTGCATCCACTTTTGAAGTCAGGTGGACAGTAATTTCTGATGGATAGATATGAAATGTGAGGGAAGAAAGACAAGGGTGACTTAACAGCGACTGGAAGTCTGAGTTTGCCCTCAATGACATGGGGTAGACCCAAGAGTGGCAGGCTTCACGGAGATCATCTGGAGGCTCTCATCGTACTGGTTACCTTTGAAAATTTTATCAGATATCCAAGTTGAAAGAGCAAGTACACAATATGATAGGTGAATCGGGGTGATCTGTAGGCTGCAAAAATAAGCTTAAGTATCAGAAGAATGAGCATGATCACATGGGATTAGATAACATCACAAAATAAGAGGGTCTAAATCACAGGTTCCCAAACATAGTTGGCTTACTGGCCTCTATTCTAAAGAAGAAAGAAAAATCACTGAGTGCGCCCTTGGCTAGTGAAACCTTTTGCACTCGAGCCAATGCAGGATAAAGAGTGCGTGCTGCTGTTGGGTGCCTCTGAGCGGGCTCTGCTTCATGGTGACCCTGTGTACAACAGAACAACACAATGCTCCGCCCTGATCTGACGATCCCTCGCTGCGACTCATACGGTTTTTATTCCTTATTCCTCAGAGGTAGACAGACTATTCCTTCTTCGTAGTCAAGTCTTAGTTTGGAAGCTCTGATGAAACCTTTCCACTTTGGGTGACCCTGTTAATATTGGGTATACCAGTAGCATAGCTTCCAGCATCTCAGCAACATACAAATCACCAGAGGACAATTTGCATTTGCAGAGCCCCTTCGATGGTTCCAGCACCCCCCCCCCCCGGGGTAGGGGGGAGCACACCCACTTCTGGAAACACTGGTTAGATTAGCTGTTATCAACCTGTGGGTCACGACTCCTTTGAGGGTCGAAGGACCTTTCAGAGGGATTGCCCAATTCATCACAGTAGCAAAATTACAGCTATGAAGTAGCAATGAAAATAATTTTATGTTTGGGGGAGGGGGGCTCACCACAACATGAGCAACTGTATTAATGGGTTTCAGCATTAGGAAGATTGAGAACCACTGGGTTAGACAGAGAAAATGTCTAAAGATTGAGTTCTGAAACATTCCAATTTACATAGAGATGTGGAGATGTGGAAACATAAACTTAAGAAAGATCAGCCAGTGAGCAAGTAAGACAACAAGAAACCACAGGAAGAAAAATATTGCAAGGAATACGGGATGCGCAACCATGAAAACAAAACAAAACAAAACAGAAGCTGACTTCATGAAAGATAAAGAGTAAAATCTAGCCACTGGTTTTAGCAGAAAGAATATCATTTGTGATTCAAATAGAAGTAACGTCATTGGTTGGGAGAAATTCTTATTAAGGTGACATGAAGAATGAGATAAAGGGGATTTGCAGTCACAGAATCAGATAAACCTTTCCAGAAGTGTTGCTACAGAATGGAAACAGAAAAAATGGGGCCGTAAATGGAAAAGTGAAATCCAGGGCATGTGAACCTTAGCCTTCTAATGAGCATGCTCTTTCTCGTTAAGTGCTGTCCCCTAACAACCAGCTGCGTGCAGAAAGACACCGTGCTAGGTCATGTACCCGCCTCATCGCTCAAACACAGGACAGGCTGTATTTGATGCCCTCATTGCAGCCATGGTGTCAATCTTCTCATTGAGAGTTTTCTTCTTTTTTATTCATACTCCACTTGACCCAGCCTGGTATCTTTGTTCAGAGACCGTCCGTCCTGAGGACATGTCCAAAGTACATGAGATGAATTCTCATCACCTGTGCCTCTGAGCAGCACTCTGACTGTACTTCCTCCAAGATTTGCTCGTTCTTCCGGTAATCTGTGGTATCTTGAATATTCTTCACCAACACCATAATTCAAAGGAAACACTTCCTCTTTGGGATTCCTCAGTCACCGGGGAGCTTTCACATACACAGGAATGTGGGAAACAAAGATTTCTCCCAAGTTGTCTCCCCCAAATATATGCCAGACTTTGCTGCTTGAGAATGACTATACACTTGGAGGTCATCAGGAGATTAGGGGTCATTCTCCCTAAGAACTATCAGCCATCTGTAGCAAGCAGACACCACTGTTTATCCCACAACAAGTAGGGCCCACTCCCTTCTGATAAGGATAGTAGTTGTCTGTTTCCTCGTAGGAGACACCAGAGAGGTCAAAC
>NW_022107431.1:54630690-54637238 GCF_000313985.2 Echinops telfairi | reverse complement strand
TGATGATTTGTGGGGAACCCCCTTTCCCCTTAACCCCACCCAGGAAGACATTAAAAATGCCAGGGCATAGATCAGGTGCATCTTAGTCCTTAGGTGACTTCTTTAAGGAGATCTTTGTAGCAGATTTGCCCAATGCATTACCAAAATATCCCATTTCTGTCAAATTGATTCTGATTCATAGCAATCCTATAAGACAGAGTAGAAGTAACCTATAGGATTTCCAAGACTGTAAACCTTTGAAGAATCAGGCTACCATATCCCTCTCCTGCGGAGGGGCTAGTGGGTTCAAACCACTGACCTTTGGGTTAGCAGCTGAGTGCTTTCACGACTGCACCACCAAAGCTCTAGCCCACTGCTTCATTTGATTTCTTGACTGCGGCTTCCATGGGTGTTGACTGTGCAGCAATGTGAAATGAAGTCCTTGACAACTTCAATATTTTCTGTGTATCATGATGTTACTTATTAGATCAGGAGTGAGGATTTTTTTCGTTCTTTCTTTACATTAAAATGTAATCCATAATGGAGGCTGGTGGGTACTTACAAAGTTCTCATTAAAGCAATCCTTCAGGAAAGCAAGGTCGGTAGGAAATGGCATGCAAAACAAAAATGAACTATGATGTACTAAATTATCTCCAAAATAGTCTTGGCAGCATTTGCTAAAATAGGATTTAAGTAAACTAACTACAAAAATTTACAGCTTTTTTAGAATGCTTACTCTAAGTTGTTCAAATGTGCAGATGGTAAAATGAAGTTCTGTTAATGTAAACTCTTAGCCTATGTGATTATGGGCTACCTAGTCTATGGTATCAATGAATGAACTAGACACCCAAGATAACAATTAGATGAAGACTTGATAGAGTCTTGATAGCGATCATGTAGAGATCATGAGTAGTAATCCCAGTATCTTGCTCAAATCATCAGGTAAAATATGAAATATGGCCACACATGCCTCCTACACTAGTTTCATCTTTTGCTTTAAAGTATGAAAATGAATGCTAGAAAAAAATTGAAAAATGAGTAGAGGTAGAAACAACCAACTGCTGAAAAGTGGTTATGATTGCTTTGAACACCACATGTATGGTAATGTTACTATCAAACAAAAAATGTCATTTTCCATGTAACATTATGCATGTCCCAGAATAGTTATCATTACTGTTATTCTTCTACAGTCTACATTTGTAAATATATTTCTTGAGCATAGTTTCTGCAAAATGTCAAATTGTTCTTTCAAACATGCCCTTTTCACTTCAATTGTGAATAAATTTAATTAAATACTGCTTATCTAATTTCATAAGCACAGTTAATTAAAAAGAACTTTTGAAAAATATAAATGCATTCATGTTTCTTAATTATCTGATGCGATATGTTCTAGCATTGAAAAGATTGTCATTATGACACAAGCCACATATATATACACAGATAAAAGTAGTTACCTTAGAATAAACCATATGTGTCAGAGTAAAACTGCTCTACAGGGTTTCAATGATGAATTTTTCAGAACTACATCACCATAAAATCCACCACATTTGGAAATTCTTCCTCATATGATTCCCAGCCCCCGTGAAGACTGGAGAAGGGCTGACGGATGTGATTCATGGTGCTGGCGAGGCACGCTGAAAGCACCATGGGCACTAGAAGAAAACGCAAACCTGTCCAGGGGAAGGACAGCCAGGTTCTCCTTAGAAGTGAGAGTTTTGAGACTGTGTCTGTCATTTGAAATGCAATCAGTAAAGAAACTGGTACCAGAAATGAGTACTGCGCTAGTAAATACCTGAAATGTAGAAGTGGCTTTGGAAATGAGTAAGGAATAGAGGCAAGAAGAATTTTGATGTGCTGCATAAGTGAGGCCTTAGTTTGTCCTGGAGAGACTGCTGGAAGAATTACTAGACATCCAGGGCCATTCTTAGGAAGGCTAAGAAAGAATGACAGTGATTATGAAAACTCTATTCTATGAACAAAGTGTTATAGAAATGTAAGTATGGCATGTGCTCCCTGAAAGAAACTAACATACATGTTTTGGATGTTGCAGGGAAGGTGGTGCAGGAACAGAGAACGTGCTTGAATCACATTCCAATATTTGATGGGAGAGAGAACATAGACGTGAAAAGTAGGGATAGTTGACTGAGATTTCCATGCAGGACATTAAAGGGATAGTGTGGTTCTCCTTGTTGCTTATAATGGAATGTAGAAAGAAAGATATGGAACTAAAAATTAATTGTGCAAATGAAACAATATTTGGAAAATGCTGTTGTCCAAACTAAGGGCACATGTCCTAGAACGCTCATTATGAATGCGGCTACTCCGTCTTCTGTTAAAGAGAATAAGGATGCGACTGACAGACCTATTTAACTACAGAAGTAAAAAATCTGCCAAATTATAATGAAAAAGAAGAAGAAGGAAAGTCACCTACCTTCTGGAATTCAATAGGAATATGTGGGCCAACAAGGAGTCCAGTAGCATAGTGGGTTATGTGTTGGGCATGGTAAGCAGTTCTAAACAACCAGCTGCTTCTCAGGAGAAAGATGAGGCTTTTGATTACCATGAAGAATCACAGTCTCAGAAATACACAGGGGCAGTTCTTCCCTGTCCTATAGGATTGCTGTGAGTCCGAATCCACTTGACGGCAGTGAGTTTGGTCTTTGGAATTGGGTCAATGCAGCAACATGTTTGCATACATCCTCCTTTTCTTGGAATAGTTCAGCGATCAGCAAACTTCTGCAAGGATTATGGCAGGCAAGATTACCACCATGGCAAAGGCTAGAAAACGGCTTCTTAGGTTTCAGATCTCCAACAACTTGGTTCTGGAGTGTGGCACGGCCATTCAGCTGGGTCATGAGGATAAGGCCTCACTCCGAAGCTGAGGAGGTGCAGCAGCCATGCTCACAGGGCAGGAGAGCAATGCCTATCTGCTAGGGGTGAGAGGAGAGAGTTTCCACACAGATGGCCATGGAGAGTGGGGCTGTTGCAAAGAGGAGAGCACCATTTTCTCAGGAGGCCTAGAAAGTGAGACTGGAGCCCAGGACCAAGGAACCTCCATCCAGAGTGTGGTCAACACTCAAGAGTCTGGAAGGTAAAGCCATTGGCCAACTGGATGCGGAAAACAGATGAGTATTTTCAAGGAATGAGAGCAAATTAATTTGTTATACTGTGTTTGGGATTTGCTTTGTATTTGTGGTTTCTCTCATTTTGTCTTGGGAATATCAATCCTATGCTGTATTCCCCAATTGCAACTTGGAAATAGATACCTTGCATTCCAGATTTCACAGATAGAATGGAATCTTACCCCAGGATCAATTATGCCATGATTCTCACTCATATTTGACATTTTTTACTCACTTATGGCCATTGAGTCAGTGCTGACTCACAGGACAGGGTAGACAGGGTGACCCTACAGGACAGGGTAGAACGGCTCCTGTGAGTTTCTGAGACTGTCACCTTTATGGGGGTGGAAAGCCCTGTCTTTCTCCTAAGGAGTGGTTGGGGTTTCGAGCTGTTGACCTTGCAGTTAGTAGTCCAGTGTGTAACTACTATGCAACCAAGGTTCCTTAAGTGATGCCAAAGATGAAATTTTAAACTAAGAGTTCATATAAAAGTGTGTAACTGTTAGTTATACAAATGGGAAGAACGTGAATCTCGTACTAAAGCATGGGGCGGAGGTTAGAATGTTACTGAACTTTGTCTCTATCCCACCCCTACCCCTACCGCCACCCCTCTAAAGTAAGTGCTTTATTCTATTCTCTGTTCTAAACTCTATTCCCATGAGTGTTATCCCCTTTTGGGAATGGGTTTTCTTTGGGTAATCGTGGGACTCCAGGATCTTGCCACAGTCCATAGACTAAGGGATAATATGTATTTTATACTGCAAACATTTATCAAGAATTTTAGCAACTTGACCACATAATGACTAGCCCCTGTGGCAAAGGCCATCCAGAACCCTTGTCTTAGGTTAACACAAATAGAGTGGATGCACAGCAGCTTCCTACTTGTTCTTGCCGCACTGCCCCTCTCCCCACTGCTGGTCCCCCTGGAGTTCAAAATGTGGCAAAAGGTACAGGTATTGGGGGGGAAACTTAGAACTAAAGTTATATTTAATACTCTCTCTGAGTATTTTTAAATGAAGGGACTATTCTAAGGGCCTTTATTGGAAGTGCTGCCAGATTCCTTCTCAGAAGATCGCACTCTGGAAGCAACAGGAACGGTCTACAAGCCACAGAGAGAAAGACCCACAGTTTTTCTTCTCTAGTTTCACAACTCTCTTGTTAGCTACACTCTTCCATTTGTTAAAGAATGGTCACCTTTTATACAAAGATTCATTTGGAAGACCTCACCCTTGGTTGAAAATAAACCTTCCTGTAGACATGAGAAGTGGAAGGGCTTCAAGCATACTATAATAAAGAAGAATCTTTTCAAAGTGGTTTATCTATTGACAGCAGAAGGAAAATTATCTATTTCAGTAGTTTTCAATAACTTGTAAGCTTCCAAGGAGAGAAGTCATATTGATTCACCTTTGTGTTCTCAGTCACTAGCACTGTGATGGCCACACAGATTTCTGTGTAAATGAATACTTGCACCATGAGATGAACTTGTCTACCTTTAAAAAGTTTTTTTTTAAATCTACTTAGCCCCAAGCGAAAGTTGAGAGGATTTAGTAGACAAGTAAGGAAAGGAGTGCTTTAAATTAGCTAAAAAGAGAAGCTGTTCCAGTGGAAAAGAGTGATTAAGGAGAATGTGTGCTAGTGATTCCAGCGTTACCTTCCTTCATGCTGAGAGCCTCCAGTTTGGCCGGCAAATCTGAGGTTCCCTCTGCAGCAGCTGAACCCTGGATGTCCGGTACGGCATTCCTGCGGCCTGTCCTTGCTGAAGATGCAAAATTGGTGACCACAGACTCCACATCAGTCATTTCTGATGAATCTGTCCTCATAGCAACATCTACAAATAGAACATGCACATGAAGAAGACAATGTTCACAATGGTGGCTGAAATGCAAGGCTAAGTCACAAACACATCAGGCTGCACTTTGAATCATAGATCCATCCCTTCATCTATGTCTATTGGTATGGTCCTGGAAGTTCCATTTGCGCATTTGCCGAACAGAACAGGAAGTTCTAAGCATGAGCCAGATTGCTATAAATAAACCCCTGAGCCAAATGAACTACTTTAGGGTGCAGTAATCCCTTGACTTTTGTTCTGCATTTTCTATGCTTGGATCAGTCAAACTCAGGCTTTGAAGAAAATGAACACTGACTTGTTTGCAACCACTCCTGTAGAGACTCTTCCTACCACTTATTTGCTGTGGTGCTTGTTGAAGTTGAAACTAAATCACTATAATTTGCAGAGACCAAACAAAACACAATCTGCTCCTACTCTTGAGAAATGAGAAATTGGATTTTATCTCAAATATTGCACTCCCCACCACACAAAAAGACTTAGGCATTTTCCCCTCTAGCCTTAGACCTAATTTTTAAAACACTTTTACAGGCACATAATCCATATAGCATACAATCCAATAGTCCAAACACATCAAGAAAGAGCTATATAATCATTACCACAATCAATTTTAGCACATTTTCTTCTTTCTTTCACTTATTGTTATTAGCTCCCAACCTCCCCTGCCACATCCCCCCAAAACCATTAATCCATTTACTTTCTCTGTAGATTTATTTATCCTGGATCTCATATTCAGAAAGACAAAAAAATAGCCACAACAACAAAAACAATACCTAACAACAATAACAAAGGAAAACAGAGAAAAACCTCAATCGAAAACAAAGCAGAAAACATTAAAAATCTAGAAAACTTTAAATGGGTCAAAAGGGAGATCAAATGACAAAGTGATCATTTTAACCTAACTACATCTGCTATAACCCACTTTCCAATGCCCTCTGCATGACAACAAGGCTCTTCACAACCCTGGTCTGGTCAGGGGGTACTCACTGGAGGCTTAATTCACCCAGCCCACCCCCCGTTCTTTTTTTAACCAAACCAACTTTTTTTTTTTTCCGTAAAAGAGGTTTTTTAATATTATAAAATAATCACACATCACAGTCTCCTTTGTTAAAATGGTCAAGTTTGGATTTGTGAACTATATGCACTGTCAAAAGCCACTGGCTTTTCTGCGTAAGAATGTTGAAAATAATGGGTCACAAGGGAGATCAAATAAAACGTTAAATTTTAACCTAACTATATCTACCCTAACTGACTTTACAACACTGATGGATAACAAGGCTCTTCACATCCTTTGAATCTGGTCAGAGGGAATTCACCAGAGGCTTAATCTGTGTGTGGATCCTGCAAATGGATTTTGGGTTCCTAATGTCATCCATAGCCTTCTGAAAATCAGGCGTTCACAATTTACGTGCTGATATTATGAGGGGGTACCCCCCAAAACCCAGAATTTTATTTCAAAGCTATGTATTTATTTATTTAGGTTTAGGGTTTTTTGGTTTGTTTAAAAATTTTTTTTTACAAAACAACCTTATCATCTTTAAAGCACTTTCCATTACACTTAATACATTTGTCAAATCTGTGATTCCATTCTTGGAAAAAAA
>NW_022107431.1:54606607-54627613 GCF_000313985.2 Echinops telfairi | reverse complement strand
TTGTTATAGCTCTCAACTGCTAGTTCCATGATCGGTGATTGTGTATACAATGAAATGAAATCCTTGACAACTTCAATCTTTTCTCCATTTATCATAATGTTACCTATTGGTTCAGTTGTGAGGATTTTTGTTTGCTTGACATTAAATTTTAATCCATACTGATAGCTGCAGTCCTTGATCTTAACCAACGAGTTCCTCAAACCCTCCTCGATTTCAGCAAGCAAGGTTTTGTCTTCTACATATCAGTGTTTGTTAATCACAGATTGTTAGTAGACATCCTTCAATGTTGATGCTTCTTCATACAATCCAGCTTCTCTAATTACATGCTCAGCACACAGATGGAATAAGTATGGTTAGGCGAGGAAGCCCTGGAAACAGTCACTTGTCTATGCCAGGAAATTTGGAAGAGCTGACCAACTGACTACCAGAGATCCCTATTTGTATCCATTCCAGAGACAGGTGACTCAACAACATTATAAAACAACATTATTAATATCACATGTCGGTTTTGCTGAAGATCATCTAATAACTCTTGGGTAGGACACTGGAGCTGCCAAAAAATCCAGGCCAGATTCAGAAGACAATGTAGAATAGGGGACATCATTGCTGATGTCATATGAGTCTTGTCTGAAAGTAGAGAATACCAGAAAAATGGTGACGTGTTTTGTTGGCTACACAAAGACGTCCAACTTTGTGGATAGTAAGAGACTATGGATAGCCTCGAGAAAAATGGGGAATTCACACTGCACGTGGAACCTGTGCATGGATTAAGAGGCATTTGTTGGGCCAGGAAAAGGGAATACTGCATGGTTCAAAATAAAGAAAGGTTTGTTTGGGGGTTGGAATAAATATCTTTCCCAAATCCCTGTGGTAAAAAGATATCCATATAACAGCTACTTTAAGTTTTGCCCTTCATTAAATTTTAAATTCTGAAATTTAACAATGGCCTCAAAAATCAGCCTTGTGAGGCTGGTGAAGGACTAGCACTCTGACTCTGTTCTACACAATGTACCTATGCGCCAAGGCTTTTTCACCAGCACCCAGCAGTCACGCTTACTTACCTACATGTACAGGGGTCTCTGAGCGGCACAAACAGCACCGTGCTCTGCAATTAGCTGAACATCACAGTGTGAAAGGCTCACTGCCTTTGAAGTTCCACAGAGCATCTCTGCTCTGCACACAGGAAACTACCTGTGAGTGTGATTCAATGGGGCAGCAATTAATAACAAGAGCGAGCTAACTAGCAGAAAGAAACAAAGACATTGAATTGGAGGATGTTTTGTCATATATGTTTTTTGCCACAATTGAAAAAAATAATTACATAGCAAAAAAGAAACAATCAAAGACAGAAAGGAGGAGGGGGAAGGAATAGTTCTGGCTGAACAACCATAGATTTTTAATTCCTGGCCTTGTACTCAGATTTCACTCTCTAGACTGAATGTTTGTTTACTTGGTGGGTCCTCCCCCCAATACACTATTTTTTTTTACTAATCACATGCTACATATTCTATATTAAATAAGACAGGTAAACCCTCTGGGCAAGATAGGACATGTTATCCAAAACCAAAACTTAAGCCTACTGCCAAAGAATCCATTCTTACTCATGACCCTAAATATGGCTTACAAGTCTGTAAATCTTTACAGGAGTAGACATCCTCATCTTTCTCCCAAGGAGCATCTGGCAGGTTTGAAACAACAATCTGGCAGTTAACAGTACAATAACCATCATACAGCACCAGCAGGGGGCTCCTTATGCATACTGCACTGGAATTTGTATATGAAAGATAAATTCCAAATCTTCTCACTCTGTGGTGAGAACCAGAAATATAAAGAAATTCTTAGCTGCAGGCTTATTTCAAGATTTCTTTGTTATGAGCTGGTTGCTATTTTGGAAGTTTTGCCTCTATTTTATTTTAAGCAGAGAATTTCTAAATTAGTCCCTTTTTTTGTAGATTGGTGTTATAAAACAAAACCAAGTAAAATGTTTTTAACTTTGTTTTAGTTAAGTGTACCACTTTATGATCCAAAATAGAATTGGCTATAAAAAAGAGGTCAAATAACAAGGGTGCTTTACTCTGTTACTGCATTTGGTCCTTTCCCAATGAGCATCATCCTAGAGCAGTGGGTCTCAACCTTCCTAATGCTGCAACCCTTTAATACAATTCTTCATGTTGTAGTGACCCCAACCATAAAATTATTTTTGTTGCTACTTCCTGTCATTTTGCTACTGTTATGAATCAGGCAACCCCTGTGAAAGGGTTCTTCGACCCCCAAAGGGATCGCGACCCACAGGTTGAAAACCGCTGTTCTAGACGCTGCCACTGATGTTGGGTGACTAGGACAGACGTCTGGCTCCACCAGCTCCACCACAAGGCAAGCCCACTCACCCAGCCCAGCCCCACAGGACAGGACTGTGAGATATAGAGCTTTCTACATCGGGGATGGGGGCGGATTAAGTATATTTGTTTACTTGGTTGTTTTTGTTGTTCTTGACAGAAAACACTGACAAGAGCATTTGGAACCTATGGGGTAATTCTTGCATAGACTTTCTAAATCACTTGGCAGGATTTGCTGCAGCATTGGAAGTAATCTGGAAGTTTGTCAGGAAAATAATAGTTAAGTGAATTATATTGTGGAATGTCTTATCACACATGATGGATTGACAGGGTGACCAACAGTGACTTCAAGCATGAACACAACTGTGAGGGTGGCCCAGGACCACATGGTATTTCCTTCTGTTGTACATCAAGTTGGGGCTTCCCCAGAGGCACCTTACTACCACAACATGAAAACGAACATCAGAACCAGTTTTAAGGATCCATCTAAGGAGGCAGGCCCATGACATAATGTGAAATAAAGCAAGCTTAAACATGAACATTTACAGTGCTGGAAAATGAGAGGAAAGAATGATGGTATTGTAATCTCAACTTTGTGAAACCAATACAAACCCTAGTTAGGCATGAAAGAGAATGAGGAGAATATTCAAAGTTTGAATACATAATTATATATTTTAATTTATTGGAATGAGTATATATTGACTTTGCATTTAAAAAAAATGGAAACGCATTCACCTAGGCAAAGGAATGACTCCACAGATACTCTACCATAGAACGATCCTAAAAGAAAAACAAACGCAAACAAACACACCAATTTAACCAAACAAGAGAAAAACCTTGACATGAAAATGGCCACCACCACAAACTAAAAGGCCATTTTACTTGCCTGCTGCTACCGTCCTGGTAACAACTGCTTGCAAATGCTCACTGTTTAACAAGCAGATATGAATGTAAAAAAAGAGAAAACCATTCTCTTCAAATGCTTAATGATATTTAAAAACCAAATGACCCATAGAAAAGTGAGAAAACCCTAAGAATATTGGAAGACTGGATTAGTTTCCACACTTTAAAAATTCTTCTGGGTGTAGAAGCTAATTATGTGTACATTGCTAACCAAGGCAGCTGACTCCCTTGCATCTCTTCCTCTCTTGCTTCTATAGAATTAGCAGAGGAAGCTGCCTGAGTTCTGCCTTGTTGAATCTGACTGCTTACACAAGCTGGGACCATGTGGGTATTTGGAAATTGAGCAGAAGTCCTCACATGCTCACAGCAAGGCAATGCCATTTTACATGCTCAGGACACACTTCTACCGGTACTGAAAATAGACAATTTTCAAGATGCTCTTACAAAAAAGCCATTATATCAGCGGTTCTCAACCTGTGGGTTGTAACCCCTTTGGGGAGTTAAACAACCCTTTCACAGGGGTCAGCTGATTCATAACAGTATCAAAATGACAGTTATGAAGTAGCAATGAAAATAATTTTATGGTGGAGGGTCACCACAACATGATGAACTGTATTAAAGGGTCGCGGCATTAGGAAGATAGATCCACTGCATTAGACAATAGTACACACACACACACACACACAACCAGTTTCTCTGGAGTCTGAAATATTGAAAATGTAGCATCAAAAAAACTGAAAGACAAAGATATTTAATCTAAAAAGAATATCAAAGGAATATATAAAAACTCCCTAGTCAGCCCTCCCACCACCTGTCTCTCAGTTTGTTGTGCTGTCTGTGGTGGCTTGTGTGTTGCTGTGATGCTGAAGGTTATGTCATTGGCATTTCAAATACCGGCAGGGTCATCCATAGTGAACAGGTTTCAGTAGTGTCCAGACTAAGGAGACTACAAAGAAGGAATAGGCAAAGGCTATTTATTTTGTGCCAAGAACTAGAGTTAGCAAATTAAAAGGGGATTTCACAGTTGTAGACGCAGCAGGTTGGTCGTGGTCCTTCTTGTTCTCCAATTTCTGATTCACGGATCCTTGTGAGGCCTCAGCCAGCTTCACACTTTCCACCATCTGTAGCCACGTGGTTGTGATTTTGCCACCAAGTTTGAGGGGACCTGGTCCAGGGTTCCCTGCTGAAGAATGTGCTGGAGGCGCTCAAGAATCTCATCAACGAGGTCTGCTGAAAAAGCAGCTTGAGCGGCGTGAACACGCAGAGCATGGATCCGCTCCCCGTCTCTATGGTGCAGCTCACTCTGCGCTGAGGCTCTTGATGCCTCCCACTGACTGCAAACTGGCCAGGGGTGTGAACCTTGCCAGCATGTCCAAAGCACTAACGTGTGCCAGAAATGAAGACATCATCCCAGTCAGGGCAGGGGATAACACAGACACAGTATTTGAAGCACCAAACCAAGAAAACATTTCAGACTATGAAATGACGTTGATGGATTTAGATGCTGAGCAACCTGGAACTCCAGAACAGAAGTACAGCTATGTCGAGAAGATGCCTTCTGGCGAATGCACACATGCATGCTGAGATCTCAGTCACGTTGGAGATGCTATTGTCATTTACGGTGCAAACGATGGAGTGAAATTTTCTGCAAGTGGAGAACTTAGAAGTGGGAATATTAAGTTTGCACAAACAAGTAACGATAAAGAGGAGGATGTTACCTTAGAGATGAATGAGCCAGTTCAGCTAACTTTTGCAATTAGATACCTGAACTTCTTTATAAGAGCAATTGCACTCTCTTCTACAGTAACAGCATGTCTGTAGATGTGCCCCTTGTTGTAGAATACAAAATTGCAGATATGGGACCCTTAAAGTCCTATTTGGCTCCTGTGTTAGTCTGGGTTGACTAGAGAAACAAATCCAGAGACCCTCATGTGTGTAAGAGAGAGCTTTATATCAAGAAGTAATTATGCATCAATAAAACATCCCAGCCCAGTCCAGATCAAGTCCATAAGTTTGATATTAACCCATATGTCCCATACCAGTTTATAAATCCCTCTTCAGACTCATGCAGCACATGCAATGATGCCAAAAGCAGGAAGATCCACAGGCCAATGGATGAAAAGTCTTCTGGATTCAGTGGCAGTGAAAGCATCTCAGTGCTGGCGTGGGTCTCTATGTGGTTCCTCCAGCTCCAGGGCTCTGGCTGCCACCAGCATAACTCCATGTGCCTCCACGTTCAACAGGAATGTTCAGCAGAGAGAGTGTGTATCCCACCTCCAGGGAGGAAGAGGAAAAACTCACAGAATCCTCATGAGAAGGCCATGCCCACAAGGAGGCATCAGTCAGGCCATGGCTGATTGACAGGCTAGACTCCACCCCTATAATCTATTTAACAAGTTGACATGAAATTATGTAACTACCACAGCTCCCAAGATTAAGGAAGAATAAGGATCTTAGACAATTAAAACCCTAAATCCAAGAAAATGAAACAAACCTCCTGAGATGCCGGCATGAATGAAGTCTTTCTGTCACCATGTCTGTACCACCGAGTACATATGTAGATATTGTTTTCTGTGAATATTTTTCACCACTCTTCCAAAATTTGTTAGAAAAAATATTAGAAGTAAAATCTATTAACCTAGAAACACTACTTTCTATCCTACCTAAAAGTACGCTTGCCTTTTTTATAACAAAGGGCCTTCATTAAATACTGTCTTAAGATGGTTTTCAGTTCAAATAAAGTTATCTGAATTTCCAAAGAAAAGAAAATGAAAAAGGAAGAACATGTTCAACATATCTTAAACTGAAAGAATTCAAGAGAAAGTTCAAGCCCCGAGTTGCAATCTTGAAAGATTCTATAGGCAAAGTATTGAATGACGCAGGAAGCATCAAAAGATGGAAATAACATACAGTCACTGTACCAAAAATAACTACACAACATTCAACCATTTCAAGAGTAGCATGTGATCAAGAACCAATGGTTCTGAAGAAAAAAGTTCAAGCTGCACTGAAAGCATTAGCCAAAAGCAAGGCTCCAGGAATTGATGGAATACCAATGCAAATATTCCAAATATTCCAGCTGATGAAGACCATTTGGAAGACCACTACCTGGCCAACTAACTGGAAGAGATCGATATTTGTACCCATTCCAAAGAAAGGTGACCCAATAGAGTGCTCAAATTATAGGAAAATATTATATCATTGATATTACATGGAAGTAAACTTTTGCTGAAGATCATAATGGCTGCAGCAGTACATTGATAAGGAAATGCTCGAAGTCCAGGCTGAATCCAGCTGAAGATGAGGAACAAGGGATATCATAGCTGACGTCAGATGGATCTTGGCTGGAAATAAAGAATACAAGAAAGATGGGTACTTATGATTTATTGACGATGCAAAGACATTCAACTGTTTGGATCGTGACAAACTAGGAAAGTCTTGAGAAGAAGGGGAATGTCAGAAAATTTAATTGTGTTCATGTGGAACCTGCACGTGTATCAAGAGGCAGTTGTGAGAAGAGAGCAAGATAATACTGCATGATTCAAGATCAGGAAAGATACGCATCGGGCTTATATCCTCTCACCATACCTATCCAGTTGTCAACTGAGCAAATCATCAGAGAAGCTTTATTATATGGAGAAGAATGCAGCATCAGAATTGTAGGAAGGCTTATTAACAACCTACAACAAACCGATGACATAACGTTTGCTGAAAATGAGGACTGAAGATGATCAAGGGTTGCAGCCTTCCCTATGAACTCCAACTCAGTGTAAAGAAAACAAACCCCCCCCACAATGGACAATAGGTAACATCATGATCAACAGAGAAAATATTGAAGTTGTCAAGGATTTCATCTCATTTGGATCCACAGTCAGTGTTCATGGAAGCAGCAGTCAGGGACAGGCATGAAGCACTGAGCATATGTGCTGCATAGCGTCAAAAAGCAAAGGTGTTACTTTGATGACTAGGAGCCTGCCACAAGCCATGCTATTTTCAATTGCTTCATATGCATATGAAAGTTGGGCATTGAATAAGGAAAACTGAAGGAAAATTGATGCATTTGAATTGTGATGGTGGAGAAGCATACTTAAAGTATCATGGGCTGCCAAAAGAACAAACAGACCTGTCTTGGAAGAAGTACAGCCAGAGTGCTCCTTAGAGGCAAGGATGGAGACACTTTGTGTCATGTCTTTTGGACATGTTATCAGGAGAAGGACACTGTGCTAGGTAAACTAGGTGCTGTGAAAAAGCAGGAGGCCTTTGACAAGATGGATTGATACAGTGGCTGCAAGAATCGATTCAAGCATAAGAACAATTAAGGGAGAGAATGGTGCAAGACCAGGTGGTGTTTGGTTCAATTGTCCATGGGTCTCATGAGTCAGAAAAGACTCATGGGCACCAAAAAACAATAGCCAGTTCTCTGTGAGCTTAAAACAGCCTGTTAGGAAAATGGCATAATCAAGCGTTCAAAGCAAAATTATAAACAGAAAATTATTTACAATCTCATTGTAAATATCAATGGATATCGGTCCATTTCTTTAGCTCATTCTTTCTCAAGCTTCTTCTCTTGAAGGCAACACTATGAGAAGGTAGATACACTCACTCCACCCCTCACAGGGAAACCACTACCAATTCTGCACGTAAGATTTCAAAGAGACTTCCTGACCACTAAATCAATTTTCTGGGCCTATCAGTCAAACTAGCTGAAGAAGTACCTACTTCAAATAACTAAAACAAGAGGTAAAAATGCATGCATTTTAGAAATCCGGTGCCGTTTCTGACCAAAAGATGGAGACGGACACAGTCTCGGCTGATAGCCAAAAGCCCTAACTGCCTTTTACCAGGTCCCAAAATCTTGAAACTTCATGCTAGAGTTCTTCAGTTTTCTGCCTACACATAATTATTTTCTATAATTTTCTGTTTAAGAACTAGACATACTAGACACAACTTCTTTAAAACAAGACCTCTTCAGAGTATTGAAAAGGAAGGATGTTACTTTGAGGGCTAAGATGTGCCTGACCCAAGCCATGGCATTTTCAACCGCCTCATATGCATGTGCAAGATAGACATTGAATAAAGAAGACTGAAGAAGAATTGCTGCTGTGGTGCTAGAGAAGAATACTGAAAATAAGATGGACTGCTAAGAGGGCAAAGCAATCTGCCTTGGAAGAAATAGGCCAGAGTGTTCCTAGGAGGCAGGATGGTGAGACTTCATCTGCTATATTTCCGGCATGTTGTCAGGAGAAACCAGTCCCTGGAGACGGGCATCAGATTTGGTGAAGTAGAGGAGCAGCAAAGAAGAGAAAGGCCCTTAAGGAGGTGATTGACACTGTGGCTATAACAACGGGCTCAAGCACAGAAGTGAGTGGTGCAGGACTGGGCAGTATTTCATTCTGTTGTGTATAAGGTCACCATGGGTTAGAACCAATTTGTTGGCACCTAACAATGACAACAACGACCACAAACAGCAAAAGATAATTTTAAGAAATTTAAAAGTAGCTTAATTTAAGAAATTTAAAAGTAGCTTAATTTATTAAGCTACTTCAAAATTACTGGATGCCAGGACCTTTGGTCTGGCACTTTAAACCAGGCCCGTGGTTCACAAGTGACCAAGAAAAACCATTAATCTGGTGAGATGAAACACACTCTGAACTTTCCAGTTACCGTCTTGATCTCAAATCCTATTATTTGGAAATGAAAGACATTTTCAACACAATTCCTTCTTACCTAACATTCAACACCACTTTAGGCTAATCAGAGCTTAAATGATATGTATACATACATATAAATTATTGTTTTTAAAATTAGAGGCCATTCAGAAAGCTATTCAATAATTTGTATGCATATATACATTTCATTTAAGCTCTGATTAGCCTAAAGTAGCTGTTCAGATTGTTTCTGAATGTGTTTAAATTACTAGAGAATCTTCCTGTTTAAAAAATTTCCTCCACACCCTATGGGGTTTCTGTGCTTCAAGTATAAGCCAAATGGATTTCTGTCCTATTGGCTGAGACATTTTTCTTCATGCTGAAGCTTTTGTTTGAGTATTATATAGACAAGCACTTTAACACACATTGGTAAGTGCATAGACATTTTTTGTTTTGTTTTACCACAAAGAATTTTTGACAGTATAAATATATAAAATTCAAAACAAAAGATCAAATCGATTTTCCCATCATCTTCCACATACTCAATACACAAATCTGAACAATTTTACCACAAAGATGCTATCTTAAAACTGAAGAACAATAATTCAGAATCATGTAGATAAGGACAATAGAAGATGAAATATCGGGATTATTTTTAATTCTTTATCCTATTCTTTTATGTTTCTTGTTAAAAAAAACTTACCCAATATCTACTCTCCATAAAGAATTGCAGGCAAGTGACATATGGTTTTCCCCAACTTCTGCAGCTCTCCAAAACAATCATAACATTTCCCCCTATTATTGCAGAATTTTAAAGTTAAATGATCATTTAGAGACAGTATAATTCAACCTTCTATACACAGATACTTAAGTAATGCATCAAAAATAGTTTATATCAAAATCTTTCCGAAACTTAACCAGTATTTGTTTTGATATTATGTCTCCTGCATCTCTCTAAAAATGAAGGAAATGTCTACCTACAGAGACTAATATAAATATATAGATAGATGTCAACCCTGTAGATAAATATATATATATTTATATATAAACTTGCAGTTAACTTGCTAACAAACATTTTTCTGAAAAGTTAAACAAGTTTTCTCCTTAATGCATTCTCTTAAGTAGCAAAAAATCCAAGCTCAATGTTTCTTAGAATCCTGGGTGGCCAAATTAAGTAGCTTACTTTGAACGTCAAGAAAAAACAATGATTCAAAAAGAAGATCCTGTTGTTTTTTTAATGAAACAAAGAAAACCTTTCATGATATACATCGACACCATAGCCACAACAATGTATTCAAGCATACCAAGTTCATAAAAATGGCACAGAACCAAGTATGTAAGAGGGGTACCCCAGAAAAATGAAATTTTTTTCAAAGCTATCCTACAGGACCAGTGGTGTGAGTGGTGATACAGGGAGGGTAGAGGGAGAGTGGGTTGGAAAGAGGGAACCGATTACAAGGAACTATATGTGACCTCCTCCCTGTGGGACGGACAACTGAAAAGTGGGTGAAGGGAGACGTCGGACAGGGTAAGATATGACAAAACAACAACTTATAAATTATCAAGGGCTCATGAGGGAGTGGGGAGTGGGGAGGGAGTGGGAAAATGAGGACCTGATGCCGGGGGCTTAAGTGGAGAGGAAATGTTTTGAGAATGATGAGGGCAATGAATGTACAAATGCGCTTTACACAATTGATGTGTGTGTGGATTGTGATAAGAGTTGTATGAACCCATAATAAAATGATTTTAAAAATTAGACAAAAATAATTTATAAAACAACTCTATCACTTTCAAAGTATTCTTCATTACACTTAATATATTTGTCAAATCTGCAATTCCATTACTGGAAACATTTTCAAATGTTTGAATGGCTGACAGCACCTCCCTCATTTTTTCCTTCACCTCTTCTACACCATCAAATTGCTATCCTTTCATGTCCCTCTGCATTCGCAAAGCAAAAAGAAGTCACAAGGAGCCAGGTCAGGGGAGTAAGGTGAGGGCAAGAGAGGCATGCTGTTTTTTGTCAAAAACTGATGCACTGAGTTGGTTGTGTGATCAGGTGCATTGTCGTGATGGCAAAACCAGTCTCCCATCTGCCACAAATCAGGTCTTTTTTGTTGCCCACTGTTGTGCAATCTTCTCAGAATCTCAAAATAGAAAGCTTGATTAACAGTTCAACCTAGTAGGAACAAACTCGAAAGGGCCTACAATTCAATATTTTTGTTCATTTGGGAAGTTGACAGACGTCCAAAATGTTGTTTGTCATCATTCAACATTTTACCATTTTTGAAAGAGAAAAAAACACTCATACACTTGAGATTTTCCCTTAGTGCTGTCCTTGTAAGCTGTGTTCAACATCATAATAGTTTCTGCATTTTTCCTGATCAGGACACAAAATTTCACAGCTACATGTTGTTCTCTTAAATTGGTCATCACAAAAAATGCCATTCAAGTGAAACTGCTTTTACAAAAATATTCACTGTGACCAGCAGAACCTTACCAGACAAAGTCACTGAGTGCACTTACTCAGAGCAAGATGCTTGATGCTCACCTAGTGGGAAAAACACATCCTTAGAAATCTCCACTCCACCCAGCTCAATGCTGGTTTTGGCGGCGGTACCCCTTCATATAAATTCACCATAATTCAGGCCATCTCCACAGCCACTGAAAACAACTACTTATAAGAGGTTATAAACCACCTAGAACACCCTTCCTGTGGTCTTTAGCCTCCAATCTTTTTTCAACTTTCTCACCAGAATTGAGAAGATTTATCATGAATCTGAAGGAATCATTTCTACTACTCTTTTTTTGTCCTACCTTGGCTCAAACCCTGCCCCATACTTCCTCATTCTAACATTACCCTTTGTAGGTATTGAAGGTACTTAATTGTATTACTGGAACTTACTGGAGAAAAAAAAGAAAAAGTACTTGAGTTTTGTGGTAGTTACATAATCTGGTGTCAACTTTAGACAACTAAGAGTGAAGGAATGGAGTTTAGCCTGTCAATCAGATCACAGCTTGATGACCTCATTTGGTTGCACAATGGAATCAATAGCTCATGGGAGGACAGGCACACTCTCTCTTCTTGTGTCCCTGAGACATTCCTGTTGACAATCCACATGGAGTTATGATGATGGAGCCAGAGTCCTGGAGCTGGAGGAGTCAAGTGAAGACCCACGCCAGCTCTGAGATGCTTCCACCGTCACTGGATCCACAAGACTTTCCACCCACTGGCACGTGACCTTCTTGCAGTGTCATTGCATGTGTTGTGTGAGTCTGAAGAGGAATTAATAGACTGGTATCGGGCATATGGGCTAATATTGGACTTATCGGCTTGATCTGGACTAGGCTGGGATGTTTTCTCAATATACAATTGCTCCTGTATATAAAGCTCTCTCTTACATACATATGAGGGTCTCTAGATTTGTTTCTCTAGTCAACTCAGACTAACAAAAGTTTAATTTTAAAAGTATCCAACATCAACTTTCCAAAGCGCTACACAAATTACTGTGGGATTCTTCACAATAAGTAATGGATTCCCCATTCCCTGGGGGCTGCGTGCCAAGTGCCTGCACCACTCTTTGCAAGGGAAAACCCAAACCAAACTCACTGCCATCAAGTGAATCAAGACTCACAGCAATCCTATGAGACAGATTAGAACGGCCCTTGTAGGTTTCCAAGATTGTAATTCTTTGTAGGAGCACAAAGCCACATCTTTCTCCTGAGAGCAGCTAGTGGTTTTGCCTGCTGCCCTTGTGATTTGCAGTCCACTACATAACACACTATAGTAACAGGGCTCCCTTTGCAGAAGAGCGAGGGCTTAATTCAAAACTCCCAAACAGGACCGGGTTTCACAGGTTAACAGGGTATTCATTTGAACACAGAGTAATTCAGATTTGCACATATTTAAAAGAAAACTCTTCCAAAGGAACATTTCAAAGCAGAGTTTTGAGCAATGACAACATTACTGAGCTACATTAATTAGCACACCCTTTGGTGACTGCCCTTTGCTTAGCCCTCGAATTCATTAAGCAGCCCATAGGGAACCATGGAAAGCTTGGTTGTCTAAAAATGAACATTCTTAAATTGGATCCTACATTACCTTTTAATAAGACTTGTGACTGTGAGCAAGTTATCTAACTTCTCTGCTAATTAAATTTCCACATTTATCAAAGGTAGTATTTCTATTACCTATTTTACTTGGAACCATATAAACTAATGGATATGAATAAGCTTGGTTAACAATTCGATGAATACAATCTGTTTAGAAACCAGTTATACTGGTTATAGGGATTACTTAACTATACCATTGATGTTGGCTCTCCAGACAGTTTCTGATATTGTGGGATAGAAAGAAGAAAAAGAGATCCATCCTGAGACATTTTCAGAAGCATGTTTTAAAAAAATTAAGTTTGTTTTGTCTGTTTATTTGAAACATTTAACTCCCTGCCAGTGCACCAGCATAGAAACACTTTGGAGTTGGTTATCTGTCTACCACATCTGTACTAGGTAAGAAAAAACCAAGAAGCAGAGAAAACCACAACTCCCTGTTTGTTCATTGTTGCTCTGTGAAGACATAACAGCCACACCCATTTTAAGAATGGGAGTTTCTGCCCAAAGATGGATTTTTCACACACTTTCAGCCACAAACCACATTTAAATGTTCTCTTTAATTGTTAAAATGAGATTGAAATTCTCAATAATGTCTTCATGAGACTGAAAAACTCTTTTCAAGCTAAGTAATATCACAATGGCATAACATAGGGAAGAAACAAAGATGCAAAAATTAATATACAAAAGAGCCCTACTTTTTAAAGGAAGTTGACCATGACTGTGTCATGTAAAACTTATCTACTCCCTGCTGCCCTGATTCCTCTTGCTTTGATGTACTTTCATCTGGCACTTATTGATCATTGCATTTGTTGTTTATCGTCTATCTTCCTCCGACAATTGCAATGGTCGACACACAACCCCCACACCCTCACCCCAAGGGGAACAGAAATGTGGGTGAAGGGAAACACCAGACAGTATAAAATATGGAAATAAAAATTATATATAAATTATCAGGGTTCACAAGGGTGGCAGGGTGGGAGAGGAAGGGGAAATAAGAGGAGCTGATACCAAGGGCTCCAAGTAGAAAGAAAATGTTTTGGAAATGGTGATGGCAACATGTGTGCTTGATGCAAGTGATGTACGGATTGTTATGGGAGTTGTAAGAGCTCCCAAATAAAATGATTTATTACAATTAATAAAACAAATAAGTAATGAAATAAATATATATTTTAAATGTAAGCTCTGCAGCACTAAAGACTGTGCCTGGTACTTATTTTCTAAGTGCCCTATAAGTTTTGTTTTGCATCTGAAAATGTATGCTTAGTTTGGAGGAGGAAATAAAAAGGACGATGCTGAACAAATGGCCTGGTATCCAATGATCTGAGGACAGCAGAGTTGTAATTTTGGTGTGTAATGTTCAGGACACACACACACACAAGCCTACATATCATAAATGTATTTGGAAGTTAGATTATTTTAAATCATATTTAGGAATACAGTATTGTTCCAACCAACATGTCTTACACTATTAATGAAAAATTTTTGTAAAAACTTAAAAGAAAAAAAACAACTTTCTAGAAAGCCGGTATTTCAGGGAATGTAGAAACTATGTAAAATGTGCATCGCTGAACAGAAAACACTACAGCAAAAGTAAAACAGGGTGGCACAAGGGAGGATTTAAATTATTTAAAAATTGTTCCCTCACTAAGTTAGACACATTAGGTTGATATACAGGAAAGGTGCCTTTTGAATGTAAGCAGTTAGCAAACTTCCAATAACACTTTTTTACCTACTTCAAGAATTTAAAGAAAAATTACAATCAATGTCTTAGTTCTTTTTTGAAAAAAATTAATTTTTGTAGTCTTTTTCTCCCATCTGAGAAAAGGGAGGGAAATTGCATCTTGTCAAGCTGGATGTTTTATGAATTTCCTGGAGCACTTAATTTTTTTCTTTACAGGACAAGAAATCATTTTGGTCTGGTAGGGCTTGATCAAGGGTAATGTAACCGAGAAAAATTAATAACCTCCTCCCTGGGGGATGGACAACAGAAAAGTGGGTGAAGGGAGGTGTCGAACAGTGTAAGACATGACAAAATAATAATAATTTATAAATTAATAATAATAATTTATAAATTATCAAGGGTTCATGAGGGAGAAGCATGGAGAAAGGGAAAAAATGAAGGCTGATACCAAGGGCTCAAGTAGAAAGCAATGTTTTGAGAATGATGAGGGCAACAAATGTTCAAATGTGCTTGACACACTGGATGTATGTATGGATTGTAATAAGAGTTGTACGAGCCACCAATAAAATGATTTTTTTTTAAAAGAAATCATTTTGGTGTTTTTAAAAAAAACAAACCAGTCAATCTCACAGTGGAAAGAATCTAATAGTTGTTTTGAGGATTTTATGGATCACGGTGACAGAAAAATTCATAACCAAATTATAAATAAATTCAGAAAGGAAAATCATACCGTTGAATATTTTTTTTCATCGAATTACATGCTGGTATTAACTTACAAATTATTTTATCTCAAAAGGCGAAGCTGTTGACAGAGATAACTTTGACTTTCAAAATACCAAATCAGATATATTGGTTAACTTTTGTTCTAGACTATATCGATCATTTTTCATTTAGCAGTGTCTCTAGAAAACATTAAAGGAAGTCTGAGGGTAGATTAATATCAGTTGAAAATTCACATTATCAGCTACCCACATCTGGAATTCAAACTAAAAAAAAAAAATGAACTCACTGTATCATTGCCAACTCACAGTAACTCTTTAGGACCCTTTAGGGCAGAATTGCCCCAGTGAGTTTCAGAGACTGTAACTCCTTGAGCCTTGTCTTGAGCGACTGGTAGTTACAAACCACTGAACCAAAGTGTAACTACAAGACCACTTGGAATAGTTACTCTTAACTCTGCACTGTCTCAGCTTAAGAGTACATAGCTTCAGACATTAGTACACTATATAATGTAATTCTTACCACAAATGTTAGAAAGATAAAGAGATCATTTCCCACATAATCCAAATGAGGAGACGACACCTGAATTTTCTTGATATTAAGAAACAGAACCTATGAACTACCAGTAGATGGTTGGATAGACGTGGAAGCTGAATATGTGGAAAAGTGAAGAGATGTATACTCATGCATACTCACAGACTAATATATGAGTATATGCACACATACTCATATAGCTTTGATAGTAAATATTTATCTATGTGTATTCATCTTTGCTGTCAGCATATCTATGAATGTGGTGGAGCATACCTGGAACAGAGTTATGAAAATGTCTTTAGAAAAAAACCAAACACCTTGAGGGAATGAATCTCTGGGCCTAAGGGATTAGGACCTCAGCTTCAGAGGACCAAGAAGGACATCATGTTTGATAAAGTAGAGCAGCGGAGATAAAGCGGAAGGCCCTCAAGGAGATGGATTGATGCAATGGCTACAACAATGGGCTTAAGCATAGGAACAATCAAGAAGATGGCCCAGGACCAGGCAGTGTTTCTGTCTGTTGTGCATAAGGTCACAATGGGTCAGAACCAACTAGATGGCACATAACAACAAAAAATCCAAAAAACCAAACTCACTGTCATAGAACTGATGCCAACTCCTAGCCCAGGGAAGAGTTTAAAGAGGTAGAAAACCCCAACTTTCTCCTGTGGAGAAGCTGGTGGGTTTGAATTGCTGACCTCGCAACCGCTAACTGCTAACTCGCAGTTAGCAGTCCAATGAGTAAGGCATAATATAATTTACATTATGTTCTACATCCTACTTTGGTGAGTAATGTAAAATAAAAATATTTTCAAATAAGATTAACCCTGTGACTCAACTTTCAGCCAAACAATAGGCAATAGGTCTAAACGCTAAACAATTATCCTAGGGAGGTTCACACATCTTAAACTAATCAATCATAGGAGATCAGTGAATAAAAAGCCAGCATTTTCCTAGAGAGCAAGGGTGGGAAGGTATAGGAAGAAGGCTAATCGTGAACACAGGACAGCAGTGGGAAGAATGCATTACATTGTGGGGATTGCCATCTGTATCACACACACACACACACGGGCATGAATTACTGGATAGAAGTTGTGGTAGTTATGTAATTGTCAATTTGAGAGGATTATGAGTGAAGGGGTGGAGTCTAGTATGTCAATCAGTTCATAGCCAATGAGGCTTCTGTGTGGGCATGGCCTTCTGAGAATTCTAGGAAATCTGGTATTTCCTCTTTGGAGGTGGAAGTTTCTCTGCTAACACCCTGGAAGAGATAGTTGCTCTTGTTCAATTGCTCTTGTATATAAATCTCTTTCTTATACACATGTGTGTCCATGGACTTGTTTCTCTACTTTCCCCAGACTAACACAGAAATCAACTAGCTCAACAAACTTACCCAAATCACAATAAGATGTTTAAAAAGAAAGAAAGAAACTGACCCTAAACCACAAATAATTCAATAGCAGAGTTAGAATTTAAGCCAGTTCTTTGTAATTTCAAAACATGGGTTTTAATTTTCTCATTACATGAGAAATCAATGCCCTTTTAAATGCCTTTACCTGTTTAAACATAAAGATTAGAATAAAATAGAAATGCCTAGAGTTAGGAAGTGTGAGCTTGGAGTCACTGAAACACACAGGATAGCCATCTTGTACCACCATGAATGTCTTTCTCAAGAATATTTTCACTCCCTGAACCACAATCCTTGCCACAGTTTTTAAGAAACCCAAACATTTTCAAGCATGAATTTCAGATATGAAATTTCAGATATGAAATTTGAAATAATTTCTGAATCTTAAGGGATGGTCATATGACTTTAAAACCATAAGTTTAACTTAAAATACAATTCAATTATTTGTTCTCTTGGTACTTCTCATTAACTATTCTGTTTCCACCTGAGCAAAATGGAAACCTGTCAAAGAAAGACAGTTCAAATATTTAGAAAAGTGGAAAGATTCTGTCCGCTTGGGAGACCTGGCAACCATGGCAGTCCTGTTGAGTGCTGGTTCTCACAGATTCACTCGAGTTTATACAAATTCACTCGAGTTTATATGTATTTGTGGATATACACCTTCAGCTGCCTTCAAAATACCCTTTGAGACTTCTGGGAAGATGGTGACATACCAGAGGGATTCCACAGAATCCAGCCCAGGAGAGTTACTTAGAGGGAAATTCAACGCTGGTGGAATGCAGGAGGAGCACCATAACGATAAGTAGGCATAGACCCACAGGGTTTTGAGGGGCTGGGGGCTTTTGATTTACCTCAGTGGAAGCCAGCTTGGCCTTGACTTTGGCCCTGACACAGTCTCTGCCGGAGCCAGGACCATTTGGAGCTCGTAGGGGGGGTTGGTCTCAACACAGTCACAGTTTGCCACCTCCTCCCTCAGGGCAGTGACTGGACCCTTGCAGCTACACACACGGGCAGGGATCGGGGCTCAGCTACGTTGTTACATTTGTTTCCATCTCGGCTCTCTACACACACACCCCACCCCCCGTCTTGGAGGTCTGAACAGGGGCTTTTTCTCAACACATCCACAGCTTGCCGCCGCCGCCTCGTAGCAGGGACTAAACCCTTACAGCTTCATGGGTGGGAATCGGGACTCAGCTCCATTATTACTTTTGTTTCCCTCTCTTCTCTATATCTACGCACAGTCTAAGCAGGCTTACTTTTTAAATTTTTTCTCCTCTTTGTCTCTTTCCTGTTCCCTCACACTCCACTGCTGACCTCTGGACCACTCCCCTTAGCTTAGGGCATTTATGCCTGGGCCACACCCAGCTAGGTGAGCTCCACCCTGTGGCTGGGGAAAGTCCTGCTGGCCTCCACCAGGGGATACTCTGCCCAACTTCTTACTGGGGAATTCCTGCCTGAGTACCTGGGGGCCTAAGGCAACTTGGCCAACATTCCAAGCTGCTGCAAGAACCTCTGCCTAACCTCCGCAAAACCAAAGCAGGCAACCCACCAGTCTTCTGGGGCACTCCCCTGAGAGGGAAGTCACAGGAAGATAAAGTGGCAGGTTAATTTCACAGTGAAATTAGCTGTAGGAACTTCGAAGAAACATTCCTACAAGTCTCCCAGAGAAAGCCAGGGCTCTTCGACTCCCTGGAAAATGGCACCTGGCTCCTCTAAAACAACGCAATGCAAAGAGCCATCAACGAAAAAACAGGAAACCTCAATGAAAAAACAGGAGAAACAAACGGCAATGGTAGAAGATGTCCTGAGCATAACGACATGCATAGAAGAAGCAGACATTGAGCTGCCACAGAAAGAAATTTTCAGAATGCTGCTTGGAGTCATACAGGATATGAGGGAAACAATACAGGAAAAGGATGAAATGATAGAGGAGATAAAGGCCGTACACCAAAGGGAAATACAGGAGCTTAGGGAGGAGATAACAAAAACCAGTAGCAGAAACACAGACCTCGAGAATTGACTGGAGGAAGCAGAGAACCACATCAGCGACTTGGATGACAGCCAAGCAGACTTTAACAAACATGAACAAATATCTAATAAGATCATCAGAGAAGGTGAAGAAAACCTAATAGCTATGTCTGATGCTATGAAGAGGAACAACATTAGAATTATTGGCTTACCAGAGGAAGACACAACAAAGAAGTCACCTGTAACAATAGTGAGATAATTCTTGAAGGAAAACTTCCCCAGCTTAATAAATGAAAACCAGGCAACTATTCAGGAGGCTGAAAGAACACCGGTTAGACTGAATCCCAAAAAGAAGTCACCAAGGCACATAGTAGTTAAACTATTCAACTTTGAGGAAAAGGAGAAAATCATGAGAATAGCTAGGGAAAAACAAACAATCATATATAAAGGTTCCCAAATAAGAATATGCTTAGACCTATCAGCAGAAACTATGAAGAAGAGGAGAGAGTGGAATAACATATTCCAAAAATTGAAGGAAAACAAGGCAAACCCGAGAATACTCTACCCAGCCAAATTATCAGTCAAGATAGACAGAGAAGTAAGAGTCTTCCCAGACAAGGAAAAACTCAAAGAATACATTATAAGAACTACAAAAGATCCGTGCCGACCCAGTATGGGCAGAAGAACAACACTCACCAAGCATAAATAAGAGACCGCCACATAGAACAACCTCACCCAGAGGGCAACAAAAACAAAACAGACCGCAAGATAGCATTGGCTTAAGAATGGAAAGAAGTAAAAAATGATACACACACACATACACACACATTCACAACACACTAATGAGAAAGAAAACCAGGAAAACACCCAACACAAAAAGCATAAGATGACATCACAAAGTCTGCTGATGGAGATAATAACCCTGAAAATCAATGGCCTGAACTCAGGTATTAAAAGACTAAGAGTAGCAGACTGGCTTAGAGAACACAACCCATCAATCTGCTAACTACAAGAGACATATCTCAAGGCTACAGACAAAAATAGACTCAGAATCAGAGGCTGGAGAAAGGCATATCAAGCAAACAACAATTCAAAAAAGTAGGGGTTGCAATCCTAATCTAGGATAAAATTGACCTCAAAGTGCAAACCATAAAAAGAGATAAGGAGGGACACTATATAATGCTCAAGGGAATGGTACACAAAGAACCACTAAACATTGTAAACATATGTTCCCCAAAAGAGAGACACACTGAATACGTCAACCAAACACTCCAAAAGATGAAAAAAGAAATCACAGCCTCAACAATTATAGTGGGTGAGTTCAACAAACAGCTCTTTGAGAAACATAGATCACAGGAAAAAAAACTCAACAAGGAGGCTAGAGATCTAAACACTCAATTAGACAATGTGACCTGATAGATATTTACAGGGCTTTTCATCCAAATAAAAATGAATTAACATTCTTCTCAAGCCCACATGGCACATATTCGAAGATAGACCACATGCTGGGGCATAAGGGAAATCTACATAAATTTAAGCACATTGATATCATACAGAACTCTCTTTCTGAACAATGTGCAATAAGGCTGGAAATCAACAAAAGGAAGACGAATAAAACAAGAGAAAACAATTGGAGGATGAATAACTCTCTACTGCAAAAAGAGTGCATCCTGGTACAGATCAGAGATGGAATTA
>NW_022107431.1:54592870-54604898 GCF_000313985.2 Echinops telfairi | reverse complement strand
AGGCCTTATTACTAAAATCTACAATACTCTGCTAGCTTCCAAAAAGAAAAAAAAACACTAATTGCCCACTGAGGAGGTGGGCAAAGGACCTGAACAGAAGTTTCACAGGAGCAGAAATCCAAATGTCCAACAAGCATATGAGAAAATGTTCTCGATCTTTAGCCATAAAGAGAAATGCAAATTAAAACAACAATGAGGTACCACTTAACACCCTCAAAGGTAGCACAATTCAAAAATCAGAAAGCAACAAGTGTTGGAGGGGCTGTGGGGAGACAGGAACTCTCATCCACTGCTGGTGGACCTGTAAGTATGTACAGCCACTATGGAAATCGATCTGGCGATATCTAAAACAGATGGAAATTGAGTTACCATACAACCCAACAATCCCCCTATTGGGCATATAGCCTGAAGAGGCAAGAAACAATCCAAGGCCAGACATCTGTGCTCCAATGTTCATTGCGGCACAATTCACAATTGCAAGGAATTGGAAGCAACCCAAATTTCCATCAACCGACGATTGGATTAAAAAGCTGTGGCATATATATACAATGGAGTACTACGCATCGCTAAAAAGTAGTGGTGAACGTATGAAGCACATCGCTGCATGGGGTCTCAGAACTGGAGGAAATCATGCTAAGCGAAATAAGTCAAGCACAAATGGACAAGTACAACATGAGTCTGCTGAGGCAAGCTTAAAAAAAAAATGTCACAGGGGTAAGGGAAAAAGCTACTGTTTACAAACATTCCTGGGGTGAGGACCAAGTAATATGGCAGGGACCAGACCAAATACAGGGATACACAGGGTATACAACTAAAAAGGAGGTGGGGAAAGCAAAATAATAATAATAATAATAGAAGTCTGGCTAGACCAGAGGATATACACTGGTACAGATAGGTACTGGAAACAAAGGGAACCAAGGGTGGATGATCCCTTCAGGACCAGGGGTTTGAGTGGTGATACTGGGATGGTAGGTTGAAAAGGGGGAACCGATTACAAGGAACTATATGTGACCTCCTCCCTGGGCAACGGACAACAGAAAAGTGGGTGAAAGGAGACGTCGGAGAGGGCAAGATATGACAAAAGAATAATGTATACATTATCAAGGGTTCATGAGGGAGGGAGGAGTGTGGATGGAGGGGAAAAAGTGAGGACCTGATGCCAGGGGCTTAAACAGAGAGCAAATGTTTTGAGAATGATGAGGGCAATGAATGTACAAATGTGCTTTACACAATTGATGCATGTATGGATTGTAATAAGAGTTGCATGGGCCCCTAATAAAATGATTAAAAAATATATATATCCTTTGGCAAGCTAAACATTGAACACATTTCAATGGCTGTTTCTACAATCTTATCTATAATTTAATGATTCTGGGTTTTTTTTAGTTGCATTCGTATTATCTTCCAATATATCCATCATATCACAATTAGCAAAATGCCCTGAAAATAGTAATATATCCATATGAGCTTTTGGCTGATAATCCTAAGCTTTTCAAGTGTTAATTAAGACCTCAAAAAAACACTGTAGCTATTCCTTTTTGAGGCATGTTTTATCCATTTGTTCATTTGTTTGATTGTTTAACACATGGAAATCAGTTTGTACAGTCAAGAAGCTCCCAGAGCATGCAACCAAGGGAGCCAACCGTCAGGCTTGCTGAGCAGGGTAACTGGAAGTTGATGGCATTGTATTTCCCAAACCATCCAGTCATTTTTGTAGAGTGAGAATTATAAAACCAGAATTTACTACAATGCTGTGAACTTTTCCCCTTGGAAGATATAATAGATTTGTAACTTCCACTAAGCTTCCCCGGCTATGCCCATTGCAGCCTGAATCAGCTGTTAGCTCAGTAACTGCTAAAGATCAGGCATTCTTCTCTACCCATCTCCTTACAGTGACCTCTTTGGAATTTTTTTTTGTTGAGTTAAATTTTTTTTTTTTTTTTATGAATCTCCTGGAGGTAAGCTTGGAACTGAAAGGAATTTTTTTATATGCTTTGGATATTTTCTTTTTATAGCTTTGCCAAGATAATCATATTACATCCTGACACCAGACAGTGTAAATTAATTCCTCTTCTTTTGTATGCACCTCTCCACAGAGAAGAACCAGGTTTTTCACTTTAACACTTCATTAAATTGTAAGATGGAGAAGATGAAAAATGAGGCCTCTTGGGGAAATTGTATCTTGTCTGGGCCAGCCTGGAAACTGACAGAGGGGTTTAAAGCAAATTACGTCTTTAGGGGAAGGAAGGGGAAAGAGAGACAGAGAGATTTCAAGAGCAAAAGATTGGGTCGTTTATTTACCTAACATTAATCTTATGGATCTCACAGCATATATCATCCAAATGAATAGACTGTTTATTGACTATTTTAGGAACATAGTATGTCTGTATATCATTACACATGCTACATAGACCTAAAAGTTTAATATTAAACCTTGTTAATCTTTTTATGGTGATATATCACAAAATTAACTTTCTCCAAACCTATGCTGATGGTTCAGGGCAGATCAGTCATCCCCTGGATTTGCTCATCTTTCACAAGGCATTCTAGTGGGTGACCTGTTCTTCTACAGTCTCTATTCCAAAGACGGTGTCCACCGAGTGCTTTTCAAATGGTCTTCATGTGGCTCTGACCTCTGTGTGTGTAATGCAGCTTTCTGTGCATATGTGCAGATAGGAAACTGATGTTAGTAGAACTGGGTAAAACAGCTCTTTGGCGTCTTATATAATGCTACACTTATCCCCTAGGCACACAGCACAACTGAACCGAGGGGTGCCTTTGAAGCCATCCTGCCCTCAGCTGTTCCATTGTTATCCTCTGACATTTGAGTAAGGATGCAGACAAATTTTAGTATGGGAAAATTCTTCCAAATCTATTAAATTTAAAATAAGAAAACAGAAAGCTGATTCAGTTTATAATCATCTGCAAATTAGTATAATTACAGACAACTCTCATATAACAGGAGTATCTTGCAAGCAAAGGAGATATGGACACTTGAAAGCAACAGAAAGAATTATTCCTCAAATCCTGTTTATTCTGGAGAGCCAACCTGGGTGCTTGAACATCTCAGAGGGTATTGATTAAGATCTCTGTTGGGGGCAGGGGTCTATGAAGATTATAAATAAAATAGGAAAAGAAAAAAAGATTGAAGAACATCTCCTGTATTTCAACTAATATTGTTTTGAGCAACATTTACAGATGTTTACCTCTGAATAATAATAGAAAGCTCAGAAGCATTCAGTTTGATGGAATGAATATGGAGAATGAACATATGAAGGCAGTGAAGAAAACTAGGTATGATCATTTTAGAATGAGTTTTAGATCACAACCTCATTACAATAACACCATAGATCCAACTTCTGGTCAGTTTCAATCATTGCCTTTTTATTTTATATTTTATTTTAAAAAATCATTTTATTGGGGGCTCGTACAACTCTTATCACAATCCATATATCCATCCACTGTGGCAAGCACATTTGTACATATGTTGCCATCATCCTTTTCAAAACATTTGCTTTCTACTTGAGCCCTTGGTATGGGCTCCTCATTTTTTCCCCTCGTTGTCTTTTTATCAGGCTCTCTCAAACCAACTGCTTTGTCCCCCTTCACTATCTTCCCTCATCAAGCTCTGTTTTTTCCCCTTCTGCTTCCAATGCTCCCTTCCTGTACATCCTGTCCAAACCTGCTCTCTGAAATATTTCATTCATTCATTCCTCCACAGTGTTAGGATCGTTGCATGGTTCCCGAGAAAGGAACTCCCCAGAGTCCTAAACTGAAGAATCAAATTGTTTAATGGCACATTCTCACAAGTATTTGATGGGGAAGAGTGTTACTTGGGGGAAGATCCAGAAAAGACGTCCTAATTTGTCAACCTTTTATTTTCTGCCTATGTTCACATGTAGTGTGGGGCATTGGAGTCAAGCAAAACTGTGTCCCCAGCAACATCAATTGTATGTTGGGAAAATTCCTTAAAGTCCTTGAGACTCTGCTTTCCTATCTGAAAGTCACAGTAGGTCAAGAAGGATGGACCGTGGAGGCTTGTCTCATCCCTCCCTGTCATTCCCCACACATTCATCTGAAACAGTTCCTGAAATTCATCAGGAACTAAGGAGAAAAGTAATGGTTATAGCATTACTAATATAGTAATATAGCATTACTAATATAGTATGTCTAAATAGCATTACTAATATAGTATAATATAGCATGTCTAATTCACTTGAATGGTCTTTGTATTTTTAAAGTATTGTTAATTGTCAAGATTAAAATCCCAAATCTCTTTCCTGGTTAAATGCTAAACCAGAATGTCTAATGTAGGCTAAAACATTATGTTCATTTAATGTGTGCTTTAATCCTGAATAAGCTAGCCCAGCCATGGTTAGAATATGTTCATTGGGTAATTTTTTTCATAGACATTTGTTCAACTGAGGTCAAGAAATTTGGGCATTTTGCTGAAGCACTTATGCATGAAATGCCTTTCTTTTTTTTTTTTTTTTAGTCCAAGATTTTTCTCTCTTCTTATTCCTCCTATAAATTATCTACATATTTATCTGGAAAATATAAATTAGCTCATTCTTATCTCCAATTTTTATATTCAAAGTAGTGATCATAACTCTAAATAAAAGACTGTTCAGTCTTTTTAAGACTGCAACTTCTTATCCACAACTGCAACTACAACTTCTACTCTGGTACAATCCCTCCCTTTAATTTGTTTCAGTGATCACTCCCATTTTTTATTAATAAATTAGGCATAATTTTGAAAATATATGAACCTGCTCCCAGGTCTATCACCATCTATAATTAGTGGGGGTGGTGGTCTGGGAGTGATTAATTTTTCATTGCACATTTTTAATGATCTGTGAAGTTCAGCAGCTAGGTGAGGATAAAAATAGGTGTGCTCTTTGAGTAAAACACTACAGAAACTGGTTGAAAAGGTTCTTTTAAAATTGAAATGCAACATCTTATATAAGGGACTAACACATGTACAGCTAATCTTGACAACAACATATCCAATCCAATTCCTTTGTCCTATTTTACAATTTCATGGAATAGGTGCAAAGTCAAGTGAATCAATGTTGTTAAGGGCAATCAAGGGGAAAAGGAAAATTATCGATGTTGTAGATACCTGAGAATTCTGGAGTTAAAAGAAATGTTATCATCAGTTATGAAAAATAACAACCTAGGTAAGTTTAACAACAACAACAACAACATTAAAATTAAAAAAAGACAACCCTCCTTCCAAGTGGTGTAGTGTATTAGTTGGGTTATGATCTGAAAGGTAGGTTAGCAGTTCAAAATCACCAGGTACTCCATGAGATAAAGACAGTATTTTCTACACCCATAAATGTTTACAATCTAGGAAATTCACAGGGCAGTTCTACCCCACCCATCCTATAAGGTCATTAATGGCTCTATATGTCCTTTAGGCTTTAATTCGATGGCAGTCAGTTTGGTTTGTTTTTGAATCCCAGGGCTGATAATTGGTATGTTTGAGACCCTTTTCTGAGGGGCACGCCTTCAATGTGCTTGGGGGGAAGTTTCCAATTGTAAAATCTACTATGAAGAAACCTATCCATGTATCATAATTTTGAGACTTGCTTAAAATTTATTCTTCTAAGCTCTTCTAAGGCTTTAATGAGGGGGAGACAGCAGGGTGGAGGGTGGTGGGAGGAATCACCATTTAATTGGCAAAACCCTCTTGCTTGAGAATAGATGTGGGGTGGGGGAAGCTTGCTAAATGAAAATCCCACCTTGACTTGACGTTCAGAACAACAGAAACGAATTACTGTTCCTATCGAAAAGTTGTAGGCCTTGGTGTCTGAATTGCAGCATTGTCAAGAACATAGCAGTCACTTTATGTTTTATTTATGTGTAGCGAGAGGGATTCTAGCACTCTGGATTCCAGAGAGGTAGAACATGATCTTAGCAGCCTCGCCTGTGAAAAATGGGCATGCTCATTTACCATGAAACCATAACACCATGAAACAAGGTATTAGGCTGGGCACTAAGGAGAGAGACAGCTAGCTGGGGACCCCTGTGAGGGGGCACAACTGATGGATTCCAGTAATAATGACATTGGATATCCAAGATGAGGTTTCATTTTTCTGCATTTTCATTCTCTTGTGCTCTCAAAGCTCCTATACCACAACTGTCCTAGTGACATCTATGCATTGTGCAAAAGAAGGAGGACCTTGAGGCCAATCCTGAGGTGAAGTAAACCAGCGAGAGCATCATCGACAACAAAACCCACTGTGAGATAGCAGGAAGCAGTGAGCAGAGAGACCAGGAGAGCAGACACTGGAGACACTGAGCACTCAGAATTCGCTCGTATAATCTGAAGAGTCTGAGAATTTGGAAGTCTGGGGAATGCAAGACTGTACAACCCACAGTATGAGGGCTACAATGCTGTTTATTGAGTTTCCAAGGCAAGATGACCCCTCAACCCTAGAGATCATGAGAGTATTATGGTTATATCCTTTAAATACTTGTTCAGAAAACACGTACTAAGCACTAAGCTACTAGGAACTAAATACATTAAATAATTAATTTTTGTTTTTTATACAACAATCTACACACATTTGAAAATGTTGGTATATGTGGGTATGTAAATATATTTTAGAGACACATACATACCTTTGTAAGACACCTCTAATACATATATGAAATTAAGAGACCAGGATCTACATGTTGGCAAACAGTAAACTGTATCATGGAACATGGCCCTTGGGGCTGGCACCCCGTCTCTAGCAGTGTCTCCTATCACAACAGACAGCATTTATCTCTAGTATGTAAGCCTCCCTTCACCTACCTTTAACTTCCTTCTCTTCCATTTAGAATAACAGATTTTTTAATAGCTCATTTACTCTGATCCTCTCAGTTGGTTCTTAATGACTGAACATCTACATAGTAACCATGATCCTCAATGTTCAGTAGACAGGTCCAGAGCAGCTCAGCAATGTATCTCGTGAATAGAATGCAGATATCTCTCTCACTAGATTCCATCCCATAGTCCAATCAGTTGTTTAGTCCAGAGTCCTGGAAGCAAATTTTTAGCAGTGAGAGCTTGTCACTAGTGGAAGGCTGTGGGTTAAAATATTAGGGATAGCTTCTTTTCCTACTCTTTATCCAAGTCTCATTTGTTAGACTATGTATAATCACATAAGAGAGATTCATCTTGATGGAAAAATAAAAGATATTCAATCTTGAAAATTCTGAGTTATTTTCAGTGGGATAGGATGGAACAAAACTCATTTAATTAGCAAGTACAATAAAGTCTGACATTTAAAAACAAATTATGACATAATTCCATCCTTCACTGGTATGCTAAATGGTGATATGACTGCCATTTCAAAGTTTTAATTGCTTTGGTTTAATAAAAAAAAGTCAACTCAGTAATTATCCCTCTGCTATTGGATTCAGATCCCTTATGATGCAAGATAAAAATGACTTCTCAATGAGAAAAAAACAATTACAGTGGACTATTAGGGGAAATCTTATACCGTTGGGTTTTATAAAACAATATTACATAAGACTAAAATTGTTTATTGTATAGAAGCAAAGTAAAACAGCCTCTTATTTTTCTATTTAAACAATTTATCAAACAAATCTAAATGAGCTAATCCAGAATCACTTCCATTCATGTATGACTTTTTAAATTCATTTGTAAAATATCTGTTGAGTGACACCTACATGTCAGGAAAAACAGTTTTATGTTTGCTTTCACAGAGTCTAATGGGTGAGAGAGACATTGTAAAAAAGAACACAAATTCATATTTCCAAACTATGGTGAGTCTCAGTAAATGAAAACCTGCAAGGGGATCTGTGAGGGTATCAGGACCTGACTTGTTGACACTGTGAGTTGAGACATGAAGGACAAAATGGGGGGAGCTGGCGTCGAAGGAGGAGGAGTGTTTCCTGCAGGGGAGAAGAGCATCGAAGTGCGCTGGTGTGCAGAGAAGACAGAAAATGGCAACAGATGAAAGGGACTGGTTACCAGGAGCCACCTACTTCAGGACTGTGGCATTCCAAGAATGCCTAATAACACTGCCAAGCCATAGCAAGACGCTAACCAATGTCATGATGATCACAATTAAAGTTTATAAAACGCATTCGGGCTGCAGCAACTAGACTCAACAAAAAAAAGACCATCAGTGGAATAAGAGGTCAAAATGATAAACCTGACATGAAGGGTTAAAACCTTGTCACTTGATCCCCCTCTGATAGATATACTTTGGGCCCGATCTGGTTTTTAATACTGTGTGTGTGTTTATTTTCATAGTGGGGGGTTTATTTCTGGTGTATTTTTTCATTGTAGGTCACCTTCTTGAATTGTTATATGTTTTTCTGGTTTTCATTTATATGAAACCCAGGACTGGGGAACCAATTGAGACAATAAGTAAAATAAAGGTTCCTAAGTGTGGTACAGTGGCAGGGAGTGGGGGGCAAAGGGGAACTGATATCAAGGAGTTCAAGAAGGAAGAAAATGTTCTGAAACCGAATGTAGTAGCAATTGTACAATACTGCTTGATGGGGTTTAACGATGGAATGGTATGATATCTGTAAGAGCTTCTAATAAAATGGCTTGGGGAAGGGAGGAGCCGAGGGTGGGGAAGAGGACTAGTGGCGTCCAGTGACAAGTTAGAAGACAACTGCAGTAGCCCAAGTGAAAGATGATGAGAAGTGAGCAGGTCAGGTTTATGCTTCCTATCTAGCTTCCATGAAGCCTAAAGTGCTGTGTGTTTTACACATCACCTATTCAGAGCTAAAGGAAAGCAGACTGAGGTAATGGATGATACCTGTGCTTTGGAGTTAAATGCATCCGGTTTAGAACTCTGGTCTTAAGTTTTGACTCCACGACTTATTAGCTAGGAGCCCTGGTGGCACAGCAGTTACATGTTGGGCTAACAAGCTCAGCAGTTCAAAACCATCGACACTCTGAGGGAGACAGGCAAAGCTTTCCACCCCAGTAGAGAGTTTTAGTATTGGAAACCCATAGGGGCAGGTCTATCCTGCCCTGTAGAGTCTCTGTGAGTTAGAATCAACTCGATGGCACTGAGTTTGAGTTTTTTGGTTTGACATCTTAGCTACAGAACCTTCAATCACGTCTGTGTGCTCTCTGAGCCTTTGTTTTCATATCACTGTAGTACAGATGGTAATACCGCCCATAGCTGAGAGGAGGAAGCATGGCTGTGTATGTGAAATCCTCGCCTGCAGAAGGCCAGTTAATACAGCAGTGCCTGGGAAAGATGAGTTGGTGTCTTTAGGAAACCTGTTCTGTCTCCTGTGTTTCTGTTCTTAGCAAACAGCACTAGAATCAAATCAATGTACAAGTCAGAAACCCAGAGACACGTTCTTTTTGACGCTCTTTGATCACTTTTAGGATCTCTAAATACCTCTTTTCTCCTCAGCGCTCTCCAACCTCTCTCACTACTCTAGTTAAGATCCCCACTTCCTCTAGCATAGATTCTGCAGTTCACTGATTCTACAGCCTCAGTTTTGTTGCCTTCTAGTCAATGAATCACACTAATCAGGCAAATCTAATTATCTCGGCTCATTCGCCTTTTACAACAGGAAAAAGGCAGACCATTTGTGACTGTGACCTGTAACACCTTTAATGATGTTCACCTGCTAAGTTTATAGCCACATATGACTCCCTGCCCTCTGGTCCAGCAGTGAGAAGAATCTGCTCTTCATTCAGACTTGCAACTTTCAGACTTACTTACACCTGCCACCAGTTTTAGACCATTGTTGTGTGTGGTTTATCTTTACCTAATCAACAACACCTGAGCGAGGCCTCAGTTTAGATATCACTCCATCTGGGAATCATGTACCCTGAGCTGACTCTTCCATGTAAGACTCTAAGGTGGATTGCATTATTTGAATGAATTGTAAGGTGAATCAAGAGAGGGCTAGAGACTTGAAGATAAACAACTGGCCATCTAGTTGAGAAGCAACAAAGCCCACATGGAAGAAGCACACCAGTCTGCGTGATCATGAGGTGTCAATGGGATCAGGTATCAGGCATCAAAGACCCAGAACAAAAAAATCATATCAATGTGAATGAGGGGGAGAGCAGAGTAGTGACCCAAAGCCCATCTGTAGGCATTTGGACATCACTTATAGAAGGCTCACAAGGAAGAAACAAGCCAGTCAGGGCACAGCATAGCACCGATAAAACATATAACTTTCCTCTAGTTCTTGAATTCTCTTCTCCCCCCAATACACTATCATAACCTCAATTCTACCTTACAAATCTGACTAGACCAGAACATGTACCCTGCTACAGATAAGAGCCTGCAACACAGGGAATCCAGGATAGATAAAACCCTCATGACCAATAAAGAGAATAGAGATACCAGGAGGATAAGGGGAAGGTGCGGGGAGAAAGAGGGAATCGACCATAACAATCAACATATACCACCCTGTCCCCAGGGAGACGAAGAACAGAAAAGTGGGTGAAGGGAGACAGTGGATGATGTAAGATATGAAAATAATAATAATTTATAATTTATCAATGGTTCATGAGGGAGAAAGGGAGGGAAGAAAATGAGCTCATATCAAGGGCTCAAGTAGAAAGAAAATGCTTTGAAAGTGATGATGGCAACCTGTGTACAAATGTGCTTGAGACAATGGATGTATGGATTGTGATAAGAGCTGTAAAGCCCCAATAAAATGACTTAATTTAAAAAGAGCGAGAGAGAGAGAGAGAGAGAGAGAGGCCTAGAGACTCTCACCATCTTGTCTAAGGCTGGGGTGGCACAGTGAGACAGCCCAGGTATCCTGCCACCTACTGAAGAGATCCTGTCTCTCCTTTAGACAGACACCTACCTATTCATCTCAATTGTGTCAGCTCTTTTCATTACACCTTCGAGATGTCCTCTTCGTGTGGCTTTGAAATATCGCACACCTATCTATACTATGGCTGAGGAGTCCCATACCTAAAAAGACAAATGTCCCCCCCCCTCCAAAGCCTTCTGGGGCTCCCCGAGAAGCAGTGTCCCTGCCGTCTGTGGCACTCTCCAATGCTCCCACGCTTTTCACAGTGCTCTCCTCCACAGCAATGCTGTGAACTCTTCTGAGATTAGAACCATGCTGTATTCATTTCACATCCTTGGTACTCAGAACCGCTCTTCAGAGTAGTACTTAATATATTCTGAAGTGCTTGGCAATCCAGAAGCAAAGAGATCCAGATAAGGCTGATCAGTCCCTGGGAATGGACATCATGCATGATAAAGTCGAAGGTCAGCAAAAAAGGAGGAAGACCCTCAACAAGATGGACTGGCATAGTGACTGCAACAAGGGGCTCAGATATAACGGTTGTGAAGATGGGGCAGGACTGGGCAGTGCTTTGCACTGTTGTCCATGGAGTACTAACTCAACGATCCCTAACACCACTAACAAAAACAGTGATGCAGAAGACAATTGGGCAATACAGAGAAGACAGACGAGAGCTATGTCATTTAGAGAATGGAGTTTGAGAAGACATGACTCCTGCATAAGTAAAGAATAAAGGTGAGAGGGAAAAATAGTGTCCTTGTTGGCAGGAGTACCTCTTCTGGGGAGGAGCACCCTCCTGCCTCTGTTTATTTAGGGAAGAGAATAAGCTGAAAAAAAGATGGCTGGAAAAGTTAAGTAGGGAAGTGGACTCATGCATCACTTTCTGCACCTGCTCGGGCCGCTCAGAAGCCTGCAGCCAGCCCTGGAGAAGCTGGCTTCAGTCTACAGGGGCTGCAGACCGCTGACAGGGCACCATCAGAGTCATCACACTGTGATGGAGAGGAAACGAAGCTGGGAACAGACATCCGAATAGTAATCTTTACCTGCCTTGTCACCTCAGGTAAGTTCCTGAGCCTCATTTTCCTCCCCTGTGAAAAAAGGGTTTGAACTACATGGTCGTCAATGGACTCTGTTTCAGTCTGCAGTTTGTGGCTATGGCAAGTGAATTTCCCAGAAACAGACCCACAACCAAGGGTGAGAAAAAGACTCCATTTGGTAAATTCCTGCAATGCAGACACCCAAACACATCCTTTTA
>NW_022107431.1:54590422-54591584 GCF_000313985.2 Echinops telfairi | reverse complement strand
ACCCTTTCATACAGTTCCTCATGTTGTGGTGACCCCCAACCATGAAATTATTTTTGTTGCTACTTCATCACTGTAATTTTGCTACTGTTATGAATTGGGCAACCCTGGTAAAAGGGTTGTTCGAGCCCCAAAGAGGTCACGACCCATAGGTTGCGAACAGCTGGTGCAGTGGGATATGTGTTTGATTGCTAACTAGTGTCAGCTATTGAGCCCACCAGCCGCCCTGCAAGAGAAAGCAGAGGCTTTCTACACTGTTACAGAAGCCCGCAGGCGAATTTCGACTCTGCCCGATAGGGTTGCTAAGAGTCAGAATTGACTGGTAGTGAATTCAGCACAATAGATAGAGACTCGAATACTCAAAAACCCAAAGTGGGTCTGCTAGAGCTCAAAATTCCTTTATTAAAATGAAAATGTTCCAATCTTGTTATAAGATAGCACAAATTATCCACTTGTACAAAGAAACTCATAAAAGAAAAGTTAGAATGTTTCTTATAAAGAAGCTTGCCATAAACCTCACTTCTGAAATCTTTAACATTAATTATCCATTGACTTCTTTATACTAAAATGTGTTCTGAAATGTTTATTGTTTAATTTGAAGTAGAAAAATGTAGATGTTCAAAATATTTATGAAAATTGCTATGAAGTCTTACGATTCCACACTCTAAATGTCTCTTATGCCTTCCGCGTATCTATCTTTTCAATTTTCTCTTTTCCTTTCCACTCTTCTCAAGCTGTGTTTTGTGTTTGAGAAACCAACTTGTAGTCTGTGCCTATATTTCACAGCCTCCCATACCAGACAGACAAACCTGCTGCCCTCTCCTCGATGCTAACTCAGAGAGACCCTCTAGGACATTGGTTTTCCAAAACTTTACATCTTTTAGAGGTTGCAAACTGACTGGTGGGTTGAACCACGGACATTATGATTGGTCGCTCAATGCACAGCCAACTAGCTAATATGGGTCCAAATACAGCATCCCTTGGGAGTTCTTTAATACCTAATTCTTTGTATTTGTTTCTTTTTTTTCAATTAAATACTTTTATTGGGGGCTCTTACATATTTTATCACAATCCACACAATCATCCACTGTGTCAAGCACATTTGTACACATGCTGCCGTCATCATTTTCAAAGCATCTTCTTTCTACTTGAGCCCTTGATATCA
>NW_022107431.1:54585335-54587066 GCF_000313985.2 Echinops telfairi | reverse complement strand
AAAGACTAGGATGATAAATTAATAAATTAGTATAACTTGATAACTTAAAATAAAGTGGAACACCATAGCTAAGAAACTAGAGCTGATGTGGGCACCCCCCAAAAACCAGGAACGGGTCTAAAAACCAAGACACCAAAAAAATTGTTGTTGGGCTATAGAATAAGCTTGAGTATAAGCACTATTTCCTTATCTTTATTTCACAGATACTTTGAAGGACTAAAGAATTTAGGTAACTTGCTTCAAGTCACAAGATTAATAAATTGATGCATTAAAACTGAAAGCTAATGCTATCAATCTAGAAACATCCTACTTTGCTACAGAAAGTATAATTAACAGCTTATTACATGTTTGAACTGAGCAATTTGTAAGATCATATCTGATAAAGCAAGCTATAAATATGTCTCAGTTCCTTCCCATTGGTTGGTTTTATTAGCTACTACACAAATGTTAATGTAATTACAATAACCATAGATTAGCCAAGATAAAGTGACTATTAACTACTAAGCAACGATGTTTCAGGGATACCCTGGAATCATAAAATGATCTCAGGCAGTCATCCTTTTTAGCCAACAGCTTTCAAACACAAATATTTACATTTGAGAAGCCCAAAATATGTTGCCCAAGATCTTAGCTAGTTAGAGGTTCAACCAACTCCAGACCTTGGGCTCTAGTTCAGTGATTGGTCTACATTCCATCAACCATAGGCTCTGCATTCTTTTTTTTCTTTTTTTTTTTTTTTTGACTCTGCATTCTTAAGTATGATGATTGCTAATTTGTAGAACTAGAACAGGACTTCATTAGACTATTATTCCCTTTCAAATTTCATATGACAACTCAGTTTGTATAATTACAGAAAGACCAGGACCACTTTCTTCCACAATATCAATAACAAATTTCCCAAACAAGGAGGAAAAGCATACTTACAAATCTCCTAATTAAGATCTGCTATTATTTGTAAGACAGGTTTGGAAAGAAATCCTGATATACTTTCTTTCTGAAAATTAGAAGAAAAAAATCTATAAAAATTCTGAAAACTAACAATCTTGTTAAGTAACACATTTTATAATTATTTTTACTCTTCACTTAAATTGAGTTAGAATGATAGCCACCAGAGCTGATCTGACTTTCTTGAGAAAACTAGACCTTCCAATACAACGATAAAATTTTCTGTTTTATTGGAATTGATTTTAAGCATAGGATCTTTAAAAAGGAATTTATAGGATCTTAAATAGGATCTTAAAAAAGGAATTAATTTTAACCATAAGATCTGTTACTAGTGGGTAGAAATGCTTGATACAAAATCCAGTGGATAATTATCATATTAATATTATTAAAAATCAATGTCAAGTTGAGAAAACCCTCACCTAAAAATGACTTACCAATAAGACAAATACCTGCAGGCACAAAGATATGACTAAGAACGATACTTGGCGTAACTATGGGATGTTGAAGAAACATGTTGTTCTTGTGGAATATGCTCCTGGAGTTTCTTCTGGATTGTCCCTACATGCCTTTAGACACAGTACCACCACCCTCAGGACCCATTTAGGGTAATGTACAAGCAATCCAACCATCTCGCTATATATATAGCATAATCTACATGCAATTTCTGTACGCGAGATATAACAAAGGATCAAAAATAGTAACAGGAATATGAGCCACCAGTATTCACATTAGCCACTCATAGCAACAAGGCACTCCACAGATTTCCTCTACCGCACTCCCACTGTC
>NW_022107431.1:54579766-54581860 GCF_000313985.2 Echinops telfairi | reverse complement strand
CATGCTCATTTTAAACACCGGAGAAAATCATAAACATTCAGTAAAAGCTAAAGCAACATCAATGAAGAATATTTTGTAAACCACAAACAAATGAATGCAGCAGAGAAAATGTTTGGTTAGCCCCACTAAACAAAAAAAAAAACCAGTAAAATGACAGAAAATAATTCAAGCCTGTCACTTACAACATAATGTAAACAGATACACGAAAACTGTCAAGGGACAAAGAGTAGCAGAATGAATAAGAAAAAATAACCCTTTAATAGACTATCTGTAACAGAAATACCTTACATATAAAGACAAGCATAGAATAAAAATCGTAGGTAGGTAGGTCAGGAATCAAGCTAATGGCAATCCAAAAAAGAGCAGGAATGGCAATATTAATTTTTAATAAATAGCTTTTAAGTCTAAAACCAGTATGAGACAATTCAAATTATATGGTGAATAGTGTCAATTGAACAAGAGTTGATAACCATAATAGATATGCACCCAATTTTTCGAAAAAGCTTCAAAAAACATAACTTAAACTCTAACAGAATTTTTTAAATAGATAACTCCAAAATGCTAGAAAGAGACATAGGAAGGCATGCAAGAGTTACAGACAACAGAGGTAAATACTGCTATTACACAATCTTGCAATAAAAACAGATGCATGAATAGATAGATGTGGGAGGAGAAATATGAGTATACCCATGAAATATTGACAGAGGATATTTGTACATGTGTTTTTACCTGATATATATATATCAGATATATATACCTGAAAATATATCCAGGAATGTAGTGGAACATTCAAGGGCCAAGTTATGAAAATGTCTTAGCTATAACCCAAACACTTGAGGGAATGAGCTGTGGGACCTGAGGGGTCAGGACTCAGGTCCTCGGGAGCACCAAGGTCAGTAAGTCCGGAGACAAGGTTTTGCATCTTTGGTGAGTAGCAAATGAAATCTTAGAAAGCTCACAAATGGCTATCTAAGGTGCAACCATTGGTTTCTCCTTGTTCAGAGGGAAAGAGAATGAAAAAAAATTTTTTTTGTTTGGAAAAAAAAATTTAAATGCACACAAAAAATAAATCCATCAGTCTCCACAGTCTTGAGACACTAGATAGTGGTTGACTACCATTACCAACTAGTCTGAACAGGATCACATTAGAAGATCCTGTGAAGAGTGGATAAAAATATGCTATAAAACTCAAAATCATACAGAAAATCAGGTTTATTCACCAAATAGAGACTGGTGGAACCTCTACAGCTCTGGCCCTTCGTTGCACCTTTGTGTCAGGAAATCAGCTCACCACCATGGCTCACGTTATAGCCAAGCAATAGGTAGATCGATACAGTGAACAGAAAACACTAGGGAGATATGCACATGTTAGAACAACCCTTTGAGATAAAAAGTACAGCATTTTTCTGAGGGAAAAATCCAGAAGAGCTAGGAAAGAACGAGGGATGGATGGAAATAAGAATGGGAGGGAGGAAGTGAGGTAAGTGATGTTAGTGTGGGGGTGCAGTCAATGAGATGAAAGAAAATGCCTAGGAGTTGTTGAGTAGAAAACATATCTTCTCTGTAAGCCCTCACCCGATTCACAATACCGAGTTGAAAGCATGAATACCGCATCCCTCCAAAATTTGCATGCAAAAAATAGCAAGAGGGAATATATAATATTAGAAATGCGTGTACCCACAAAATTCTGAATTGGCAGAATTATTGAAAATAATTTAATCCAGTGATTTCAAAGTAGTATTTTTAGTCCAGTAAATTTATATATTTGCAAATGAACTCTTTAGCAGATGGTCATTATATGAGACAGAAAAAGCAATACTCTGCTTACTCAAGTGTGTGTGTGAGGGGGCAGCAGGGGTCAAATGTGTAGCCACTCCCCACCCCCACCCCCACCCCTATACTTCTCTTTTAAGTGTTGTAATTTGAATACAGACAGACTATAATTTCAGAGATGAGGCTACCAGGCTGGAGATGGAGTAAAAGCAGCCATTTAGTTAGAAAGTGACAAAGTAGCTAAATGGACAAATTCTACATAGTTGCCTACATGTTCCCTTTTAGTGACTTCCCTGTATCCTAATCTGAGAGCAATTACCA
>NW_022107431.1:54577223-54579142 GCF_000313985.2 Echinops telfairi | reverse complement strand
AGTATTTTTTTTCTTAAAGGCAAGATTTGATTCAGTTATTCAATAGCTTTGCCTCATATACAACACCGGTGCTCTGAGCATTGTTCAGAGACTCCTCTGAAAAAATGAAGTGTGAAACTAAAAGTTATTTCAAGTTAGCAGTATTATGTAAATGTTTGCCTCTCTGGTGCTTGAGATTGTAAAAGAAGAAGAAAATGTAGCCTTGAGGACAAAGTCCAGTCAAAAGTGTGCTGTCTGCTATAGATGCTTTATATCTGAGTCTATGGGACCAGGGATTAGGTGGATTGGGAAGAGAGTAGAGAACTATAATTGATGAGGGATTTAGTCCAGGCCTGCATGTATTTTACAATTTCATTAAGCTACTAAATGTACTTAAAACTCTCCATAAGCATTCTTTTCCATTTGTGTTTAAAAGTCATAGTTTAAAATGCTTATTAACCTGAAAGTTAACACAATCATGACTCTAAAAAGCAAAACAACCATTTCAAGTACAAGGTCTAGTTTTTAAAGGCTGTTCTTAGGAGGACATACTCATATTTAAACTCTAAAACACTTAAATGGTGTAAACACCATCAAAGGCACGAATCATTGTGACATTAGAGAGCATGCCCATTTGTAATTATATTTTTCCATCCACAGCCCCCAAATGAACACAGCTCAGGAAAACAAAAAGCTCCATGACACAGAGTAGACACTTAACATACATATTTATTGAACAAATGAACAGGAGCTGAAAGAAGCTGGACACAAAGTAGAAAAAAATTAGATTATAAAGAGGATCTAAAAAGAGACTTTATGCTGTGGGCTTTTTGAACAGAGAATTAGCCAAAACAAAAGTAAAAGTCTTTCTTTGAAAAAAAGGAATGAATTGGTAATGAGAAAACCCAAAAGCAAGCCAAAAGACTGGAGGTAATAAGGGTGGTGGCCAAAAAGGGCCCATGAGTAACGAAGACAGTTAGAAAGGAATCCGGAAGTGTGACAGATAATGCTAGTTTCCAGCCCTTGTCTCCTGAAATAGAACATTTTAGCCGGGTCCAAAGCTAAGGACCACATTGCCACGCCTCTCATGCTGCTAGGCGTGACTAGCCATTCAAACAGGAGCTGTGGGCAGAAAGAGGGCATGCTAATTCCAGGGTATACCTGAATGAGAGGGGAGTGTGGTTCTTGTCCCGCCTTGTGTGAAAACTGGAAGTGTGGGTGTGGTGATGAGCCCACCTCCATTTTGGGCTGGGAGAGCATCCAAAGAGAAGGATCCTTCATCCACACAGAATTAATCCACCACACTAGCCCTAAACCACCTATGTGGGCTGTGCATGAAAAGAAATTAAATTTGCATCATATTGAATCCATTGTTATTTTTAGATGTTTTAATGTTCAAACTGACATCATAACTAATGAATCCTAATAATTAAAAATAACTTAGAATTTTCAAAATAGAAAGATTCCAAGAACTGTGGTGAACAGGAAAGGGGATAAACTGACACTACTCAAGATTTATGTATCACTGCCAACTGCCATCGAGCCAGTTTTGACTCATTACTACCCAGCATGTGTCCAAGTAGAACTGTGCTTCATTGGCTTTCTTACTGGTTACTCCATTGACTAATATTTTGAAACTAGGTCATCAGGTCTTTCTTCTAAGGGACCTTTGAGAGGATTCAAATCATCAGCCTTTCAGTTAGCAGGCAAGAGGGTTAATCATTTGTAGCACAAAAGAATTCTGTGTAAAGGGAACTGAAAAAGTCATGGAATCACTGAAAAAATAGCAGATGAGAAGGATGATAGCAGAACAACTGAGAGGAAACGCAAGTTGGAACTCATGAGAAAACTGAAAAGGAAAATTTCAATGATTTTTTGTATTGTATATGTAGTTGAAAACATTGAGGATTGATGGAATCTTGGGCTAAGATTAGAATTTC
>NW_022107431.1:54570517-54572387 GCF_000313985.2 Echinops telfairi | reverse complement strand
GTGGATGAGAGTTCATGATATTAGCGTTTTCTTGAAGATTTTCTCTTTAGCTTTAGTCTGCAGGAAATAAAGACAACCAAGATTCCAGGATTGTTCACTACTGCATTTCATTATAGTCCATAATAGTAATCCACTTTATCTGAGATGTGATCTTTCTTTTTATTTGAAGAGAAATAGTTTAGTAATCTTCCTCTTCACATTGTGATGGCATTACCCAAGGTCCTACCAATTGTTTTCAGGACATTTTTCTTGTGGCTGTTTCTTCTATTATGCATGGGTTCCATAATCAGTCTCCTTATAAATTCTTAAGAGTGGCTTGAAATTTGGGATTCCAATATAAATCTTTTGTGGGGAGGGCATAATTACAAGCCTCTACTTTTAATTGGATCAGGGTGGAAGGACTTAATGACCCTTCCTTTCCAAATTGTTGCAATATCGACCATCAATGAGCCTAGAATGGTATTTTTTTTCTTATTGTCAGTTGTTATAAGGGAAAGAGGAACCTTGGTGGCTCCGTGATTAAACATGTGCTTGTTAACTGAAATGTCAGCAATTGAAACACATCAGAGGGAAAAAGAGGGGACAATCTGCTTGTGTAGAGATCAAAGCCCCGGGGACTCTTTGGGGATCTTCTATTCTGTCCTATAGGGTAGTCATGGAATTGAATGGAAGCAAAGAGTTTTTGTTTTTTGAAATGAGAGTATGTTGTGTGTGATAGAGCACAGTGGGTGGAGGGGTGTTTTCCTGAATTCAGTATTGAAAATTACCACCTCCTTACTCCTATAATTTCTGTGCATTGTCGAATCATCTGTCAGTTTGCTGCAGTGTGGTGCCTTGCCTTGATGTTGGAAGCAATGCCACCAGTATTGCAACTTGTAAAATACTGTGCAGAGAGGTTCAGGTTACAGAGAACTTTCAGACTAGGAAGTAGGAATAGATTGTCCACCTTTTAGAGATTAGGAACTGAAGATCTTAAGAATAGCAGTGGGACATTTGCATATGGTGCCGGAAATAGAGTAAAAAATTTGAAATAATCAAATATCAAATAGAACACATAGATATCTATACTTTAGGCAATAGTGAGCTGAAATGCCTGATACTAGCCATGTTCAATCAAATAATGATAGGATGGAGGAGGACTGGGCAGTGTCTTTTTTTCTGTTGTACAAGAATCACAGTGAGCCACAGTCAACTTGATGATACCAAGCCATAACATGCTGTGCATGTCCTGATACATGGCTGATGCAGTTCTGAAATTCCCAGGTTTTAACATACCAACAGGAGGTCACTCAGGTCATTCAAAAAAAAAGCCTCTTTCCTTAGCAAGTGCCATATGAAATCATAATATCAAAGCTCACATTTAGTATAAACTACTCACTGACTCTCAATATTTGCTTACAAAACTTCAGTAAAAGAAATAACTTTAAATCATTCCAAAAAAATATTAAACTTGTTATCCTATATTATCTGTCTATATCATAATCTTTATATGCCAGGAAATTAACAAATAAACCTAGGTGCTCTATATAATTTACAATATTTTAATAGGTATATCTAAACTTAAAAAGAAAATTACTCGTATCATTTCATAAAGTAATTTTGATGTCACTAATAAAATAATTTTTTGTCAAATTTGAACTCTAAACTCAATAATGTTATTTCTATACTAGCAGACTTATATCAGGCATTCAGACATTTATGCTCACAAAATAAAATCAATGAGTACTATGTTCATATTAAAGTGAATATACTAATTTACTGAGAGGGAAGGAAGCTAATTATTGCTGAGTGTCTATGATTTTCCAGATGCTTTAAACATTCCTTCATTGAATCCTTACATAAGTCCTCAGAACAAAAAATTAATACCACC
>NW_022107431.1:54568320-54570085 GCF_000313985.2 Echinops telfairi | reverse complement strand
CCTTACTCTTCAAAGCAACAGACTTGCTCTTCAATACTTTAATGAGGTTTTGTGCAGCAGATTTTCCCAATGCAATATGTCATTTGAAAAGGACTACATTCCTCATCTGTTGACCAGTGATATTCGATACTGGCTGAATTTACAAGTCCTACAAGAGCATCTTGTTCAATCAGGATTCATCTGGCTCAGAGAAAGATGGCAGCTGTAGTGGTGATTCACCGAAACCAGTTCTCAATGAAGCAGCTGCTGCTGAAAGCTCTTCTTCAAACATCATCCTTTTGTTTACTGTCACAGCGGTTCAGTCACATCATCTGCCCAGTCTATTGAATTTTGGAGCCTGTTGATATTTACATTGCATTGCAATATTACTCTTGTCATAGCATTCTCAACGACTTGAAAGACTATCACCTGGTAGATATATGAGTATCAGAAAATCATGATATCTTCATGAAAATACAACCATTTTGTGAAGGAGGCGGTGAATATATTTTAAATGACAAGAGATAAGTAATTTTTGGTAGAATAAAATTCCACACGCCTCTGCTTCTCTGAGAAATTGGCATCAGACATCCACACTTCAGCGGTATCACAAATATTAGAGTTAGAGATGGTGACAGAATATCACCCAAGCCCGAGAAGGTATGAGTATAAACTGTGGTGTCCCAGAGAACTACAGCTACTTAATTTGCCTTTCGTTCAGGCCAGGTCTTCTCAGATGAGGGATATTTCTCAAACAGAAGCATCCAAAAATTTGGACCTTATTCATGTTGTTGCTGTAAGGCACCATCAAGTAGATTTCGGCCCAGCCAGGCCTTACGCACAAGAACAAAACACTGTCCTGTCCTGTCCTGCCCCATCCTCACAATTGTTCCTATACCGGAACCCCTTGTTGCAGCCACAGTGTCAATCCATCTCCTTGAGGGCCTTGCTCTTTTTCTCTGCCCTCTACTTTAGCAAGCATGACATCCTTTTCCAGGGATTCATCACTCCTGACAATGCGTTCAAACTGTCTAAGATGAAGTCTTGACATCCTTGCCTCTAAGGAGCACTCTGGCCACACCCTTTCCAAGACAGACAAGTGTGCCATTTGGGCAGATCACGGTACTTTCAATATTCTTCTCCAGCCTCATAATTCAAACATGTGGATTCTTCTTCAGTCTCCCTGATTCATTATCCAACTTACACATGCATATGAGGCAACTGAAAATACCATGGCTCGGGTTAGGCCCACTTTATTCCTCACAGTACTTCCACCTTGCTTTTCAATACTCTAAAGAAGTCTTATGCAGGAGATTTACTCCATCTTTGATCTCTGACTGATACTTCGGGAGCATTCATTGTGGATCCAAGCAAGATGAAATCCTTGACAACTTCAATCCTTTCTCCCTTTGTCATGAGGTTGACTATTGATCTAGTTGTGAAGATTTTGGTCTTTTTTTCATGGCGTTGTAATCCATGCTGAAGGCTGCAATCCTTGCTCTTCACCAGCGAATTCTTCAAGTCCTCCTCACGTTCAGCAAGCAAGGTTGTGTCACCTGCATAATGCAGGTTGTTAACAAGCCTTCCTCCAATACAAATTATTCTTAGAATAAATAAAATTAAGATCAAACTTACTGTTCTTATTTTTTTAATATCTATAAGCAGCTTGAGGGGAATCAAGTATCTGATAAACAGCCTGTGTTTCTAGTGCATCCAGATGTGTATATCAATAGATATCAGTCCCTCACCATAGTTCCTTGTGACCTGAGGTTCCAATACACACACA
>NW_022107431.1:54562010-54563586 GCF_000313985.2 Echinops telfairi | reverse complement strand
ATATTACTTGGGAAGTTTCACAGTGTTGAAGTTTACGCTTGACTCTTCTTTTGCATTAGGGATCTTCTCTGCATACAGCCTTATTCTGAACTAAGACCTAAGGGAAGCCTGGCACGCTTGGCAAGAGCAATATGACTCAGGGCGACTGCTGAGGCTCCATCGTCTTACCTTAAATATGATCCAGGAATCACAAAGATGTGAAATATAAAAAAACTGATCTTTTTCCTTAGGAAAGTCTTGACACTGCTCAAGCCATGCCATTTGGCTCTTCACTTTAGCACATGCACACACACAATGCTCTGATATCTCAAAAAAAGTCCTAAGAATTAAGGAAATGTTCCTGTGAATGAATTTGGTACATTTTGGATGTAATGATGTATGAATAATGTAGCATCACAAACATAAGACCCTAAGAGACTTAAAGGCAAAATGAATAATATATATTTCATAAGAAGGTGGAATTAAACAAACAACAAAAGCACAATCATGAACAGATTTCTTTTCCAGGAAGTGCTCTGAGGTTTCTATTGGAAACAATCTTTATGACATGCACCTTCTATCTTTATTGCTTTGATGTGCCTTTGAAATCACCAAGAAGAAACTGCTTTGGGGCATCAGGTTCAGGAATGGGTTTATTCCACTTTATGTATGATTTGGAAAACATTTGTTCTCAGCAAATGAGATGGTAGGGTAATAACTGATTACTGTCTTAGATTGAATTGGAGACCTGAATGTGGTTATAATACTTTATTTTAGAAAGATTAATATCAGACTAGTCCCAAGGAGTTGTCTGACATGCTATTCTGCTACATTCCCCACCCCCATACTTCCTGGGTTCTTCAATTTGCTGCAAAGCCTCAGAGAAACACACAGAATTTAAAAGTAATGTCTTACATGGTTGTGGGTACTGTTCAGTCCCAAATTCTAAGGTCAAGCAAAAGCTAGCCAAATGCATGGTCCAGAGCCAGACATCAAAAATATTCAAAAGTCAAAGCAAGTCTTATTTCTTCTGCCAAAACTCAATCAAGAAATAGAAGCATTGCTTTGATGGAGGTGTAGTTTTGTCTTTTAGCCAACCATGTCCCAGCAAAGATAACAGAGAATGGTGTCTTAAGTTACACTCCCTAGTAAAATAATTGTAAAGATGCCCCCAAGAAACAGTGTGATTTGATTCAGACCCTCTTCAAATCAGGTCTTAATGCCACCCTAATCTTGTCCATCAGTATCAAAGAGAACCCCCTCCAACAGAGAATTGTAGCCACAGACATAGAATCCAGAACTATAATACCTTCATTAAATATGAAATTATTGTAGCAGGGTCATATTAATTGACTATGCTTCAATGTGTTTGAAACCTGACTCTGGCACATACCAGCTTAAAGCTTGGGTAACTTCTCCTACTCTCATATCATTGATTCCTATCAATGAAAACAGAATAATCATACATGTCATGAGAACATTACAAATCCTACTGATAAACACAGTGCCATCAAGTCAATCCGACTCACAGTGGCCATATGTAAGCTGTAAATTTTTAACAGGAAAAAAATAGCCTCACCTTTCTCCCATGAGGGGG
>NW_022107431.1:54556330-54558693 GCF_000313985.2 Echinops telfairi | reverse complement strand
TACATGTGATCATCTGTGGCTTTGATCTGTTACACTGACTTTAGAAGGCATTCAATAAATACCTACCATCCATAAGCAATACTCTAGAGGTAAATGATAACTAGGATATGCTTTTCATTACCATAAAAATATCAAAGCCTAGTTGAGGGACTGAAGGAAAGAGTAGGAACAAAAGGTAAGCACTCTCCTTTCTCATCTAAATATTTACATATTTGTTTATGTTCAGGAAACTGAAGAGCAGAGACAGCAAGGCAAATAATTGTGTTAAATACCAACCCTCTGTGATGTCAAGATCTACAGCCAACAGAAATTTAGAATAATCAACTAATCTTTTCAAGAGAATAAGAATTAAAACACTGGCTCTACATTACACTAACAGAGATTAGAATGTGGGAGAGAATAAGGGCAAAAGAGGGGTTGCAGTTACAAGAGACCTATGGTATTGGCTACTTGGGATTCCTAAGAAAAAATAAAAATAACTAAATCGCAAATCTACTCATTCTTTCTAGGTCTGATTAGTGGAAGAGTTTTAGGTTGAGTACATAGAAGTCTAGGTTAAATCCCCAAAACAGAGGGTCACAATGCTTCAGCTAATTCACAGATTTAAGGCTGTTTTCAGGCTCAGACACTTGGTAAGGAAACCGGGTCCCACTTAGGAAAGCTGAGGCTATACAAACATTACATTGTGAATTTTTTGTGAAGCCTTCCTTAAAGAGATCTGTGGTCATTTACTAGGATGACTCTGAAATGGGGAAAGAGAATAATTGGATAGAAATTACACTGGCTCTGGCCTGACCCTAATTTCAAGTGATCCAAATGCCACGATGGTCCTACTCGTCATACTAGGACCTTACTGAGGTCAAGTGATCAAGAGAGTTTTAGCTCAGATCGGTCACAGAGTGGGTCTCTGAATCTATCTTCTTGTTAGAGCCCCAGTGCAGAGTTACATAACTAGAATAAACATACTCAGTAACTGGCAGAATTCCCACATTGCAAGGGCCATGATGGTAGGAATGGCCAAAAACTGCTCTATAAAAATAGTACACATATGGCGATATTGCATTCCACTAAGGACTTGAAAGATGCAGGGATGGTGATTCCCAACACACTCCCAATTCGACTCCATGTAGCTTGTGAAAAAACACAGATTGATCTTGGAGAATGACAGTGGATTATTGTGAAGTAAACCAGGTGGTAACCAACTGCCAATGCTGTTTCACATTTAATTTTGTTATTTGAGCAAATGAAAGCATCTCATAGTACAGTAAGTCCTTGAGTTATGAATCTAATTTCTAGTTAACTCTACCCACCCATTAATTATTTAAATATGCCTTCCATTTGAAATGAATGAACCAAACCCTACTTGCAACAAATTATTCATCCTAATCCCCTTCACTAGTTGCACATCCAGTTTTAAAATCATGAAACAGGGTTCACTTTTTTCTTGCAATAAACTCACTGCCATTGAGTTAGTTCCAAGTTATAATGACCAAATTAGACAGACTAAAGCAGAGGATTTCCATGCTCTATATCTTTACAGAAGCATACTGCCTTATCTAGAAGTCTCAACTAAGTCCACATAGAAAGAAGCACTCCAGACTGTGTGAACCAAGGATTATAAATAATATAATCCAAATCTAAAGGAAAGAATGGTATCAGAGATGAGATTGTGAACACTTGGATTGCATAAGGCTATGGATAACAGTAGAAGCCCAAGATCCACTCGCTGCATCCACACATGGATTAAGCCTCAGTTAATTTCCCCTGGTCTTAGTCGAGGGATGTGAATAGCCTTGTTCTCAAACAGAGAGCATTCTAAAGTCAATTATGGCAGATGTAGTCAGGTTAAACTGTAATATATTATCACATGTTCTCCTTTTTGAGCCATTTTAAAGTTTTTTCAGTCAAAAAAAGTGAAGGGGAAATACACATGTATTAAACCCCTGGTGAATCCCCTGACCATGGACCAGGGATGTGAACAGGCTTGCTAACATTCAGAATACATTGGAAAGTGGATTGTTGCAGAGCAGTAACTGTTAGGGTAAAATTTAGTTCCCTGTTATCTGATATTCTTCATGATCCATTTAAATTTGTTCTAGTTTTTAGTATTTTTTTCTTTCTTTTCAGTTGAGGCTTTTATCTGTTTTACTTTGTTATTCCTGTTAGTTTTTTATTTATTTCAATTTTCATTTGTTTATTTTTAATGTTTTTCTGTACATGAAATCCAGGCTGGGTAGATCTAAATAGTAAGTAACAAGATGAATAGTTCCTGGGGAGGTATGGCAGCAGAGTTTGGGGTGAAATGGGGAGGTGATAGCAATGTCAAAGCCAATCCCACTTTTATTCACACATTGTTATGTCTG
>NW_022107431.1:54552249-54554259 GCF_000313985.2 Echinops telfairi | reverse complement strand
TTTTAATCCTTTCGTTTGTACCCTCTTCTCAGACATGACCTCTTCTGAGGACAAATTGAAGCAAGAGTTGGAATAACAACACCTCTGTACCAAATAGGAGTCTTAGTGCAGTAGTTATGAGTCAGTGAGTTTGATTGTTTTCTGTGTTGTATGCTTCACTTAACCTGGGCCCAAGTGAGCCTTTCAGCTGCCTGGAACTCAGTTTGATACAAAGATTACTGTTAGCTCTACCAAAATAAAACCCCAAAAACAGCAGGACTGGTTACATATGAGTTGCCATTTAATCTTCCCCATTAACAACAAAATAAAACAGTTTGGTAATGAACACACTTGAACATAAAACTTTAAAAGAGTCACAGAGGCTATATACTAAGAAATATCAGAGTCTGCATTGATAAAGGCTTGCCTGGCAGTAATCCCCCCAATTGTCACCACAACTAAATTGAAGATATTTATCACAAGTCTCCTCTACCCTGAGGCCTTACATAGGGCCTCTGCTGTAATGTCCTGTATAGTAGCCCTAACCCCCAAACCAAATTCTTTGCTTTCCAGTAGATTCTGAAACATAGCAATCTATATATAAGGCAAAGTAGAAGTGCCCCACAGGGATGCCAACGCTGTAAACTTTATGGAAAGAAAGCACCACATCTTTCTCCCTTAGTTGGCTGGTGGGTTTGGAACTAGGGCAAATTACCAATAAGCAATGTTAGGACTGGTTTACTTGTGCTCATTGATATCTCTGATGTGGTGAAAAATAGGTGGTCTTATGAGATGTGATGAGGTGAAAAAGATCTTATTTACCTTCCTTACTAGGTAGTCCATTCCTATAGGGAATCAATGGCTTTGATTCTGTGGGAAGTTACGTTGAGGTTGGGAGAGAGAGAGATGCCAGTCAGACCTAGAAAAAGCAGCTTTGATGGATTGAAACCATATGAAATTATAGTAAGTACAAGTAAACTTGTGCTTACTTAATTCTGGGCTAATCAATCAGACATTGGTTTGAATCATCAGCCTTTAGGTTAGCAACCAAGTGACTAACCATAGTACCACTAAGGCTCCTTTTACCAGAGTTCATTTCAGTTTGAGCCCTTGCTGAGAATATGCATTTCCATTCCAGATAAATTGAATCAAAATCTACATCTTATCTAAGTGTTTCTTCTCCATACAAATTTAAAGCCCTGCTCCTTAAATAGGATCCTACTCCCTCTAAAACTGGGACTTTAGTTTAGCCAATTTTCCAGAACCCCAGCCCCCACCTGGGTGTCCCACTATCTGTGATCAGACCTTTCTGTTTATCTGCCTGGATCTCTCCTGTTTCCAGACTGTGTGTCACCACAGCCCTCCCACCTGCAGGGACACCATCTGCCATTGCTCACAGTCCTCCTGGACTCCAACTGCCTGCCAGAACTGCCTCCTGTTGCCATCATCATTCTTCCTGGATAATGAACCCACAGGTTTGGCTGGATGCTCTCCCATCAGTAGAAATTAATTCCAATTCCAATGACCTGTTTCACCCTAGTGGGCATATCCTGTCTAAAAACAAACTATCACCAATTCTTCTTATGACATGGGCATATCCTGTCTAAAAACAAACTATCACCAATTCTTCTTATGACATGGTTAGGTTGCTTCTACACCTTACAAAAGTGTTCAATTTAACAGATTTTGAGAATAATTAAAAGTGACTGTGTACTGCCTGGCAAAGAGTTATGGATGTGTTGATAAGCCTGAGAAGATAGGAAGTCATGTACCAACATGTCCTAAAGAAACCTGATTAGAAGGGAGATCTTTTCATTGAAAAAACTGAGGTATATGAAATCTTTAAGATCAGTTTTGCAAAGAGAACATCGCACATTTGTAAAAATTGTGAAATGAGATATATGACATTAAACCTTTATACGGTAAGCAAAATATCTATGAAATTCAAAAACAATTTCTAGGCTCAGTTATAGGGGCTGTCATGGCCTGAACAACTATAGGTATTTTGACTATATATATATATTTTTTATG
>NW_022107431.1:54547031-54551258 GCF_000313985.2 Echinops telfairi | reverse complement strand
CCACTTGTTTACCTTCAAGCTTTTAAGACCCCAGACGCTATATCTTTTGAATTTTGACTATATTTAAAGCAATTTTTAGTTCTACAACTGTCTTCATGTTAAAAAAAAAATGACTAAAATTGGGATTGCAACTTTAACACTCAGCATATACCCACATGTTTTTAGCCACATAAATTTAAAAGGCTAATGTTGGGTTGAATACAAAGGCAAGAATCAAAGCCCTAAAAGGATTCCATCTTCAAGCTGAAAATACTCTTAAAGACATCAAACTCAATGTCATTCTAAATATATTAAAATGCTATTGAACAATCAGGTATATTTTGAAAGTTATTGTTAGGGGTCACGGAATTGCTTCCTACTAATAGTGACCCTCTGTACAACAGAACAAACCATCACACAGTTCTGGGTCATTCTCACAACTGTTATGTTTGAACCCATTGGGGCAGCCACTGTGTCACATTGGCACTATGCTACATCAACAGCATTACTATTATCTATCAGTAACAACAACATCAGCATTATAAATGCTTTAGTAAAACCATCTGACTTTACTCTTAATTACCCTATGAGACAAATATTATGATCATTTCCATTTTCCAGATGAAGATACTGAGACAGGTTAAGTGACTCGTCCAAGGTCACCCAGCTAACAAATGGCACAAATAGTATTCAATCTCTGTAACCAATGATTTGACCCCCCACACGATCATGTATCTCTGAATGGCTGAGAATGACATAGCTAGGCAGGGTGGCTAAATGTAAAATAGAGATTTGACTTTCAACATTCAGCACTCTTTCCACATTGTTTGTGGAGCTCAAAGGCTCACTTTGTATTGGATAGATACACTATGAAATCGCCTATCAGATGTATGAAGAACCACTGAAAATGAAACTTTACAAGATATGATTAAGTGATGGTATGCATTTAAATACAAAAAGTAGGCCAAGGAGTTAACATACAATAATTTTAAGTGAAGTGGTTAATTTGGGCAACCTCCTAGCAGGTGGTTCACAAAACTGAGCCATAGGACAGCTGATCTTTTCAGTTGCCATCAAGACCATTTTGCCTCCTGGTGACCCCATGTATGGCACAGAACTATGCTCCAAGGGGTTTTCAAGTTTTGGACATTTTGGAAACAGATTGTCAGGCCTCTCTGCCTATCACCGCTAGATAGGTTCAATCAACCAACCTTTCTGCCCATAGTCAAGCACCAACCATAGGTGCCACCCCGGGATTCCAAATGACAATCTGCTAAACACACTAGCACAGATGTTCTGAGAGAAACCTTGCCTTTTTTTTTTTAACCACCCTGCTGTAAAACACTAGCAGCAGAAGCCATGTCCACACATAAAGAACTGTGTGCTGCACTAAGATGAATGTATTACTCTCTCACTGCCCCGGGAGTGGTCACTGACCTCCTAGTGACTCTAAAGAACAGAGTAGAACTGTCCCTGTGGGTTTGTGAGACTGTAATTTTTAAAAAACCATTTTATTGGGGACTCATACAACTCATATCACAATCCATACATACATCTATTGTGTCAAGCACATTTGTACATCTGCTGCCACCATGATCCTCAAAACATTTGCTTTTTACTTGAGCCCTTGGTATCAGCACCTCTTTTTTCCCCTCCATTCCAGTGCCCCTCCCTCATAAACCCTTGATAATTTATAAATTATTGCTTTGTCATGTCTTACACTGTCCAACATCTCCATTCACCCATTTTTCTGCTGTCCATCCCCCAGGGAGGAGGTTATATGTAGGTCCTTGTAATCGGTTCCCCCTTTCTACCCCTTCTTCCCACCACCCTCCCAGCATCTCCTGAAGGGTCCATCTGTCCTGGATTCCCTGTGTTTCCAGTTCTTATCTGTACCTGTGTATATCCTCTGGTCTAGCCAGATTTGTAAGGTAGAATTGGGATCATGATACTGGTGGGGAGGAAGCATTTAAGAACTAGAGGAAGGGCTGGAAAAGGGGAACCGATTACAAGGATCAACATATAACCTCCTCCCTGGGGGATGGACAACAGAAAAGTGGGTGAAGGGAGATGTCGGACCGGGCTATGACAAAATAATAATTTATAAATTATCAAGGGTTCCTGAGGGAGTGGGGAGCTGGGAGGGAGGGGAAAAAATGAGGAGCTGATGCCAGGGGCCTAAGTGGAGAGCAAATGTTTTGAGAATGATGAGGGAAATGAATGTACAAATGTGCTTTACACAGTTGATACATGTATGGATTGTGATAAGAGTCATATCAGCCCCTAATAAAACAATTAAAAAAAAGAACTAGAGGAAAGTTATATGTTTCATCATTGCTACACTGCACCCTGGCTTGTCTCCTCCCCACAACCCTTCTGTAAGGGGATGTCCAGTTGCCTACAAATGGGCTTTGGGTCCCCACTCCGCACTCCCCTTCATTCACAATGATGTGACCTTTTGTTCTTTGATGTCTGATACCTGATCCCTTTGACACCTCGTGATCACACGGTCTGGTGTGCTTCCTTCCATGTGGGCTTTGTTGCTTCTCAGCTAGATGGCCACTTTTATATCTTCAAGCCTTTAAGAGCCCAGATGCTATATTTTTTTATACCCAGGTACCATAAACTTTCTTCACCACATTTGCTTAAGCACCCGCTTTGTCTTCAGCAAATGTGTAGAGAATGTATCATAGAATGCCAGTTTAGTAGAACAAAGTGTTCTTGCATTGAGGGAGTACTTGAGTGGAGCCCCAATGTCCATCTGCTACCGTAATACTAAACCTATAAATATATTCACATAGATCTATTTCCCCATCATCATATATAAATATATTTACATATATACATGTCTGTATATATACCTCTATAAATGCCCTTTGCCTCCAAGTTCTTTCCTCTATTTCCATTTACTTTCCTCTTGTCCCATTGTCATGCTCAGTAATTCCTCTCAGTTACATTGCCCTTGATCAAGCCCTACCAGGCCTTTTATACCCTCCTTGCCACCGATTTTGGGTCACTTGTTGTTCCCTTATCCCTGGGTTTGTTAACACCATTTCCTTTCTCCCACCTCCCCCTCTCCCGTGTCCCCTTGGAACCATCGTTCCATTGTTTTCTCCTCCAGATGGTTTGTCCAGCTTATCTTATCTAGATAGACCTGCAGAGATAATAATATGCACAAAAACAAGACAAAGCAAAACAAAGCAACAACAACAAAAAAACCAATGATTAAGAAAAGCCTGTTAATAGTTCAAGGTCTGTTTGTTGACCTTTAGGAGTGTTTTCCGGTCGAGTCTGATGGGGTGCCACACCCTGGCCCCAAAGTCTATATTTGGTATTCCCTGGGGACTTCCTTGCTCTGCTCCCCTTGCTGTTCTGTTGCACACCCTTAGTGTTTTGCCTTGGTGTGGTGGGATCAGATTGGATGCAATTCCCACACTGTGTCTCCAGTGTTGTCCCCTGTAGGGCTATTAGTCAATGAGGGATGTTGTGTCTCATAGTGAGCTGGCAATATGGTCCTCTGTGTGCATTGCCTGCTCTGAGTGGGAGATATCGTCCCCAAGGCTTGTTGGGCCAGGATGTGCTCCACTCTGTTTTCCTCCCCCTTCATTTGCTCCGTGTGCTCTGATCAGACAAGTCCCTCTCCCTGACCTGTAGCATCAGTGCTGTCCTCTGAAGTAAATTCTTTTGGGGGGAGGGGCGGCTGTCCACATATTTGGGGTTGGGGCTGGCCCCTCAGAACTCTTTACTGGTTCCCTGCTTCATGAGAGACTGTAACTCTTGATGGAAGTTGAGAGCCTCATCTTTTTTCTGCAGAGCAGCTGGTGGTTTAACAGCCCAATGTGTAACTCTATTGCACCAGAACTCTAATTATTATTACTCCAGAGTCAACAGTATTCATGACATCTTTGTGCAATTTGAAAATACGTTCTCTGAGAATAGCAATAATCATCTCATGTACAGCATGTGGACAATATTTCATTTTTCTGAAAGTTATGGTCTTGGTCTTTTAGAATTGTTTGGAAACAACCATAAGCAGTTAAACTTCCTTCTCAAAGTAATCTGTTTTATTATGACTACAATTACAACATCTATGATACAATGTAAGGTAATAGGTTTGCACTAATGTACTCCACAAGTAAATTCTTAATAATTTGTAAATTATGATTCTAATTAAACTACCATAATTTTATTAAAACGTAATTAGTAAGACTTGCTATTTAACATGTGATGAGTTTTTACTTTCACTGC
>NW_022107431.1:54541483-54546136 GCF_000313985.2 Echinops telfairi | reverse complement strand
GGCCACAGGCAGCAATCAGCAAGGCAGGTCACCAACAGTCAGCCAGATGACAGGGTTCTACAGTCCTCAGCTCAAGAGATGTATACTCCCGTAGCATGGTGGAGCAGGTCTTGAAGGAACCTCAAATTACAGTGACACAGTCCACAGGTTAGGTGTCCTGCAGGTAGTGTAGCTTGCAAATTGAGGCACAGAACAAGCAAGGCAGCCGCACACTGGTCCGATCATCAAAGACAAAGAGACAAGAAAGGCGAGGCTCCTGAGTCATTTAGCTCTCCGCCTTTCAATTAATCCCACATGTGTTCATTGGCCATGTTGGCACAATAAACCTACCTATAACATGCAGGAAGAAATCATGAGGGAAAAAAGAGAGACAGAAAGAGATAGATGAAGATGAAACCCATGTATTAACCCCATCATTCAAAAGGTAGCAAAACAGTGGTCTCCTTGTGAGGTAGCCTTAAGAATCCATTCGTTGTCCTCCCTACATCTTTTTTGAACTTAAGAAGTATGCTGAACAAAGCAATGGGCTGGGAAGCTTGCTCTTACACTAGGCAATAGTTGGATTCTGAGATCTGAGGTGGGGATTTGCAGGACTGCCAGCAACTAGCTATGTAGCCTAGAATGCCCCTGAACTTCTCCTGCCCTTGTTTTCCTCCTGTGCACACTGATCAGTCAGTCCAGGAAGGGCCTAGTGTATTCACACCTTCCTGGCTTCCCATTTGGCTTAGCTTTTGTCATTTCAGGTCTCACTATACAAAAAATGTGAATCTGCATGAAATGTTTCCTGGTAACTGCTTCAGCAAAATCATCCTGTCACCCATGGGTCCAATGTAGGATTAAGGATGTCCACTAGATATGAGATAGCAATTGTCTTATCACGTGAAGTGAATTTCACAAGGAAGAACAAGGACTAGAACTATAAATAATTACATGGGTCTCAAAAACATAGTGCTGTAAAAACAATGTGATACTATTTCTGTAAAGTTTGAAAATATAAACTAGGATTACATACTAGCAATGATTCCATGAATACCTCAGTGAAGTTACAAAAGGGATTGGACAAATACACAAAGATCTATCTATTCTGAGAAGGGGCATTAATTACAACATGTTACTTCTTCCAAATGAAAGATTTCAAGCAATATTACAAATGATAAGCATTAATTTCAGGCAGTGGGGGGTTGGTTTCATCTTTCCTCTTCTCTGCATTTTTAAAATGTCTCACTATATACATCATAACACTGAAAAATAGAACAAAACAGAGGCTGTTAAAACTGTAGAACAGATAGGAACTGGAAACACAGGGAATCCAGGACAGATGATCCCTTTGGACCAGTGCTAAGCGTAACAATACTCAGAGGGTGGACGGATGGAAAGGGGAAACTGATTACAAAGATCTACATATAACCTCCTCAACGGGGGATAGACAACAAAAAAAGTGGGTGAAGGGAGACTTCGGACAGTGTAAGATATGACAAAATAATAATAATTTATAAATTACCAAGGGTTCATGAGGGAGAGGGAGAAGGGAAGGAGGGGGGAAAATGAGGAGCTGATACCAAGGGCTCAAGCAGAAAGCATATGTTTTGAGAATGATGATGGCAACAAATGTACAAATGTGCTTGACACAATGGATGGATGGATGGATTGTGATAAAGAGTTGTACGAGCCCCCAATAAATGATTTTTTTTTAAAGACTAGAACAAAGAAAAGACAGAACTAGTCAAAGATAGACCTGGAACAACGAAGACAGAATATTGAAGTGGTTCATTTAGTACAGCTGGTAACCATACTTCACAATCAACCACAGCCTGTTGATCTGAAATTGTTACAGGCCAGTGGTTCTCAACCTGTGGGTCGTGACCCCTTTGGGAGTCAAACGACCCTTTCACGGGGGTCATCTGATTCATAACAGTGGCAAAATTACAGTTATGAAGTAGCAACAAAAAAATTTTATGGTTGGGGTGTCACCACAACATGAAGAACCGTATTAAAGGGTCATAGCATTAGGATGGTTGAGAACCACTATTATAGGCAATCACCATTGGCTTTATATAGTTCATGAGGATATGACCTAATTAACTCAAACACCTGAGTCTATTTGAATTCTTCAATTCAAATTATTCAATGGTTAATACTAACAAAATTGTGGAAAAACAAATAGTAATTGATTGTAACACAGGTACTCAGTTACAACCAAAGCCCAGCAGCTTTAGAACTTATCCAACATGCACGGTCAGGCTCTCTTTGAAAAAAAATCACAATATGTTCTCCAGATACCTTATGGATCTCACAAAGTGAGGTTGACAGGTGGGTACCTTAGCCCATAAAGAGTTAGATACAGAATCTGAGCTAGGGGAAAAATCTTTTCAGCATCTAAAATAGACAAATAACAAGCAAATGCAAAGAAAATGGAAACAATTGGCCTGAGGGGTTTTCTGAAGTATTTGAGAAAGAAACCTCTGATTTTATTTTTATAAAATTCAAAGCAGGGAGAGAAGAACTTTCCACATTATTGGATCTGAGTCTAACTTTCTGTGTTGCTTAAAGCAATCCAAGTAGTTTCCAAATTGAGATTCTATTTTCTTCTAATAACTAGTCAACCACTCATTGGACAGTTAGTGTGTTTTGATGGCTTGCGTGTTCCTGTGATGTGGGAAGCTATGTCACTGGCATTTTAAGTACCAGCAGAGCACACATGGTGGACCAGTTTGAGTGCAATTTCTGACTAATTCAGACTAAAACGAAGGACCTGGTGATTGAATTATTTTTTTAAAAATTTAAAAAGCCAGTAAAAACTTTATGAAGCACAGAAGAACTTTGGTAAGGTGCTGGCAGATGAGCAATTCAAAATACAAGTAGAGAAGGGATGGTCCTCCAAGTTAACTAACCTAAAGGCAGGGCGGAGTTGCAGCAGCGTTTCTACGAGGACAGGTGATCAATTCAATAGATTCTGAAGAGGCAAATGAGAGAGATTGCTGATGTCAGGCGGATCTTGACTGAAAGCAGAGAATGCCAGAAAGATGCTTACCTGTGCTTATTGACAATGCAAAGACATCTGACTGTGGTGATCCACAAATTAAAGATAACACTGAGAAGGAAGAATGGAAATTCCAGAACCCTGAATCATAATCGGTGGAACCTAGGCACAGACCAAGAGAGTCATTCGAACAGAACGAGGGCCTAGAACAATGGCTTATAGTCAGGAAAGGAAATGGGTTATATCTTTTCACCATATTTATTCAACATGTGTGCTGAGCCAATAATCCAAGGATCTGGACTAGATGAATAAGAATGTGGCCTCCCAACTAGAAGAAGGTTCATTAATAAATTTCAATATGCAGATGCCACAACTTTGCTTGCTGAAAACCAATCAGTCCTGAAGCACATACTGAAGAAGATCTATGACTACAACTGTCAGTGTGAATTACATCTCCACATAAAGAAAAAATGTCATTCCTTTTTGTCAAGGGTCTTCCTCGTTGTCACTGCTCCTCCAGCATGATGTCCTTCTCTGGGAACTGGTCTCTCCTGACAACATGTCCAAAGTACTTGAGATTAAGTGCTGCCATCTTTGATTCTAAAGCACATTCTCTCTATGTACTTTTTCCAAGAGACCTGTCTATTCTTTTGGAAGTCTTTATTCTTTGACAGAACCATAATCCAAATGTATAGATTCTTCTTTAGTCTTCCTGGTTCAATGTCCAACTTTCACATGTATATGAGACTGTGAAAAATACCATGGTGGGCATTTCAAAACCACCAGCTGCTCCACAAAACAACACCACCAACAATACGGCTATTATATTTTGTTCTATAGGGTTGCTGCCAGTCAGCACTGCCTCAATAGGAGTGAGTATGGTTTGTTTGAGTTTTGGTTCAACCACACCTTAGGCTTCAAAGTATCATCCTTGTTTTTCAACATGTAAATGAAATCTTGTGCAGATTTACCCAGTGCAATTTGTTGTTTGCTCTCTCAGCTGCTGCTTCCTTGAACATTGATTGTAGATCCAACCAAGCAAGATGAAATATTACCTTGTGAGGATTTGGGTCTTCTTAAATTGAGTTGTAATCCATACTGAAGGCTGCAAGTTCTGATCTTCATTAGTAAGGGCACCAAATCCTCTACGCTTTCAGCAAGGATTGTGTCATCTGCACATTACAGGCTGTTAATAAGCCTCCCTCTAATCCTAATGCCCTATTCTTCTACATATAACTCAACTTCTCTATTGGGTCAGCATACAGATTGAATAAATATGGTGAGAAGAGACAGCCCTGAAGCACACCACACCGTCCTGGTTTCAAATCATGCCACATTCCCTTGTTTTGTTTGCACAACTGCCTTTTCATTCATGCACTTAATATTGGGTCCTAGCATTCCCATTCTTCTCGACTATCCATAGTTTATTAGGGTCCACAGTGTTGAATGCCTTTGCATAGTCAATAAAATACAAGTAAACATCTTCCCAGTATTCTCTGCTTTGAGCCAAGATCCATCTGATATCAGTAATGATATCCCTTGTTCTACATCCTCTTGTGAATCTTTGGTAGTTCCCTGTCAATGTACTGCTGCAACCATTTCTGAGTGACCATCAACAAACTTTTACTTGCATGTGATATCAATGATATTGTTCTATAATTTAAATATTGTTA
>NW_022107431.1:54532871-54539776 GCF_000313985.2 Echinops telfairi | reverse complement strand
TCTTTTGATAGCCGGGCACCATCAGCTTTCTTCACCACATTTGCTTATTCACCCGCTTAGATTTTTCAATTTAATGAGTTTTAAAAGTTTTAGTTTTCTTTACATCTTAGACTCAGTGCTGACAGATTAAACTCCATTCTCTCATGTAGAAACTAAGGTTCACAGGGGAAATTTCATCAAACCCTACAAGTTAATGGCAAAGTTGGTGCAATGGCACAAAAGCAGCTTCATAGCCCCTTGTACTGACCTCAGATGAAGCCCCTCTCATGCCAAGGATTTCGGTAACAAGTCTTTGAAATTTCAACATTGGAGATGACAGTCACCTGCCCTACACCCTATCCCATCCACACCAAACGATATCTGAAGCCCTCAGATTATGCCGCTTCCTAACAGCACCCATCCTAAGGAGCCATCTCAGTTACCAGAGGTAGCACATTATAATTTCAGGGAGCCTTTCCTTTTATTAGGTAAAAGTACGTGTTTACCCCTAATTCACATCCACTGAGTCTAGTACTATCTAGTCAATCGTATTATCATTCATATGACTGGAGAGTTAGCACCTCATCCCTAGTACTTCCCTAAGATAAATTGCCAGCCATTTCTGACAGGATACTCTTTTGAATTTAGTCAATTTTCTCCCCTTACATTAGCCTTTCCACACCAGTGGTTACCAAACACTGAGAACTGCAGTGTCTTGAACTCTGAATCTCCATGTTCTCACAAGAGTGCCTGGCACAGGATAAAGGAGGGGAATGCTTAATTACCACTTAGTGGATAAAGGAGTGAGAAATTTAGGTTTGCAAACACTAAATAGCAATTGTTTTGATCACTAATAGTTAGTTCTAAACTGTCACTTACTCCCTCCATTGTTTTCCTTGAATCCCTTGGATGTGGCTCCTGGTATCTGTTTTGTTCTTTTGTTTTGTTGGTGGTTTCATTTTGTTTTGTCATCTTTTCTTGTATAACCCACACTTACAATGAGCATTTTAACAGTCATTGAAAGTGACAGTCATGAAAATTAACAAGATTTATTTATCTTTGGGTTGTGCTGGTTTGGTTTTGCAATTCTTGTTTTTAAACAAATAGGTAAGACTCTCTCTGCTTTAATTACCCTCAAGAAGAAAACATTTTATACATTTCTTGTTTGTATGATACACACAATATATACTAAACATGCATATCTATGAACTAATACATATATTTTTTAATGTTTGATTAGCAATAATTCTAGAGCTAGTGTCTAAATTGTCTTTGTTCATTTATTTAGCTTCAGACACATCCAGGTATGACTTATGAGCCAGCAGGGTGCCAGCAGGGACATAACTCCATGAGCACTTATAGGTCTTTATGGAAAGGACATTGATGAAAATGGTAGGCCAATCCCCAAGACCAGGACCCCAAAAATGCTGAGGGAAAGCACAAATTAGTAGTCTTGGACCTGTCAAAGGGGCACAGGTAGTATAGTGGTAGACTTGGGCTGTTAACCAAAAGATCAGCAGTTTGCGATCACCAGCTGCTCCTCAGGTGAAAGATACTGCTTTCAGCTCCTATAAAGAGTTACAGTCTCATAAAGCCACAGGAGCAGTTGTTACCTGTCCTACAGGGTGGCTGTGAGTTGGAATTGACCTGATGGCAGAGAGCGAGTACTGTCAGAATGAGGAAACAAAACTATCTGGTGTTTGTTGGCTAAAGGGAACTGAACTAAAAACTTGATCCAGAAATGATACTCAGGGTTAGAAGAGAGATAAAAGTTGGCTAAATACAGAGTGTAGGCATCTTTAGACTGTAAACAACAGGGCAATCCAGAAACTGGATCCATTTCAGCTGACAGATTCCTAGTATAAGGGCACAAAGCAAGGTGGGGAATCTCAGGTGGACTAGCCATGGCCAGAAACCAATGCATGGACCAGAGACACACAGAGGAAGTGGCGTGACTAGAGAGCCCACCATGGTTCCTCAAACTTTATAAACAGGAGGCCAGTTCACTGTCCCTCAGACCCGTTGGAGGACCGGACTATAGTCTGAAAAAAAACTATGAACAAATTCCTATGCACACTGCACATGTTATTCTGAAGTAAAAAAAAAATGAGGCAAAAACGCCCAGTGTGCCAGATAAATGTCCTCGGCAGGCCGCATGTGGCCCATGGGCCATAGTTTGAGGACCCCTGGGGCATACAGGAACCCATTGGTTCTTCCTTCCCATGAGATATATCTGATTGGGAGTGCAGTGATTGTGCTTCTAGGGCCTGGAGCTGGAAATGGCTGTTTTGTGGTAGATGGTATGCCATATCTGTTAATAGTACAGAATGATCATCATCAGGGATGTTTGACCTATTTATTTTTCTTTCTCCATTGTTCCATTGATCACTAGCACACTTTGACACTTGTTCTGGGATCCCAGTCTGGAAGGAGAAAAACAACTCTGGAGAAAAGGAAGCAGAATGCCCTCTCTTTTGTCACACTCCACGGTAAAACAAGAAAGGTTTCTCTCCGCAGTTTATTGCTATGTCTCTCTTCTGTCATTATCCACTGCAGAATTCAAGACAAGCTAGAATTGCTTCAGGTTCATTAAAGATAACATGTCTTAACACACTTAATTATCAGACATTCCTCAAGGGTGTTCTAAATAACTTTTGTTGAAATAAGATGCCATGGTATATGAAAGCATTCTTAAACTGTCTAGTTTGGAATCCCCAGCTTACTTAAATATGTAACTCAAACTTAATTGACCTCTTTCGGTGGTATAATCCTACTTCACATGCCATCACTTGGCCCTTTCTAGAAATCCACTGTTATTTTTAGCTAAGACAAGCAATATAATCATCCTACAAAAATGTTTATGTGCATCTATGATGGACAGTGCTGAATTGGGACTATCCCATACTGGTCTCTAAGTTATTACATTTGTATTTGATATACTAATCCAAACTTACTGATTTAATATCAGTAAAACTCAAGAAAGAGGAATTTTCAGACACAGTTTTGAGCTCGTACTGTTTTGATGTCCTCTTTTTTATAATATAGAGACTCGATATGTCTATAGTCAAGACATGTTGGGTAAATCTGCTACAAAAAAATCTTTCTACAGTGTTAAAAAGCAAAGATGTCATTTTGAAGGTGTGCCTGACCCAAAGCATGATATTTTCAACTGCCTCATAGGTATGAAAATTGGACAATGAAGAAGGAAGACCAAAGAATTGGTGCCTTTGAATTATGATGCTAGTAAAGAACACTAAATGTTCCATAGACTGCCAGAAGCATGAACAAACGTGACTTGGAAGAAATACAGTCAGAATTGTCCTTTGAAGCAAGGATGGGGAGATCTCATCTGATATACTTCGGACATGTTTTGATGAGAAATCAACCCCTGGAGAAGGATTTTATTCTTGGTAAGATAGAGGGTCAATGAAAAAGACCCACACCTGGATGGATTGACACCGTGGGCTCCAAACATAACAATTGTGAGGCTGGCACAGGACTAGATAGTGTTTCACTCTGCTGTACACGGGGTTGCTATGAGTCAGAACCTGACAACAACCACATAGTCAAGTCTATGTTTTTTCAATTATCATTACTGCCTATATGTCATATTAGACAAGATTATAAAATTATTCACCATCTAGATCTCAATGGTTTATTGTATCTCATTTCTTGGCTTCTTTTAAAATCTATATTTGTTGGTATCTTGTGTGCACAGAAAATCCAAATGTTTATATTTTTCTAACATGAACCAGTTAGTTATTGCAGTTGTTTTCATTGAGCAGTTTGTATTTTCTCCACCAACATGAAATATGGTTTTTACTATAGACTACCCTGATAAGCTTAAGTAAGCCTAAACTAGCTAAATCCGCTCAAGGATTTTCAAGGATTTTGTTTCTATTTTAGTTAAAATTGTCATCATGCCTTAATAATTTAACTCTATAATGTTATAATATCTAAAAATAACAATCTATTTCTTCATTTTTTTTCCTCCAAAATGTGCTTCTGCCAAGCTGAAATTAAATATTTTACTAAATATGCCCCCAAATGTTTACTGGGATTTGAAATAGGATGGTATTTGTGTTATTAATTAATTACAGGAGGATATCATCTTTACAATTTATTTTTCACACCTAGCATTATGATGTAAATCTCCACTATTGTTCTTCAATAGAAGTTAGTATTTTCTTCAGTTATCATTTTCTGCATGCTGTTTCTTTGCTGCTGTGAATGTACTTTTCCAGTATGTTTTTCAACTGTTATGGAAAAATCATGCTCTCATTGCCTTATTCATAGAGAAATAAATGAAACTATGTGTATAACTCACTGTATACTCTCCCACAATAAAGATCCAATACAGTAGATTTTACATTAGTTTTAATTTTCCTTAAATAATATTTACAAATTTACTTCCATTTTTCCTATTATACAGATGCTTTTGGTAAAATAATTTTTGTTAATTTACTTCATAATGAAAGGTAGATTTCAATTAAGATATGTACTTCCCAGAAATTTGAATTTAACATTAGGTGAAAAATGCTCTGAGATAGAAATGAACCCAGTGCCAATGTCTCGATGAAATCACAGTGGTTAGTAGAAAAGTGGTGTTTGATTTGAGGAAAACAGACACTGAGCCTAAATTTAATCTCTTTCATGCTTTCCTGTTTTCTGGAAGCTTTGTTCTCATGAGAAACTGAGACTGGGAGAAGAATGGTAGTCTTCACATAGGCCAAGGCTTCCTCTATGCTTGCCAATCAATCATCCCAACAGTAATAAGGGAACATGGCTCTCACTCCCAACAGGAGAAGGTAGCTCTAATGGTTCGGAGGAGCACAAATAGGAATTCTACCAAGTTATCAGAAATGTTACAAGAGGGAAATATCACTACAACACTGATGTGGTTTCTATTTCAAAGGGCAAATAATCTGCATAGGTGAATACGAGTATACAGATAATTGAATATATAATGTTGATAGTCACCTACATGAATTATGGGTCCTTTGAGGAAAATATACAAACCTACATACAGATAAACATGCTAGCACACAGAAACTGTTCCTCAAACAAACAAACAAACAAACAAACAAAATATATATATACACTTAAATTTTATTTTCATCAATTGGAACCCATTGAGAGCATCTACTTGTATATATTGGTTAATGAGCTATTATTGCAATCTCTGAGACAAATAACAGGTTTATAAAACTTCTGATTTAAAGACTATAAGTTAAAAAAATTATTTTAGTGGGCTAGCTGCATCTGCTGAGAACAATCAAAACATGCATAGCTATTCAGGGAAATATCAATCCAAGCTCACTTCAATTATCACTGATCCCTGGCTGACAAGAACCAGTATCCCAAGTTCTGTATGTTATTTCCAATTAATTTGATATTAAAAATAGATTCTGCTGAGCCTGTGTATAAATATATTGATTTGTTTTCTAAAATGAAGGCATTGGACTTACGGGAAGATGGCGACGGAGTAACACATACCAGAGAGACTCCACAGAATTCAGCCAAGGAGAGTTGCTTAGAGGGAAATTTAACACTGCTGGATCACAGGAGGAGCATCATAAAGACAAGCAGGCACAGACCCACAAGGCTTTGAGGGGCTGGGGGATTTTGGCTTACCACAGTGGAGGCTGGCTAGGTCTTGACCTTAGCCCCGCCACTGTCTTTGCCAGAGCCGGGACCACTTGGAGCCCATGTGGAGGCTTTAATCTCAACACAGCCAAAGTTTGCTGCTGCCTGCCTTTGGGCAGGGACTAAACCTTTGCAGCTCCACGGGCAGGGATTGGGGCTCAACTACGTTGTTACTTTTGTTTCCCTCTCTTCTCTCTATACCCCCAGTCTTGGAGGGCTGTGCAGGGGCTTTTTCTCAACAAAGCCACAGCTTGCCGCTGCAGCCTTGGGCAGGAACTAAACCCTCGCAGCTCCACCGGCAGGGATCAGGGGTCAGCTACATTGTTACTTTTATTTCCCTCTCATCTATATATCTCCACACAATCTCAGTGGGTTTACTTTTTTTTTTTTTCCTCCTCTTTGTTTCTTTCCGGTTCTCTCACATGCCACTGCTGACCTCCAGACTACTTCTCTTAGACTAGGGAATTTACACCTGTGCCACACCCAGCTATATGAGCTCCAACCTGTGCAGCTAGCACAAGGCTGAAGAAAGCCCTGCTGACCTCCACAAAGGGATACTCCACCCAACTTCTTACCGCGGAATTCCTGCCTGTATTCCTGGGGGGCCTCAGGCAGCTCGGCCAACAATCGTCAATATTCCAAGCTGCTGCAGGAACATCTCTCCAACCTCTGTAACACCAAAGCAGGCAAACCACCAGTCTTCTGGGGCACTCCCCTGAGAGGGAAGCCACAGCAGGATAAAGTGGTAGGTTAGTTCCATAGTGAAATTAGCTGTAGGCAGTTCGAAGAAGCATTCGTACAAGTCTCCCAGAGAGAGCCAGTGTGCTTCAACTTCTTGGAAAATGGCACGTGGCTCCTCTAAAACAACGCAATGCAAACAGCCATCACCACCAACGACCTCAATGAAAAAAACAGAAGAAACAAAAGGCAATGACAGAAGATGTCCCAAACATAATAACATGCAGAGGAGAAGCAGACATTGAGGTGCCACAGAAAGAAATTTTCAGAATGCTGCTTGGAGTCATGCAGGATATGAAGGAAACAATACAGATAAAGGATGAAATTATATAGGAGATAAAGCCCATACACAAAAGGGAAATACAGGAGCTTAGGGAGGAGGTAACAAAAACCAGTACCAGACTCACAGATTTTGAAATCGACTGGAGGAAGCAGAAAAATGCACCAGTGACCTGAAGGACAGCCAAGTAGACTTTAACAAATGAGAACAAAAATCTAATAAGATCATCAGAGAAGCTGAAGAAAACCTAAGAGCTATGTCT
>NW_022107431.1:54524615-54526090 GCF_000313985.2 Echinops telfairi | reverse complement strand
CTTTTCTGCCCTGACTAGTATCAATATCTTTTTTCCAGATTTCTCTCATCCAAATCCCTTTTTGTGCACGACGATCCCTTTAGGAAGTAGTGGGGGGAGATTAATTTAGAGAAACATATCTAGTTCCTCTTTTCGTGCAGGGGAAAAAAAAACCTCCAAATGATTCTTTAAGCAATAGCTTCTAAGTTAATTAACAAATTTTGTATAATTTTTAAAATACTGTTTTTTTATCTTGCTCACTCCTCACCTTGATAGTTTTGTTCTTCTGCAATTCTTTGGTTGATAGCAGACACATTCCTTTGAATAAGAAGTATGATGCTTCCTGGTAAGTCAGGAGAGAGTTCCTTCTCATTGTGTTCACCTTTCAAACCCATCAATTAATTGTATTCTGAACAATTTTCCTGTGCTTTGCATGTATTAAAAATACAGCGAGATATACAGTTTTCCTCAAAGTTCCTTCAAATGGCCACTGAAAAAAGATTTCCTGGCTGACTAACCATATCTGATTTAGAAAACCATTTATTCCTGCAGCAATTCACCTTCAAATTTCAATGCCAACAACCAAAGGCATTGCTCCCCTCGCACTTCTGATATGGTGACTGGAATTCAAAAAGAGAGAGCAATCCCCATGAAAACCATTTGTAATGCCTCCCCGTGGAGAGGGGACCTGACCATGAGTATGTTTCCCCTGCTCGAGCCCATTGAGTGTTAACACATTAAAAACTCAATTTTAAAACAATTACTACAGGAAACAATACTTTTCCTTTCCAACTATGCCACTGATGGAGGTTGGGTAAAATCTGACCCGCTTTCTATCAGGCAGTGATATAATGAAGCAGACACATAGCAGACGTTTAGCTGTCCTTGTTTCGTTCACTGTATGGAATATGGAAATAATCTTCCTTTTGCCTTGCGTGTAACAGTACTGATACAATATCAGTATTCCTGTGATTGTGGGCATTGTAAATCTCATCTACAGCAGAGAGGATCCAGGTATATAGTATGTCTTAAGGGAACAGGGCTGCCTTTTTCTCTATCTCCTCTTCCTTTCTAATAAACCTCACATCACTCGTCCTTCCGATTTGATTGGAATCACCGTCACCATGATTGTGACCCTCCCCCCTACATGTCTGCTATCCCCTTACTTCCTGTATTAATTTTCTCAGTAGCCTCCCTGGGTTAAGGCACGCCAATCTGTCCTTCACATTCTTGTTAGGACAGTGCAGCAACCCAAAGTTTGATTTGTATAAAAATCCAAGAATCATATGTGGTTGAAAATTTTCAAGGGATTAGAAATCAAGTTTCTTCTTCCTCACAAACGCCACTCTTTCAAACAAGTTTTCAAATATTTTGATTACTTAAAAAAATTTATTTTCTTCAAATTGATTTTTGTGGTAGTCACCTAATCCGGTGTCAATTCAAGGATTAAGAGTGGAGGGGTGGAGTCTAGGCTGTCCATCTGGAGAGAGCCAATA
>NW_022107431.1:54508214-54524049 GCF_000313985.2 Echinops telfairi | reverse complement strand
AATGGGGAAGACAGTGTTCAACCTCTTTGTCTCTTCAGGTTGATCTGGGAATCAGAGAAGTTTACCTATAATAAAATAGCAAATGAACCATCTCATTATTCCTCTCCTTAAAGAAATGAAAATGTAAAAACTATGCTTCTTGTGTTTAACACTAGATTAGAACTAGCATCCCAGAAAGGTAGGTCTGATCACACCCCTAAGTCTTACAGCTTCCACTTGGGGATGTGATGTTCTAGAGTCTTGCTGTGGCTTCCAAAGAAAAAGAACAACAATGGAATCACATCCTGATATATCTGGATTTCAAAGAAACGTTGACTGGATAAGGAAAAGCAAGCAAAAGGGGAGTCCAAAAAAATGACAAATCTTAATTGAGTGAACGAACAGACATTTGTTACACAGATATTAATGAAATATCCTTAACACTCAGCTAGACTCCAAATATTTATGAGCGCTTTCTAAAAGGAAACGTGTGCCTAGCGCATTTTTTATGAAATAAAGTCCTCTGTCACTGTGTCATAGCTTTTGAAGAATGTGAAATGTGTGTAGTACGATGTGTTTGTTTTGTTACTAAAGATGAAATAAAAGGTATCAAGTTAGATATCTCTTCAAGTATAATTAACACTGTAGTCTTAACTCAAGTAAATTGAGTGAAAATAAAAATGCCAATAATCCATATTTTCCCTCCTTTTCAACTCCTAAGTGCTCCTGGTTTTCTGTCTTCTACTGGGAGTTTTTTTTTGAGTAATTTTTATACTGGATTTATTTTTTTATTTTAATAAATCATCTTATTGGGGGCTCTTATAACAATCCATACATTGATTTTATTAAGCACATTTGTATACATGTTGCCATTATCATTTCCAAAACATTTTCTTTCCACTTGAGTACATTGGCTTTTGGATGGTCATTAGTTGCAAAAACTTTTGTTGCTGGTGGTTACTATCCTGTCTTCTTCAACTCATGATGACCTTAGAAGAGTAAAATATGGCATTGCCCCATTCTGAACCACCATCGCAATCATTGGTCTGTTTGACTCTATGGCAGCGAGTTTGGGGGGAGTTAGGTATTAGTGTGGTACATTTGCTACAGTTATTAACTAAAGCTCATGCTTTATTCAGATTTTCTTCATTTTTATTTTATGTCCTTCTTTTCCAGCATACTCTCTAGGATTATCATATTACAGTTGATTATCATCATTTCCTCTTGGTGGTAGCAGTTTTGTTTTTGAAGGGTTTTAGAGTTTAGAAAAGTACTGGTCAGACTTTTAGTAGAATGTCCTTCAGTTGGGATTTGTCTGATATTTTTTTAAATCAAGATTTGACTTGGCATTATGGGCATTTGGAAGGAAGAGAACACAGGTAAATACCATTTTATACAAAGGGTATATGCTATCAACATCTCTTATCTCTGTTGAGGTTGACCTTTATCACTTGGCTGAAAGCATGTCAAGTTTCTCCACTGTAATGTTTCTCTCCCCACCCTCTGTCCTTTCCATTGTATTTTCTGGAGGTCAGTCACTTGTGCAGGCCACATTTAAGGAAAGGGAATTATATTCCTCCACCTTTATTTATGTTTTCAAATAATTTAGTTATGTCAGTATGGACTCATGGCTATTTATTTTACATGAATACCTTGGACTATAATTGAGTATTACTTAATTTTCTTTCTCAAATTGTTCTAGCTTTGGCCTTTGGGAACTCTTTCCATTGGATTCTGTAATACTTCTCCTTTGAAAGAACTGTGTATCAGTTGACAATATTTCAGCTTGACATATACTTGCATATGACTTCAAGAAAACATTCACTCTGGTACAAAGGAAGAGGGAGACTGCTATGAAGCGGATGTAATAGACAGCATGGTGTGCCATCTGATGCCCACTTCTGGAATTGGGGGCTTATTTCCTCTGGTGGTTGTAGTGTTAGTAACTTAGAGCTTTCAGGGGAGACCCTCACCTCGCCCCCAAGAATTTCCCTCAGCCAAAAAGAGCTTATATGCTGTAAGGGATCAACATAGGGTAATCAAGTCTAAAATCTGTGCCTCCACTCAGGCTGATTTTGAGTGGACATTGCAACATCCTCCATGAAATCATTATTTCTCTCTGCCCAAACCTGCTTCCTTCATTTCTTGCAGAAAGCATTGCCAAGAGCATTCCTCTATGCACCTTCTGCAGGCAAATCTCAGCATCTCCAAGACTATGTTCTAGATACACAAGCAGCAGTACTAGACAGCCTCAAGTAATGGAAATCAGGTGGGAGTGAACATCACAGGCACAGGGAAGTGTAGAGAAATTGTTCTCAGATAGAAGAGAGAATTAGAATTTAGGACAGTTTAGAAGGAACCCAAAAAGCCAGACAGAAAGGGTTCATGTTGAATTGGGAGCAGCAATAAATCTAAATAGAAGTCTGGTCTAAGAAAATGTGTTGGATCCATAGAAAGGAATCACATCTAGCCATCGGAAGCCTACATTTTTACAACATATATGTCTTGCTATGTGCTGACAATACACCACATGCATTATGTCATTAGGTCTTATGATGACTCTTAAGATTCCTATTTTATATGATAACAAATCTAAAACCTAGAAATATTCAGGATTTTCACAAGATCACAGTAGGATGCCCACTGAAGTGATTTAACCTTTGCTCTATTTGACCCCCTAGAGTCTGTAATCTTCATACCCTCAAACATTCTTAAAACATACTTATTGATCATATATGGGTAATTTTTAAATAAAGGCCAGTGAATGCTAGGTACACTTAGCGTACATGCAATATGATCACAATTTTGTTTATTAAAGTATATATTAATCACATACATAATAAAATCTTAGAAATAGCTATCTTTAAATGGTAATATTATATATGATTTTATTATTTTGTTTCCTAAAATAATCATATTCTTTATCATTAGAAAATAAATTAAAGGTATTTATAAAAAAGAAGCTTTAATTTCCTAATCAGTGAATAATTACTATTAATAAAGATACCTTCAGAAGTTGGACAACTGTCTGAATGACTGAAATAAAATGAATGAAACCCACTTAAGCAAACCAAGGGACAAGGGAACAACAAGTGAACTAAAATTGATGGAGAGGAGAGTATAGGAGGTCTGGTAGGACAGGATCAAGGACAATGTAACTGAGAGGAATTACTGAAATCCAAAGGAAGGCTGAACATGATAGTGGGACAAGAGGAAAGTAAAAGGAAATAGAGGAAAGAACTAGGAGGCAAAGGGGCATTTATAGAGGTCTAAATACAGACATGTACATATGTAAATATATTTATATATGACAATGGGGAAATAGATCTATGTGCATATATTTATAGGTTTAGTATTAAGGTAGCAGATGGACATTGGGCCTCTACTCAAGTACTCCCTCAATGCAAGAGCACTTTGTTCTATTAAAGTGGCATTCCATGATGCTCACCTTCCCGACACAATCGCTGAAGACAAATGGGTGCATAAGTAAATGTGATGAAGAAAGCTCATGGTGCCTGGCTATCAAAAGATGTAGTGTCTGGAGTTTTAAAGGCTTGAAGATAAACAAGCAGCTATCTAGCTCAAAAGCAACAAAGCCCACATGGAAGAAGCACACTAGCCTGGTGTCAATAGGATCAGGTATCAGGCATCAAAGAACAAAAAATCATATCATTGTGAATAAGGGGGAGTGCGGAGTGGCGACCCAAAGCCCATCAGTAGACAACTGGACATCTCCTTACAGAAGGGTCATGGGGAGGAGATGAGCCAGTCCGGGTGCAGTATAGCACCAATGAAACATACAACTTTCCTCTAGTTCTTTAATGTTTCCTCCCCTCCACTATCATGGTCCCAATTCTACCTTACAAATCCAACTGGACCAGAGGATGTACACTAGTACAGATAAGAGATGGAAACACAGGTAATCCAGGACTTATAAACCTCTCAGGTCCAGTAATGAGAGTAACAATACCAGGAGGGAAGGGGAAGGTGGGGGAGAAATAGGGAACCAATCACAGTGATCTACATATAACTCCCTCTCTTGGGGACAGACAACAGAAAAATGGGTGGAGGGAGACATCAGACAGTATAAGACATGGAAAAATAATAATAATTTATGTTATCAAGGGTTAGTGAGGGAAGGAGTGAGAAAAAATGAGGATCTGATACCAAGGGCTCAAGTAGAAAGAAAATGTTTTGAGAGTGATGATGGCAACAAATGTACAAATGTGCTTGACACAATGGCTGGATGGATGGATGGACTGTGATAAGAGCTGTATGAGCCTCCAATAAAATAAAATGATTTTTTTGAAAGACAATAGGCCATGTGTTCCAATTATTGGCTCAAGGTTATAAATGATAAAGATGCCAAAATAATAAATACAAAGGTTTGATTATAGATTGGGTTGAAAGGAGAGAAATAATCAAGTATACCCCAGGATTTCCTTTTTGAAAACATCACAGCCAGGAAAGGGCTACTGGCAAGGAGATAGGAAAGGACATGATGAGTTCAATTTTGAGTATTCAGTTATCAGTGAGTGTGATTCCACCAAGAAGAGCTTTCCTACAGGAACATGGAAAATTTGATCAATCCCAGGCAAATGAGAGAATATTTATTAAGGCAAATGAGAGAATATTTATAAAGGCATACATTTGAACTCATGCATTTAACCAAGGCAACTGAGATATCAATTACAGAAAGAGAATACCAGTTGGCATTAATCATAATCCCTGTCCCCAAATTACTTTGTTCGGACTTCCTGGTGCAGGCATCACAGTCACAAATGTTTGCATGGTAGTCTGTCTGAGCCTGTGAATGTCTTGAATGGCGATGTTTTATTCATCCAGCCAAAGAGCTTGGCATGACATACTGTAGGTGCTCAACAGTAATGACTAAATAGAAAGTCAGTACATATTACTTATCTGAGAAAATGTTATATCACAATTTAAAACAAGGATGACTTGCAAATGTGGTTTTTACTCTTATCTCATATAGTTCTGAAATAATGAATTTACACCTTTGTAAAAACATGGAAAGCTCGAGTATTCATTTACGAAAGTGTTCACAAAATAAGCATCATTATGTTCAATTTTGTTGTATTCTTAGGTTTCCTGCTCATGGACCCTTTGCATATTCTCTCTCCTATTTTTTTTCCTACTATATATGTTTGGTGTCTACAACCAGAGTTGTTTTTTAACTAATCTACTCAGAAATTGCTACGTTTTCAAATTAATTCATAGCTATTTGTGCATGCAAAATTGTAAAACACATGTTTCATCCATTCATTCTTTTTAAAAAATAATTTATTATTAATTGGGAGTTACTACATGTATCACATCATTCCATAGTTCAATCATGTCAAGCAGAATTGTACAATTGCTACCACAATCAGTTTCCAAACATTCTTTTTCTTCCTGGACTCCTTGGCATCATCTCCTTTTTACCCCTTTAAACATATGTAATAGATAAAGTAAAATCAGATTCAAATTCTCCAGAAAATAAAAAAGAATGCTTGCATTGTGCAATGGCTTATATATAACATTTTGGCAAAATTGATCCAGAGTCTGAAAAACAACTTTGGGAAACTTGATGCAGTAACTTCACTGTGAAAAGTAGATTAATTATGATGACTGAATAGGGTGGAACATATAATATGTAGCAAGATGCACAGCACAGAGGCTGTGAGCTTTTATTCAGCCTTAAAGATAGTTGTAACATCATTAAGATCGCACAGTTAATAAAGCCAAGATTCAAAGTCCATTTTCTAATTTTAAAAGCTTGTACTTCAGTGTTCTTTGATCATCAACCTGGTTTTTGTCTATGATTTTTATTCTATATGGGGTTTTTTTTTGGTCTATGCCTAAATGGAAATTTCTTGATGTTCATTATTTTTCTATATATCTCAAAGCTCTAAGAAATAGGAATTTGTTGTAGAATTGACTCAACAATAATTAGCAACTTAATAATTTCTTTTTGCTGCCATTTTCTCTTCCAAATTATTTAAAAGAAAAACAACTTAGGAATGCTCAAGGCCTACTGAATTTATTTTTCATATTTACAGAACTTGGATGGATATAAAGAAACTTAATTTAAAAGCTTCTCTGGGCTATTGACCCAAGAATAAAATAAGCAAACCTAGTTACCTACATGATTTTGTAATCAGCATCCTCCCATTATACCATTATATTTTAAAACAAGTTTGCTATGAATGCCAAGTTGCCCTTGTAAAATAATATATTTACCATGAATGTAATGATTAAGCGCATGAACTCTGAAGACAGACATGGGCTACTTAATCCTTCTGGGTTTTCCCATATGGAAAATAGCCCAATAACAGTATCTATTACATGACATGGTTGGGAAGTTTAAATGACATACTGAATTTAAGTCACACAAAACAAGGTCTGGGAAAGTACTATACTTGATATGTTTCTGCTTTCTTAAATCTCTTATATAACAAAGATAAATACAGTGTTCCTGCTAATAATATAAGCATTAAAAAGAATACTTTAAAAAAAAGTTACATCAATTCAACAAGGCTTTTTAGAAAAAGGCTTCCTTGTCCTGTTGTTGTTGTTGCTGTCATCAGTTGCCATGGAGCCAGCCCATATCACAAAACCAAACGTTGCTGGTCCTGTACTACCTTCATGGCAGTTGGTGTGTTTGAGTCCATTGGTGTGTACACATTACTTTTTATTTAATTATCGCCATTGTACTCTAATGGAAGGGCCTTTCATACATTACTCTGTGTGCATGTGTGTGGATAAAATAAACATATTCAAGGCAGAAAAGAAGGCTTTTTAAGTGTTTACGTATTTTTAAAATAAAGCATAGGGGAAAAATAATAAAGGAGAGTGCATGTCCTAAAGAGAGTGCAGACCCCAGTGTCAACAAAGAACCTTCCTCTTTGTACCCAGAACCAAGTAAGCAAACAGAGATCGGTAAGCAAACAGAGCCCAAGGCCAGAAGTACTGGATGAGAAAGTAGTGGGAGAGAGGGAGATAAGGAAAGTTTATGCTGGTTAATGTTAATTATTTCTCAAACCTGACGGTTGCTTGCACCTCTACTTCATTCCAGTATACCAAAAGTGTCTTGCCCTTTAAAACACAGGCCTGGATTTAGCCAAGAGGCAATTGCTCAACATGGGCCACTATAAGATAAACAAGTAGGACTCAACCTTCTTACTAAAGGATCTGATTGGTTTCAAAATGTATCAGCCCTCTTGAAGGATCACTTAAGTCCTATGTTAAATGTGAAAAAATAAAATGCCGTGTAATCCAGAGGAGTGGTTTTGTTTTATTTTTTAACCTTTCTCTACAGGACAAAAACACACAGCATTGTTTCAAATACAAGGGGCAAGTTCTTTCGTCGATACTGAGGCAACTACTTGGCTTGTCAAGGCCCTCTTGACCAAGACAGAATAGATTAGCTTGCTGGTTTTCCTCAAATGTAAATATTTGCTTTAGCTAAATAATGTAATCGGGGAACTATTTAAAGGCACATATTCTAGGCAGTATAAAGAAAAAATATTTCCCATTGACTCAGAAAACTCACCTTACATCTGAAAGCAGAGGAAATGTGAAATACTTAAAACGAGAACTCTAGCTGCCACAGCCAACCATCTTGTCCCAAGTTCATCTTTAATTAAATTTACATCAATGGTTTCATAAAGTACTTGGATGTTCAGAGGACACAAGTTACATCTTTGATTATGAGGTCAAGTACTTACTGCTAACAATCCTTGTGTCTCTGAGGGAAACTTGGTCTCCTGCCAGCATGTACTGCTTCTGCCCAGGGGACAGGTTCACCACTAAGGTAAACACTCCATGGGTCCCATGCTCCACTACTGAGCACCCCTCCCTAATCGTTGCTTAGCAACAGCCCCTATGACTGAGCTGCAGGGACTGCTAGGCAACAGAGGCTCTGAGTGTGACCCAGCTGCTCCCAACACACTCCCAACTCCCTACTTCTCATGAGGACCAGGTTAGCAAGAGGCCAGAGGCCTTAAGTGACTAGTTACATAATCTATACACACATTTCTCAGAATGCCCTCCAACTATTGCTAAATAAAAAATGGGAGCAGAGCTAGTTCCTACCCTGAATGTATCCTTACATTAAATTCTATCTCGGGTCTTTTCAGAATCTGACAGAAAAACTTAAGCATCAAAGCCAAAATCTGTAATAGAAAAAAGAAAGTGCCCATGTTGAACACACACACTAAGGAATTTTTTTTCAATTACATGTAAAATAAGAATTTCAAAGCTTTCATAATTTCAAAGAATTTTACCATTTAGAAATTTTACGGTTAACAGACCAAAAACAGGAGGCAATATAACTTAAAAGAAATGGCAAGCCTGTTCCTAAAATATTTTAACACATAATGAATTTCAGTTCAGCAATATTGGGAATGGACTTCATTTTTTTTATCTACAATTAAATCACATTCACTCTTCAGTCTCAATGTCTCCAGAATTCCAGACCCTTAACTCAAACTTAATAAATCTAAATTATATGGTCCTATTTTCTCATCTGTATCTGACCCACTTCTTAAGATTGCAACAACCTTCCAGTCAACCAATGTGGAGAATGTTCCAGAAATGGAACATGAGTACAGGCTTGGCCTTCTTTCCTCTAATATCCCTGGACCCAGTGTTGTCAAGGAAGAGGCATGTGCTTCTAGAAGCATGGTCTTAATGCCAGTCACCACAGGATAAATGAGTTTCGATCACTCCCTTAGCCCAATACCTTCAATAAAATCAGTTACTTCACATAGTATGCAACATACTTCTAAATTTATTTCCTGGTTAATTTCCAGTTTTCCCATAGTGTACACAAGATGTGTACACTACCGTGTCTCATAGCGTACACACTCCACAACAGTGAGTTAATTAGTCACATGGAAAGGAGTTGTGTGACACAGTGATTAGTGTTCAACTGCTAACCAAAAGGTGGGTAGTTAGAACCAAGGGAGAATGATGTAGTTGTCTGCTTCTGTAAAGACTTATAATCTTGGGGACCCAATCTACTCTGTTTTGTAAGGCTGCTATGAATTGAAATCAATTTGGTTTGGAGACCCCACTGAACAGTTTATGACTCTTTTCTTAACCTAAGATCCATTTCCTGCCTCCCCTTTATCTGGAAAACTATTGGCTATTTTAAAAGATCTAGCAAAAATGGCCCCTTCTCTGAAAAACTGTCCCTGGTCTTAGAATTTCCGCCTGTGAGCTACTTCACACTTCATCAAGCACCATGGTCATGCAGTTGGTTAGGCGTGGAGGCTGCCAATCGAGAGGCTGGTGAGTCTAACACACTGGTTGCTCCAGGAAGAACTATGAGGCATTCCATGTTCATAAAGATTTACGACCTCAGAAATCCTAAGGAATTCTATTCTATAGGAAAAGAGTAACACCTCTATGGGAATGGGTTTGGGATTTATACGTCATTCATCTCCTACTATGGCATTAGTCATATTGTTTTACTGTTGTTTACTTGCCCAATTGTTTACCTCATCAATTAAGTGCTCTTCAGGGACCAAGACTTTGAAATAGATAAACCCTTCAGAAATGGTAATGGGAGTAAGAATTCTCCGAGGGGGGGGTTCATTGGGGAAGAGTAGGGGGTAAAGGGGAGAAAGGGGACCTGACAGCCATGATGACTGTATAACCCGACTTGAGGGGAGCAAAGAACAGAACTGTAGATGAATGGGTACACTGATGGAATAAGACGTGGAAATATATATCATAATAATAAGTCTGATCCAAATATGAGAATTACAAAATTCAAATATGGTTAAGAGAAAAGTATCAGAGCTAAAATTATGAACACCCAATTGGTGAAAGGCTATGGAGGACAAAGGAGCCCAAAAACCCATCTGCAAAGTGTATAGCTGGCAGATCCGCTCCAGCCAAAGGCAAGAGTCCAGAAAAGCCCAACTAGCAGCCAGAGGCCATTGTAACCATGATGATGCTGGACAGAACCCGACACTTGGCCAGGCTTTCCCATAGACAAGCAGATCCTGAATTTGTTCTGGGGACAAGTATCTCTTACATGACAAAATCTTCTTCCCTGGCTTCTTGAATGTTAGCGGTCTTCTCCCTCTCAAGGCTTATTTGTACTTTTGCCTCTACACTAATGTGACCCTATCCTTGCCACATTAGTGCGATTTTCCATTGTCTTCTGTGGGGTTCCTTAGCTGTGAAGCACAGGAGGAATGAACGCACAATGTGATAACTGATGCAAGATGTTACAGGGAGCGGGGTGGGCGATGGGGAGGTAAAGAGGAGTCCAGGAGTAAATAATGAAGCAGGGGCTGGGGAGCACTGGAGCTGATGGGGGGAGGGAATGCCCATGGATGGTGATTGTACAATTTCCCCTAGAAACGTTCGAACAATTGAACTAGTCAACCCGATGATATATAAATGATGTGCCAATGAAACTGCTGGGGGGAAAAAAAGATTCACTGACTACTCTTGTAGGAGTGTCTGTTGACTTGCTCTGACTGTAGAACAATGCCATATGGCAGGAACTAACTGTCTTCTCCCTCTCCCCTGATCTTGAAAAACTAACCCCACCTGAGGTGAGGCCTGCCCTGGAGAAGTAGTTTGTAAAATGTACAAATAAGGGAGAAAAATAGGTTGTGAGCATTAGCCAAGCACACCACACTCACTGTCTACAATGAGAGTTTCACTGCTTCTTTGCACAGTTGTATTCCCTTGATTTCTATGAGCTGTCTAGTAGTTCTGGCTAGCACTTCCAATGGCTAGTGGTTTAGAACTGCTGATCTTTCCATTAACAGCCCGACTTACAACTCACTACACTCCTCCAAGCAAAGCATGGATACAGCTATGCATACAACAAAAAATAATAATAATTCATTTTGATCCAAAGGAAAAAGAAACAACTATAAAACATTTAAGTTAGGTCTAAAGAAAAAAGGAAATAATTTTGGTTTTAAGGTCTTTTAAATAATAATTCATGAATCAGAAATTACTCCCCCAAAGTACTAATAGAAAAAACAAATGGCAACACAAGTAAACAACACACAAAAGCCCACAAATACAACACTTGAGTGTTGAACAAGCTGTTGAAAATCTTAACTCACCAACTCGATAACTAGAACTAGAAGCCTCCATTCTCATATCAGTGTCTGACACTTTCGCTGTAACTTTTTAAGTTCATGCAATACTTAGGGAACTATATTGACAAATATTTTGAAACTAGCAGTAATATGATCATCTAAGTTAAACCAAGCAACAAAAAAATGTGATCAATGGACACAGAATTATTAGCCCAAGTGTGCTAAGAATTAAGAGAGAATTAGCCTATTACAAATTTGTGGATTCCATATACTTGGGGATACTTGATTGAATACCGACAGTATTCATAAGCCACATGATAAAGTTTGTACATTGAGGCACTTTTACTTGAGAATATATGTCTTAAAGCATGATCTATTTACTAGAACAAAATTAATAGACTGTAAGGTAGAATGCAAAATTTATTTTTTAATTGTGAGGTGAATATAAAATTCCAAAGAAATGTTGTGCTCTACTATTCTGAATGTCTCGGTCTGGGAACTTTGGTGAAAATGTGTGATATGTCCTTCTATTGAAAAATCAGGCCTAGTTTATGTCCATGGGGAGATGTCCTCACTTTCATGTTTAAGATATATAGCCTTGGGTCTAGCACATTAGCATACTAATTGAACTCAGAGCTACTAAGCTTAGACAAAGCATTACATTTTGTTGCAGCTTATACGATTCTAACATCTTTTTTTTTAATCTCTCTAATATTAATTCTAAATCCTCCCACAGGTATTTCATAAAAGCAGTCTTAAGTCACTATATTTTTAAATCAGACTTCAAATGAAAACAATGTTAACAAGCAATAGAAATGAGCTGGATGGCAGGAAATGTGCTGTACATCATTCTCTCTCTCTCTCACACACACACATATACACACACACCCTGAAAATAAGCTGTGTCATCTCTACGTAACAAAAAAAATAACAAAAAGGGAAAATAAGATGCAAAAGGATAAATGATTTGCCCAAAATCATACAGCTACTAAGTAGCAAAGCTTAGATTGTTACTCCAGATTCCAGTCCAAAATCTGTGCTTGTTCAGGCACATTTCCATGTCTTTTTACCTATGTGTTCATTTCTCCTAAATAAATATCTCCATTTTATGACTATTACTTCTGCAATCATTTACCATCTTGTTTAGTTCAATGTATATATGGATGTATAAGGACTTGGTGTATATATTTATGGGAGCAGCATACCCAGAACAATAAAACCAGGGCAAAACAGACTTGATCATTCCCTCACCTCCCTTGTTCTAGATAATCTATTAGTAACAGAGTTCAAAATTGCACTATCATCATTGGGCAAACACTTGACATCTATACTGAATAAGCTGTAAGCCATATTTGAAATAGCTGTTGCTCTATTCCCTACTTCTGTTTCCTTTAAAATGTATATGACTTTTCTATTTTTCCACACAGTTGTTTAAATTGAAAGTGATAACTTTTTAATCATACAGTGCAATGTTGATGATAATGTTCTCTATTCAACAACTTTCAAAGATGCCTGCTAACTCAAATTTAAATCCAAAGTCTTCATGCTGGCATTTAAAGTTCTCTACTATGGCCCCAGCCTATCCTTCCCTCGTCCCAGTTCCCCAAATCCTGCTCAGTTCTGCATCACGATTTTCTTTATATGCTATTGTTTAGTCAGACACATTCCACTACTCACTGAAATCCCATCAGTCCTTCAAGAATCATCCATGTAGAGAAACACCATATTGTGTTTCTGATTTTATGTTTCTCTTTTTTGAAAACTATTGGCATCTGTGGTAGATATATAATCATTTGTCAATTTGAGGATTAAGAGTGTAGAGGTGGAATTTAGCTTGTCCATCAGATCATAGCCAATGAAGCCTCTGTGTGGGCATTGCCTTCTTCTGAGAATTCTGGGAAATCCAGTACTTTCTCCTTGGGGGCGGAAGACACCTCTCTCTCTCTGCTACTCCCTGGGAGACATTGCAGAAGACAAGCCACATGGATGCAACCAGACCTCTGAAGCCGGAGAAGCAACAGAGAGACCCCTGCCAGCTCTGAGATGCTTACAACACCACTGGATCCAAAGACTTTCTACCCACTGGCTTGTGATCGTCCTGCATCTGGCTTCATTGCATGTGTTTCATGAGTCTGAAGAGGACTTTATAGATTGGTATTGGATATATGAGCTAATATCAGACTTATGGACTTGAACTGGACTAGGCTGGGATGTTTTCTCAATGTTCAATTGCTCTTGTATATAAATCTCTTTCTTATACACATATGTGTGTCCATGGATTTGTTTCTGTAGTCTATCCAGACTAACACACCATCTGATGGTGTGTCAGATGGGTCTTAGCTGAAAGTAAAAATTCCCAGGAAGTTATTTCGCTTGTGTTTCATTGACTATGAAAAGATACTCAACTGGGTTGATCATAACAAAATATAGATAGTACTGCAAAGAATGGGAATTCCAGAAAACTTAACTAAGCTCATGCTCATACACAAAACATGTACAAAACAATTGTTCTAACAGAACAAAGGGATACTAATAGTTTATAATCAGAGAGGTATGTGTCAGGGTTATATCTTTTCATCATACTTATTCAATATGTATGCTAAGCAAATATTCTGAAAAGTTGGTCTATATGAAAAAGAACACGGCATAAAGATTGGATGAGGCATATTAACAAGCTGTGATAGGCAGATAACACAACTTTGTTTGCTGAAAGTGAGGAGAACTTGAAGCACTTACTAGTAAGGATCAAAGCCTTCAATATGGGCTGCAACTCAATGGAATTACAACTGGACCAATAGACAACATCATGATAAATGGAGGGAAGATTAAAGTTGTCAAAGATTTCCTTTTACTTGGATCTACAATCAACACTCCTGGAAGTAGCAGTCAAGAAATTAAATGACATATTGTACTAGGCAAATGTGCTGCACATGACCTTCTTAAAGTGTTAAAAAGCAAAGATGTCACTTTGAGGTATAAGGTGTACTTGACTTAAGCTATGGTATTTTCAATAGCCTCATATGCACATGAAAGCTAGATAAGGAATAAGGATTACCAGAGCAGAAGTAATGCATTAGAATTATGGTGCTGTTGAAGGTACCACAGATTTCCAGAAAAACAAATAAAATCGGTCTTGGAGGAAGTATGACCAAAATACTTCTTGGAAGAGAGGATAACAAGACTTTATCTCCCACATTTTGGACATGTTACCATGAAAGACCACTCCCTGGAAAAAGACATGGTGCTTATAAACTAGAGGTCAGTGAAAAAAGAAAGGCCCTCGATAAGACAGATGCACCCATGAAAACAATGGGCTCAAACATAACAAAAATTGTGAGGATGGTGCAGATGCAGGACAGTGTCTCCTTCTTTTATACATAAGGTTGCTGTGCATCGGAGCGGACTCAATGGCATCTAACAACCACAATTGCAGTCTGCTACAAAGGATCGTTGTACGTATTGTCTTTTCTCAGATTCTTCAAACACATAGAAAGGACAGTCTCAAGTCTCCTGTATATGCAACATTACCTGAAACAAGAAGCATGCATGAGGGAGGAAGTATGATTGTATGCTGGTTTTATAAATATTTATTTGAATTAAGTTCAACTATTCAACTCAGAAGGAGCTAGGGAAAAAGGCAGGAAAGAAAATAGGGCAAGTGGTTCTATTCTGGGCTGCTAACGACCAAGGTCAACAGTTTGAACCCACAAGCCACTCTGATCGTCTGGTAAATATTTACTACCTTGGAAACCCAACTGGGCAGTTCTACTCTGCTTTGCCCAAGCCATTGTATTTTCGATGGCCTAATATGCATGAGAAAGTTGGACATTGAATAAGGAAGACTAAAGAAGAATCGATTCATTTGAATTATGATGCTGGAGAATAATATGGAAAGCACCATGGACTGACTGCTGAAAGGACAAACTGATCTGTCTTGGAGGAAGCACGGCCAGAATGCTCCTTAGAAGCAAAGATGGTAAGACTTTCTCTAACATACTTTGGACATATCGTTGGGTGAGACCAGTCCCTGGAGGATGACATCATGCTTGGTATATGGAGGGGCATCAAAAAAGAGGAAGGCTCTCAACAAGATGGATTGACACAGTGGCTGCAACAGTAGATTCAGGCACAGGAATAATTGTGAGCACAGTGCAAGACAGTTTCATGCTGTGGTGCATAGAGTCACTAAGGGTCAGAACCGGCTCAATGGCACCTAACAACACCTCTGCCCTACAGGGTCCCTAGGTGTTCGATCACACTCAATGACAATGAATTTGGTTCGTGTTTTAGTTATTCATCTCAGAGGAGTCCTGGGGGTGTAGTCAGTTAACCATTGGGCTGTTAACCTCAAGGTTGGTGGTTTAAACCCACCTACTGCACTATGAAAGAAAGATGAAACCATCGTCTCCTATAAATATTTAGCCTTAGGAACCCTAATAGAGCAACTTTATTCTGTCGTATAGGAGTGTTCTGGATCAAAATCAATTCAATGACAGTGGATTTGGTTTGGGGATGTTCATCGCAGGGGTTCCAAGGGCACCATGGTAAAGTGTTTGGCTGAAGGTTGCTGGTTCAAACCCACCAGCAATGACTTACAGGCTTAGAAACCCCATAACCTTCCCCCAGGATGGCTAGGAGTTGGACTTAATAGCAATGATTTGGAGTTATTCACATCAGAGATAATTATACTAAGTTTCAGGTTTCATTACAAATTTACAAAAGGCATCTATAATCACCTGATCTAAAGATGAATGGAAATATACAGCACTAAAATGTGGAAT
>NW_022107431.1:54505114-54506944 GCF_000313985.2 Echinops telfairi | reverse complement strand
GATAGTACAGGTCTTGAGTTTGCCTGCCCACGATACAATTCCACTTTGAAGCATTTTCCCCTCTTTGTTCTCACTCCATGTGATTCAGTTCTTTCCACAGCTGAAGATCAGGCTCAGAACTGATGAATCAAGGCTCCAAATGCCCCTAGTAACAAAGGCTGGTTTAGAAGTAGCCTGTGACTCAAATTGACCCCAGCAGGATCATTATATTTTCCCAACCTGTGGTACAAGCTGGTTCACCCTAGGACTTGCCAAAGCTACAGCACAGAAACACTTCTTCTCCCTTTGAATTTAAACTTCAGAAGCTAGCCATGGGATGGTTGATCACCATTCTGTCACAAAGCTGAGCCTGACAATTAAGGCAAGCTGAAGGAGAGGCGAGCCAAGGGAGAGACGGGAATAGGGTTCTTATAAAATCACTTGAGCTCCAAATCAGGTTGTGGCTGAAGGCAGGTTTTTCCATGACATAAATTTAATCAATTCTCTTTCTTTTATGCCAATGTTGATGTGAATATTCTATCAGAAGTAGCTATAACAGTCCTAACTAATACACGTAGCTATCTGTGTCTCAACTTAAGTAGACTCAAATATTTGTATACAGAGAAGGAATAGCACTTACCTCAAAAACCAACTTACAGTTTGAAAGTGAGGATGAAGGAAGATAGATGAGTAAAGTAGGAAAAAATAGAAAACCTATCACAAGTATGGAGTCTTTAAGTTAAGGGCTAACTGTACATAGCATTCAGGGAAATGCTGCAGTTCAAATTGGGCAAATGAGGATAACTGGTCTTGCTAATTGGGATTTCAAAACTTCTTGCAGTGATTTATAAAAACAAGGCAAGGCATCATTAGGACTGAGTAGACTCAAAGCAAGTGGTGGTGGTGGTGGTGATGGTGGTGGTGGTAGTGGTGGTGTAGCTCTGAGGGCTGTTGTAAGAGATGGAGGGGTAAGGGACTAACCAAAAACACAAAGTTATCATGCCATGGACTAAGCACACAGCTGACCTGAGATACTGGCCTTACAGGGAACATAGCATCCCCCCAGAAGGACACAATGTGGAATCCTGAATGAACGAACTAGGCCCTACCTCAAAACCACCAGTACCCTTGGACTTAGGACTGAAATGCCCTGATGGGAAAGAAAGCAAAAGATGGTGACCCCAAGACTGTGGAAAGAGTGGGCATTGGACTTTGGGTGGGAACCTTGGCTTAGTGGTAATCCAATGAAGAGGTCCCAAATCCACAATATATTCAGTACCTCCATGCTCCCCTTGCGTTGATATGGCAGATTTTAATCTGATAGGCAAGAATCTGCCCTTGTAAGAAATGACACAGCAAATTTTCCCCAGCACCAACCACATGCTCAATGTAAACAGAGCTCAAGCAATTAAGAAATCAATCTGTACAAAGCAACTTCTCATGGACTGCAGCTCGAAGCTGGACTATACCTGCCTAAACTCATATCAACAGTACCTTAAACTCTATGACAATGGATAAATTGTAGATGTTACCAGTGTGATCGTCTCATGCCCCAGAGGGATGACTGGCAATTGTTTTCTTTTTTGTTTGCTTTGTTCTTTCCCTTTTTGTCTCTGTCTTTGTTTTTGTTTTCTTTTATTGTTGTTCTTGGTTTTTGTTTTCAAAATATGTTTGTTTCAAAATATGACTTTCAGAGTAAACCAGAGTTGTTTATATCCCGTGTACAAGCAGATGAATTCTGGGCTACCACTCCATTCTAGCATAATCCAAGAACAGTTAGTTCTTATAACATGGACCTGCTCAATACTCACCTTCATGAAGACATCACTGATGATAAGGGTGCTACAGAAA
>NW_022107431.1:54501923-54504377 GCF_000313985.2 Echinops telfairi | reverse complement strand
TGGCAATACTGGGAGAGTAGAGGGAGGATGGAGTGGAAAGGGGGAACCAATTGCAAGTATCTACATATAGCCTTCTGCCTGGGGGATGAACAGCAGAAGGGTGGGTGGGGGGAGACATCAGACAGTGCAAGATATGACAAAATAATAATTTATAAATTATCAAGGGTTCATGAGGGAGAGGGGAGCGGGGAGGGAGGGGAGAAAATGAAGAGCTGATGCCAAGGTCCTAAGTGGAGAGCAAATGTTTTGAGAATAATAAGGGCAATGAATGTACAAATGTGCTTTACACAATTGATGTATGTATGGATTGTGATGAGTTGTATGATTTAAATAAATAAATAAACACAGATTTCTTAGGTTCACCATTGATTTCTGCTTATGAATAATGCAATCCAATGAAAGACATCTTATTTCAACTACTCAGGGCATGGAAAATGAGCATACATGTGTGCAAGTACAAGACATCCCCATGAGGTCAAAGGGAAAATGTGGGAGTAAATGGGTCTAAAAGGAATACTATGATATTCCTGAATTAGGAAAGTCATAGTTTCATATTATAGCAAGTTCAGGCTGTAACTAGGGAAGTGATCGGATGAGAAGAAACACAAGAGGTCATTGTAGCGGTGGAGGTTAAGGAAAGGAGAATCCATGGTATTAGATGTAGATATGAAGTCACCCAGAATGAGGATGGGAGAAGGGTGGGAAAATAACTGTATGTTAGTGTCTGGGGTGATTATCATCTGACCCAGGAATTATGTCTCTATAAATTTACTCAAAGTTGTTAATCAGATGATTATGTTCAGTGTAAAAACAAATTTATCTACCATGATATTGTTTATTAAAAAAGCTTAGGAACATTCTATTTATTTATTAATAAGGGATTCAATATTAATTCAAATATTTTAATAAAACATTACTGTTGTTAGGTGTATAGAGTTGGTTCTGAGACACAGCAAACATGTACAACAGAAGGAAACACTGCCCGGTCCTACGCCATCCTCACAATTATTGTTTGAGCTCATTGGTCAGCCACTATTTCAATCCATGTTGTCAAAGGTCTTCCTCTTTTTCACTATCCCACTATTTTATCAGCACAATGTCCTTCTCCAGGAACTGCTTTCTTCTGACAACATGTTCAAAGTACATGAGACCCAGTCTCACCATTCTTGTCTCTAAGGACTATTCTAGATGTATTGATTCCAAGACTGATCTGTTTGTTTGTTTTTTGAAGTTCGTGATACTTTCAATATTATTCACCAGTGCCATAATTCAAATGCATCTATTCTTCTATAGTCTTTCTTTTCAATATCCAATTTTCACATGCATATGAGATAATTAAAAATACCATGGCTTGGCTCTGGCACACCTAAGTCCTCAAAGTAACATCCTTGCTTTTCAACACTTTAAAGAAGTCTTTTATAGCCGATTGACCCCAGGCAACGCATCCATTGATTGTGGGACCAAGCAGGATGAAATCCTTGACTTCAATATTTTCCCTGTTTACCATGATGTTGCTTTTGGTCCAGTTGTGAGGATTTGGGCTTTCTTTACAGTAAGATGCAAACTATATTGAAGACTGCAGCCCTTGATTTTCATCAGTAAGTATTTCAAGTCCTCTTCATTTTCAGAAAGCAAGGTTGTGCCATCAGCATATCACAGGTTAGTAAGTCTTCCTTTGCATTTTCTTCATAGAATCCAGAAGCTCTGATTATTTGTTCAGCATACAGACTAAGTAAATATGATGAGAGAATACAACCTTGATTCACAACTTTCTCAAGTTTACCATGTCCCCTTGTTCTGTTCGCACAACTGCCTCTTGATTCATGTACAGGTTCCATACCCTACGATGTCCTGTTCTGGGATTCCCATTCTTCTCAAGGCTAGGCATAATTTGTTTTGGCCCACATGACTGAGTATTTTAGCATAGTCAATAAACACAAGTAAACATCTTTCTAGTATTCTCCATTTTCAGTTAAAATTCATCTAACATCAGCAATGATAGCCATTGTTTCACATTCTCTTCTGAATCCAACCTAAACCTCTGGCAGTTCCCCATCAAATAATGCTGTAACTATTGTTGGATGATCTTCAGCAAAATTTTAAAAACATGTGATATTGTTCTGTAATTTGAGCATTCTGTTGGGTCACTTCCCTTTGGATTGGGTAACAAATGGATATCTTCTGGTCACTTGGTCAAGTAGCTATCTTCCAAATTTCCAGGCATAGATGAGTGTGTGCTAGAACCTTGTTTGGGCTAAGGATTTCTGTGTAGCTTGAACTTCTTCTTTCACTACCATTGGGTTCTTGATCATATGCTGGCTCTTAAAATGGATGAATGCCAATTAGTTCTTTTTGGTACAGTGATTGGGTGTATTCCTTCCATCGTCTTTTGATGCTTGCTGCATCATTCGCTATTTTGTCCATAAAATCTTTCAATGTCACTGGAGAATTCTA
>NW_022107431.1:54486222-54494142 GCF_000313985.2 Echinops telfairi | reverse complement strand
TGAGTTTCTCCATCGTCTGTCTCTTCCACAGATGTAGGCCATTTGGCTATTGCATGCCAATAATTATCAATGTATTTTGACTAAATATTTGATCAATTCCAGACTGAAGATGTTTTAGAATTCTTCAACTTCTTCAAAACTAGCTTTGATGGCTGGTGCCAGGATTCATACTTTCTGCATTCCAAGTTCTGATTATCAACTGATATTTGCAACTGCTTATTCTTATTTTGAGTCATGCCCCATCAATAAACAGTGGTTCTAAAGGCTTTCCTCACACAGGCTTTACTCCATCCATGTCATTAATCTCGACTCAAGTTTGAGAAGGCTGCTCTTCCTCAGTCATATTTTGGGTGCCTTCTGACCTAAGAGACTCCTCCAACACTCTCTCCAACAATGTTCCGCTTCTTTTCACTAGGTTATCAGTATCTGACAATGTTTCAATTCTGTCTATCAGGTTTTCCATGGCTAATTCCTCAGAAATGGAAAGCCTGTAACTTCTTCATAGTCTGTTCTTAGGCTGAAAGCTGTGCTGAAACCTGTTCAATATGGATGGCCCTGCTGGCAATTGAAATGCTAATGATATAGCTTCCAGTATCTCAGCCACACAGGCCACGACAGTACAACAAGCTGACAGACAAGGGGTGGGCCACGGCATGATGATGTGGTCTGAGATTAAGAGAACATCACGAAGCCACTCAAAAATGTGATCTATTGCCTTAAAATCAAGATGATTCATTAAGCAGTAAACAAAGCATATGGCATTATATCACCTTTTTTTAAAGTTATGTACGAGGGTCACTGAGTGGCAGTGGGTATGTATAGGGAAGTTTTAAAAAGTTAATGGGAAAAAATTCCATTATGCTTTCTTTCCATTTTCCCCACCAACTTCTGAAGCCCTCTTATATGTAGCAAAGTATAATGTTATATTGATTACCTTGAAAGTCAAATCAAAATCCACTGCCATCAAGTCGATTCCAATTCATAGTGACCCCATACGAGGCTCCTGAAACTGTAAAAGTTTACAGGAGTGCATGCATCGCTTCCTCTCTCTCCCAAAGAGCAGACTGTGGGTTTGAACCTCCAGCTTTGTGCATAGCAGTCCAACGTTTGCCTGACAGCATCGCAAGGATGATCTTTAGTTAGTGGAAATACGGGTTTCATTACTCTCTTAATACTGTTCTTAAATGGATGTTGTTCTTTCTTTCCTTCTGGTATTGTGTACGAGGGGAATTTTTGCACAGACTTTTGAAGCCCCTTTATATTGCCCAAAAAGTACCATTTAAAATTTTTTAAATGAAGACTTACTGGTACTTTAAGTAGCAAACTTCACTTTTTCAGAAAAATAACCTGTAGAATAACTCATCACAACGTAATGGTTGGAAACAAAGTAAAACAAACAAAAAGTCAACTTGACTATAGCTTCAAATCTATAATCTTGGTGGAAAATGTACAATAGCAAGAATATATAGTTTTTGGAAAACTGAATTCCATACTAAAATACTCCTGACATTTAAAGCAACACATTTTGTTGGTTTAGGTTCACTTTTCTTTCGTCTTTCCACTTCTTACTAGATAACTGATTACCAGTGAACACAGCAAATTAGGCAAAATGTCACCTTTCAATAAACTAGAAAATGGTCTCATATCAGAAACTTTACTTAGCGAACTGTTAGTAATAGAATATTGTGCTTTATTGACTAGGCCAAGGCATTCCGTTGTATGGACTATAGCAAACTATGAGAAGAATGGCAACTCCAGAACACTTCATTGTGCTCCTGTGGACCATGTACATGGATCAAGAAGCAGTGGGGCAAACAGAATAAAGGAATTCTGCCTGTATTAAAATCAGGAAAGGTATGTATCAGGGTTGTATCATCTCACCATACTCATTCAATCTGTATGTTGAGCAAGTACTCAGATTATATGATTCTATGAAGAAGAATTCAGCATCAAGATTGGGGAAGGCGTATTAACCACCTGTGATATGCTGATGGCACACTCTTGCTTTCTGAAAGTGAGGAGAACTTGAAGCACTGGCTGGTGAAGACCAAGAATTGCATAGCCTTCAGTGTGGATTGCAAGTCAAATGGAGAAAAACTGAAGTTGCCACGGATTTCATCTTGCTTGGTTCTCCAATCAAGGAGCCCTGCAGGTGAAAGACTGGACTTCCGACTCTGGTAAACAGTTACCGTTTCAGAAACCGGCAAGGGGTCAGCACTGACTCGATGGCAGTGTGTTTGCTTGGTTTAGGTTAGGTATAATCTACGGAGCCTGGTTATGCACTGATTAAGAGCTGTGTTGATGACCCACGGTCACCAGTTTGCACTCACCAGCCGGTTCACAGAAGAAAGGTGTGGCAGTGTGCTTCATAAAGATGACAGCCTTGGAAACCCCATGTGTGGTTGTGTTCATCCTATGTTTTCTAGAGTCAGATCAAGCTGACGACAATGTGTGTAAGTGTAAGCTAAACTGAAGTTATTAGTTAGACACACTTCATCTTCAGGTGATTACATCAAGACAAAATCTCCAAAATGAATGACTGGAATGAAAAACAGCTATTAAGCTTGGCAATAGTTAGTAACAGATAATATGAAAAGTTTTCTTATGTGTGTGATGATTGCACAGTTCTTTACGATGTCTAAACCATTGAAGGTTTTTTTAATACTTTTATTGGGGGTCTTACATCTCTTATCACAATCAATATATTCATCCAGTGTGTCAAGCACATTTGCACATATGCCACCATCATCATTTTCAAAGCATTCTCTTCCCATGTGAGCCCCTGATATCAGCTCCCCATTTCTTCCCCCTTCCTCCTCCATCCACCCTCCCTTAGGAACCCTTGACCAGTTATAGATTATTATTTCCATATCTTACATCATTCTCCATCACCCCTCACCCACTTTTCCATTATTTGCCCCCCTGGGAGGGGGTTCTAGATTGATCCTTGTGATTGACTCCCCCTATCTCCCCCCACCATCCCCTATTCCTACTGTTATCTCTACTGTCATTGTTGGCCTGAGGGGTTTATCTATCCTGGATTCCCTGTGTTGTGGGTTCTTATCTGTAATAGTGTGCAAGCTTTGATTTAATCCAATTTGTAAGGCAGAATTGAGGCAATGATAGTGGAGGGAAGGAAGCACCAAAACACTAGAGGAAAGTTGTGTGTTTCATCGTTGCCATACTGCACCCTGACTGGCTCATTTCTTCCCTGTGACCCCTCTGTGAGGGGATGTCCAATTGTCTACAGATGGGCATTGGGTCTCCACTCCATGCGCCCCCTCATTCATATTGGGTATGGTTTTATTCTGAGTCTTCGATGCCTGATACCTTATCCCATCATCACCTCATGATCACACAGGCTGGTTGTACTTCTTCCATGTGGACTTTGTTGCTTCTCAGCTAGATGGCCACTTGTTTATCTTCAAGCCTTGAAGACCCCAGACGCTATGTCTTTTGATAACCGGGCACCATCAGCTTTCTTCACATTTACTTATGCACCCGCTTTGTCTTCAGCGATCACGTCAGGAAGGTGAGCATCACAGAATGAATGTCAGGTTATTAGAACAAAGTGTTCTTGTATTAAGGCAGTACTTGAGTTGAGGCCCAACGTCCATCTGCACCCATAATTCTTAACATATAGATATGAATACATAGTTCTATGAAAAGATTTTTAACAAATTGCAATAACTACTTTAAAAAAGTTGATAAAAATAAAAACCTAAGAGAAAAAAGGCAACTTTACTTCCTCTTGTTTTTCAGTTAGCACTGAAAGGTTTATTTTGTCCTTTTAAAGCATTTAAATCTAGGACCCAAAACTCATTTTTTTTTTAGAATGGAAGAAAACTATGCTGAGTTTTCCATGGAGGTTATTATTCACTTACCCCAAGGAGGTTAAGCCAGTTCTGCCATATCATTATTCTCTGGACTTCCTCCAGAAAACCTTCTCTCACCTCTCCCTAAGGCAAATGAATAGAAAGTGTGCCACATTGCCAAATACATATGGCATTAGTGTACATATGGAAAATGTACAGTGACCTGGTTAACTTCACTAGTATAGGACTTAGATCATGTATGGATGCAGGAGGTGCACCACCCAAACTTATCACATTGCTTCTTTGGAAATAGTAATTACAACATATACCAAGTATTAGGGCTGGGTCTATGCATCTCAGCAGTGACTTCTTGTTGTTAAGTGCCATTGAACTGGTTCATAGGTGGTTCTGTGAATAGCAGAACAAATGACTACCTGATCCTGCACCATCCTCACAGTTGTTCCTGTGCCTGAGCCCATGATGCAGCCACTGTCTCAAACCACCTTGTTGAAGAGATTCCTCTTTTTCACTGCCCCTCTACTTTACCAAGCATGATGTCCTTCTCCAGGGATTGTTGTCTCCTGCCAACATGTCCAAAGTAGGTGAGATGAAGTCTCACCATCCTTGCCTCTAAGGAGCATTCTGACTGTACTTCTTCCAAGATAGATTTGTTTATTCTCTTGGAAGTTCTTGGTACTTACATTATTACTGGCCTGTACCATAATTCAAATGCATGGATTCTTCTACAGTTTTCCTTATTCAATGTCCAACTTTCAGGTGCATATGAGGGGATTGAAAACACCATGGTTTGATTCAGGTGCACCTAGTCCTCAAAGTAACATCATTGCTTTTGAAGACTTTAAAGAGCTCTTGTGCAGAAGATTTATCCAATTCAATGCTTAAAAATACCCATTCAAATTAAACAACTGTGCATTTTATTGTTGGAATTAAAGTAAGGGAAAGTAAGGCTGTAGATATAGTCATCATTTAAATCTGATTTATAATCTCAGCTCTGCCACTTTCTGCCAAATGGCAGGTTAAGTATTCTCCAGGCCCACTCATCTGAAATATTAGGGTGATCACATCAACTTCATAGTTTGAAGATTAAATAAAACATGTAAAACCACCTGACTTGGGCCTGGCATGCAGTAGATACTCAGTAGATGCTAGTTTCGCTTCTCTTAATATGTACAGTCATTTTCACAGTAAAACCACTCTCACAACATTTTAAAGTTCCTATTACATATTGAAAATATATATTGTATTGCGTAAAGCCTCCATCTTCACCCTTAATCGATCTCATCCCCTCCTGTGTAAACCAGCGCCAAGTCTTATAATGTGTCTTTTCTGTACCTTCAAATTATTCACACACTAATTGCTCCTATCTGATGCTCAAAGAGAAGACAGGCTGCACTTGAGATTAAATAGAAATTAATTTTACCCCTCTATGTACCCAAAATTCTCTTCCTTTGTTCACTTATAACTCTGGAATGAGTAGATAGCACAGGCTGACCACATTCCCTTTATTGTCAAATGCTTCTCACCTAAGCAACCTGGCTTCTATCTCCCAATCATAAAGCCATTAATCTTCTTTCTACTCATCAAATGTTCTTTCACCTCTTCTCCTCCTGGGCCCTCTGAGGTCCAAACTTGCTGTAATCATGCTATACTTTGTAAAGCTTACACAGCTTTGTTTCTTTTAAAAAATGCTACTTCCAGCTTATTCTTTTGTAGTCTAACAGGAACTCCTCTTAGTCACTCGGCCTCCATGTCAGATCAATTTCCCTTCTCATTATGCAAACTCTACACAGAAAGTGTCATGATTAAGTTTACCTCTCAGATCCCCATAGCTATTAAATCTACATCTGCTGAGTTTTTTATACAATAGCCTACTGGATATTTTCCTGTCTGATTCATATTTTATTAATCATTTTCCTCAGATGCCCACCAAATCGATGCCCATTCTGATATTTCCATCTTGGTAAATAGTACCAGCTCTCAGTCTCGAGCTAAGGGTTTGTGAGGTGTTCCTGATTCTCCCTCATTCTTCATGCTATTTCCAAACTATCAAGTCCAACAAGTTTGACTTCCAATATTTCTAGACAACAAACGCTCCTCTTCATCCTTAATTCTACTGCCCTGACTTTAGCATTCCTTGTTTGGACTACTACCACAACCTGCCCAGTACCCCGCAAATCTAACTTTGTATGAGCTATAAAACTATGTCTACCTACATATATATACATGCATGCCTGTGTGTATATACATACCTAGATTCACAGCATAGCCTTACTGTTATTCTTGCTATTTTCTAACCTTTCACTATTTACAAATGTTCTGCTTCTTTACTGAAACATACAAATTGCAACAGAAAGTTTTCTTCAAGGGTGAAGGAAATAAGAGGCTTAAAGAAGGATGTCTGTTGCAATTTGCATGTTGCAGTAAAGAAGTAAAACATTTTAAAACAGATGCAATATTATACCTGGCTCTAGAGGCTTTCTGATAGGAGCATTTTTTTTTTTCATTTTTAAAACAAACCTAATAAGTTAATGCAATCGCATAAGTTGTAAGCCACCCGTATTTAAGCATACACGCACACTGTGATTTGAAGGAAGGTGCTTTTGTCTTCTGAGACAAATTAGCCTAGCCTGAAAATATTAGACCAGAAATAACTTATTTTATGATCATTAAAATGTAAGCATGCTTGTGAAGACTACTTAGCTATTTTCTGTCTGCCCAGTTTTATTCCTGAAGCTTTCCCTGTACTTCAATATTCTCCTTTGTCTCACCTCTCTAAAATGAAAACCTATAATTAATCTCACAGGCTCCCACATCCCCCAAACAGCAGCTCTTGTTCATCATTATAGTGGATTTCAAGGGCTAGAAGGAAGCAGAGGTCATGGAAGGGAGAACTCGGGCAATGGTTGATGGCATCTGTCTCGATTTATATTGTCTACAAATGCTTCTCTAGATGCTACCAGGGGCCCTGGTGATCTAGTGGTTATGGGTTGGGCTGCTAACTGTAAGCTCAGCAGTTCGAAACCACCAGCCACTCTGAAGGAGAAAGAAGGGGCTTTCTACTCTGGTGAAGTTACAGTCTTGGAAAATCACATGAATAGTTCTACCCTGTTCTATAGGGCTTTCTGAGTCAGCGTTGACTAGACAGCAGTGAGTTTTACTTTCGGGATGCTTCTAAGGAGCCCAGGTAGTGCTGTCTGGTAAGTGTTGAACTGCTCAGGACAAGCTCTGTTGTCCAAACCCACCAGCACCCTTGAGGGAGAAAAGTTAGGCTGCCTGCTCTCTTAAAGATTTACAGGTTTGAAAACCCAAAAGGCAGATCTCCTCCATGTTGTAGGGTCAGAGGGCAGTGGATTTGGGTTGGGGCTTCTGCTGTTGCTCCCTCTCGTTTTCAGACTTTCTCAGATCCTGACTCCATTATCTTAAAGTACCTCAAATCCATTGGCTGTTTTCCAGTGAGAGAAATTCAGTTCTTAATGATCCAGGATTCTAGGTTGAATCAGCTTCTACTACTCCAAAATGTATGTAAATCTAAATGGTTTTATTCTCATCTGAACTTCCTCAAACTCTCTAGGGAACATGAACTTACTCTGCTCTATAAAATGACCAGCACGCACCATTCCTGAACAGATGCACAAAACTACTCTTGGTGTTAAGATCTACAATACAAAGCATGTGTCATTTGAGTTTAAAAATGGAGTATCTATTTGATTCCTCAAAACCTGTTATATTGCTAATAAAAAAAAGAACCATTACCTTTGGTTTTTTGGATGTGCACAAATGTTTAGCCTGGAGTTCTTTGTATGCTTACTGATATTACCTTATAAAAGTATATGAAGTGTATTGCTTTGCAAATGCCTTAAACCAATAACATATAGAACAGAAGATGAAGACAAAACAGGAAGATTGAAACCCTGGCTCGATCCTTCGTGTGTGATTTTTCTACAGGTAAATATCTTAATCTCAGGCTTTAGATCTTCACCTATAATGATAGACTATGTAATTTTGTTTTTAATTCTGTGGTATTATGGCTAAGGACATTTATCTTATCATTGGAATTATAGTCTATTTTGGTGTTCAAACAGGC
>NW_022107431.1:54483340-54485255 GCF_000313985.2 Echinops telfairi | reverse complement strand
TAAAAATTAAGAGCCCATTAAGACTTGCATGTGAAAGTTCATAGCAGCAATATTGATAATAGCCAGACAGAGACAATGTGGTAAAGGCAAGCAACAGAAAACTCTTCTGCAATAAAAAGGAACCAAACACTGATCCATGCTGCAAAGTGCATGCGCCTCAAAAACACTATGCTGAGTGAAGGAGATTATGAACTTTGTAAAAAACGAAACACATATTGCATGACTCCATTTCTATGAAACATCAAGAAAAAGCAAATTTTTAAATACAGAAAGTAGATTCATGGTTGCATGGGGCTGGCTGTGGGGACAGAGATTAACTCTAAATAGGCAACGGGGATTTTACAAGGGTGATAAATATGTTCTAAAACTGGGTTATAGTGATGGATGAACACTCAGTAAAATTTTTTTAAAAAATTAAAAGCAACAACTTTCTAAAAATCATGCATCCTTGAGAGGAGTGAATTTTATTATATGTAAATTACATATTTCAATGAAATTTAAAATTCTATAGTGAAAACTGGACACAGATTTAAGTAATTATAAAAAATTGTGAGGCAAAATAGACAGATCCCTTACTCATGTAAAAGTACTAAAATTGGCTAGTGAGAAATAAAATTTCTATAATAATGAGTCTTGACATGTTTAAATACCCTCCAAAAAATCATATAGTCTTTGACATTTTAGTAAAGCGAAGAATACAATATCAACTATCAGAAACTTTCCATCTGTGCCCACCCCCCACCTTTTTTTCCTTTAAAAATTTACTTTGAATCAAATTTGGTTTAGTAGATTTTTCAACACATCTTGAAAATTTCTCAAGAGAAAATAATTCTGAGATGATGTCAGTAGACTGGGTGAAGATATTGATCAGCACAGGACACACTAATATGAAATAAGGAAGGTTTTCAAAGGGTTGATCTAGAATGTGACTCATTCCAGTGCTGTCTGGGAGCTTGATGGGTCATCAGTTCTCATTTTAACCCACGTCTTGCACTTTCTGCATGTCAACTCGCAGGCGGGACGAAAGGAATAAATGAGGGTGGCAAGTCAGCAAGAAGGAAGGGTTCTTATGAAAAGAAAGGAGGACAGATGGATTTTGAAGGCACGTATACATAAAGAGAAGTACAATAATGAGAGCAAGTCTCATCCAATTCCACTTTGTCAGTATCCAAATCATTGATTAAAATGTTTTAGTTTTGTTGTGATGTGAGTGAGTGAGTGAGTGAGTGAGTGTGTGTGTGTGTGTGTGTGTGTGTGTTACAACTGTACAAATAACTACTGGTCGTCTGCTTTGAATCTCCCCTTTCCAATCCTGCACAGCTACCTCCGCTTATTTAGAAATCTCCAGTGGCTAACCCAGGACAAGTCCTTTTCCAAAGGAGCCCTGTCCAGCTCTGCCGCTTGGGAGGCGCTCCTTCCTAAAGGACTGGAGGGTTCGCTCAGCCTCCCTGGGCAGGGATGTACTCTCTGGCCCTCCAGCTCCCCGCCGACGTGGTAAGTAGGAAGGGGGTAGATGGGACAGGGCCATCCACCCTGGCAGAGGTGGGGCAGGGGGTAGAGCATCTCATATTTTTAGGTTTCCCCAAGGGGATGTAGCAGGCGCGGACCCACACCCTTCCTTCTTTTCTAGCCTCTGCCCGGGCACCACCTCACCTTCGCTTCCCGCACGGGTGGGAGTGGGGGGCGGATGCTGGCGGCGGCGGCGGCTAAGGATGGGGAAATCCAATAGCTACAGCGGACACTTGGGTCTGTCAGTCTATCTACACCCACATAAGCACGGGCAGAGTTGAGGTGATTTCGTGAGAGCCACACAGCTGGGCGCTGGGAGCGTGGACTAGAACCCCAAACCCCGGTCTGGGCAGCGCCAGTGGCTGGCTACAAGCTACCGATCGGGCTTGGAAAGCTCCGCCGCCCA
>NW_022107431.1:54466287-54482242 GCF_000313985.2 Echinops telfairi | reverse complement strand
TCCTGGTCCTCACGAAGGCAAACGATGTCCTTTGAAAACTTGGCTAACTAACTGGATTATGGCAGTGCTGATAAAAATGAAAGGGCTCTTCTCAGCTGGAACCACCTTCGAGAATCCCTAAATTCTCTTGTGGTTTCACCTGTGTTCAAAATCTGCTCAGTGATATGTATGCTGATAAGTATGCTGATAAGTTACCCAAGGCCAAGTCATTAGCTGCTACTTCACTAACTGGTAGGCGGATACCCAATTTCCTTTATCAAAAATCAAAAACCAAACCCCTCTGTCATCGAATCATTCTGACTCTTCAAAACTCGATGTGACATACGGTAATATAAACAGACAAATACTTTGAGTCTCTCTAATGACAGTACAGTTAAACTCTTCAAATTCTTTAGTGTTCACACCCCCAGAGGGCTGTGAGGGGCTCTGGCGGCACAATGGCGGTATTGTGCCCAAAGGCGGGCAGTTAGATCCCGTCTCAGGGCAGATAGGGTTGACATGAGTCTGATGTGTTTTGGCAGGTAAGACATGGAGAATAAGCAAGGTTAGATCATTGGAATAAGGTTAAATAGTTAGGAAGCATCCAAACTGGGTTTTACTGGCACACACTTCACCAGCCATACCATGTGAAGATGGCGCAGGGCCCTGCAGTGTTTCAGTCTGTTATGCAGAGCGTTGCTAGGGGGTCAGGGCTGACTTGAGGGCACCTAACAACACCCACATTGTTTTGTTTGTTTTAACACCAACATTATTTGACTGAAAGTTGAGTGAGTACAGTCCCAGGATTGCGGAGTGACTATCATCGCCTCGGTGGCTCCAGCAGTTTCCGTCAGATCAGTAAACCTTGGCAATTCTACGATTTTGAATTTGGGTCTACATTGTTCTTCCACTCTATCATAACAGGACCTCCTAGTAAGATCCTTTTCAGAGTGGCCACCAGCAGTAGCCATGTCCCATCTAGTATGTGTGGTCTCAGGATTGTGCTTAAATACTCTCTTAGAAAAATAAATAAATAAATAAATAAATACTCTCTTAATTCTTTGGATAAATTGTTTCTTTGCGTCTTTGATTTTCTTTACTCATTTTTTACCGTGGAGGCCAATTCAAAAAGTTGGTGGAAACATTCCATTATCTTTATTCCTCAAATTAGGCGGTCAAGCATTCTCTTTGTGGACTGTGTAGTATTAAACTGACCTTAATGTTTCCCAAGGCTGTGGGGCTGAGCCCCCAGGCCCACTGACTCATTTCTTTAAGGTTTGGTTATGGCTAAGAAATCACTTTTCATAACAGTGTCCTATTAATAAAACTTGTGACTTTTCTTTTTTTTCTTTTTTTTTTAGTTCCCAAGTTTTATTAAAGAACTTATACAAAATATTCCCTTGAAGATTTAACCCTCATCTTCCTCCTCTTCCTCATCCTGGTTAATCTGGAAGTAACGTAATTCATAACTTTCTATGCTGTTGGCGACCACACGCAACCAATCACGTAGATTATTCTTCTTCAAATATTTTTTGTGAGATATTTCAAATACCTTTTGGAAAAAGGCACCTCGGAAGTTACAGTAATCTTGCTCTTGCTTCTTTCAATGGTCACGACTCCTCCCCCGAGATTACCGGCTTTCCCATTCACCTTGATTCTTTCCTGAAGAAACTGCTCAAAATTAGCAGCACCCGTGATTCCATCTTCTACAGGGTGGGGGCAATCCAGCGTGAACTTCAGAACCTGCTTCTTTTTTTTGCCCCCCTTCGCCACAGGCTTTTTCACAGGTGCCATGGCGGCAGCGGAGGCAGAAAGCGTGACTTTTCTCAATGGTGTCTGTGGTAGTTACATAATTTCATGTCAGCTTGAAGATGGGTGGTATTCAACCTGTTACTCAGATCATAGCTTGATGGTGCCTCCTTGTGGGCATGACCTTCTCATGAGAAGGGCCCTGGGATCCTTCCCTTCTCTCTCACGTTCACCTTCCTGCTGGCTGACGGTGGCGGCTGCCAGAGACCTGGGATGTGTCTACCACCATCACATCCACATGACTTTACACTCACCAACCTTTGATCTTCCTGCGTTGTACATCATTGCTTGTGACGGCATTATTCTGAGGAGGAACTTACGGACTGGTATCAGACATATGGACTTGATCTGGACTGGGCTGGATGCTTGCTTGATATGTAAAGCTTCTCGATATAAAGCTTTCTCACTGGATGTTTCTCGAGTCAACCTGACATAATACAATGTCTTAAGTTACGTTTTCTTTTCTAAGAGCATCGTACCTTTTGTGGTTATATAAAGAGAGAGAGATTGAGAGTCGTTTATATCTTTAGTGTAATTTCTGAACATACTGTTTGGCACCAGCAACTTGAAACCACTAGCTGCTCCTCAGGAAAAAAGATGAGGTTTTCTACTCCCACAAAGAGTTATAATCGTGGTAATTCACAAGGGCAGTTTTACCCTGTCCCAAGCGGTGACTATGAGTTGGAATCGAATCGATGGCAGTGAGTTTGGTTTGGTTTGCTTTGGTCTTTCTACTAGGAAAATGAGGGAGGTGATGCCAGCACCTAGGTGACCTCAAGGTTTGCATGTTTAATGAAACACAAGCAAACATCTTTCTGGAATTCTCCTTCAGCCAACATCTATCTGACATCTGCAGTGATACCCCTGGCTGCACATCCTCCTCGGAAGCTGGGCTGCACTTCTGGCAGCACCCTGTCACTGTACTGCTGTAATCATTAGATGATCTTCAGCAAAGTCTTACTTGCATGTGGTATTAATGATATTGTTCTAGAATTTGAGCATTCTGTGGGTAAGATTTCTATTGAATGGGTACAAATATGAACCTCTTCCACTCCGTTGGACAAGTTGCTGTCTTCCAATAGACGAGGGAGAGCCTCCAGTACCTCATCAGCTTGTAGAAGCATTTCAGTTGGTGGGCCATCAATGCCTAGAGGCTTATTTGGGGTCCGTGTTTCCAATGCAGCGTGAACTTCTTTCTTCAGCACCATTGTTTCCTGACCATATGCTACCTCCTGAAATAGTTGAATGCCAACTAGTTATTTTGGGAACAGTAACTCTATGTATTCTTTCCATCTTCTTTTGATGCTTGCTGCATAATTCAATATTTTGGTTGTAGAATCCTTCAGTATTTCAACTCGAGGCTTAAATTTTTTCTTGAATTATTTTAGCTTAAGATACACTGAGTGTGTTCTTCCTTTTTGGTTTTCTAACTATAGGTCTTTGCACATTTCATTATAATATTTTTCTTTGTCTTCTCGAGCTGCCCTTTGAAGTTTTCTGAGCAGGTATTTTAAAGAATTGTATAAGAGATTATGGCACCAACTGTTTGCAGTCTGCAAAATAAAAACTTGGATATCTGCTTCCCAAAAGATCACAGTCAAGAAAACTCAACAGTTGTGTTCTGTAACACATGGACCACCAAGACAGTATCAACTCCATGACGACAGGTTTTGTGTGTGTGTATCAACTCCATGACAACAGGTTGTGTGTGTGTGTGTTAAGAGTTCAGAAGCAATGCAAGAGAACAATAAGGATGCCAATGCTGCCTCTCATGTTTCTATTATCTAAGCTAATGAGCAGTATACAAAAGACCAAAAAGGAATTGATATATTTAGATTAAAGTTTTGGAGAAGAATGTTGAAATTGCCACATACTGCCAAAAGAACAAACATATCTGTCTTGGAAGAAGTTCAGCTAAGGTGCTCCTTAGAAGCAAGTATGACCAGACTTCATTTCATGCTCATTGGACATGTTGTCAGGAGACACCAGTCCCTGGTGAAGAACATCATACTTGGTAGAAGGGCCATGAAAAAGAGGAAGACTTCAATGGCTTGGCTATAACAATGGGTTCAAGTGTAATGATGATTATGAGGATGTTGTAAAGCCAGGCAATGTGTCGTTCTGTTGTACATAGGGTCCCTATGTGTCAGAACGGACCCGAAGTCATCCAACAACAGCAGCACATTGAAAGATGGTCTAAGGGAAATTATTCCCAGGAAAAAAGTGAATTTTACTTGAAGTTGTTTTTTTTTTAAGTATACAGTGTCATGTGATTGCAGGTTATAAGTGTAGTGGAAATTTCAATATTGAATGAGGATTCTGCAAATATAGAACTAGCCTCAGAGGTGTACAAACTTACAGTAAGTCACACAGGGCTCTGCTCTGAGAAAGACTCTCCTCTCTCCACTTAAATGGACCATAAGCCCCACATTTTCATTTTGCCTGGTTGATGTTGTCAGTGTTATCAGGTCAGTTCCAACCCAGACCAACCCCATGTACACATAGCGAAGCACTGCCTGGCCTTGCCCCATTGGCACAATCGTTCTTCTACTTGAGTCCATTATTGAAGCCATTGTGTCAACCCATCTTGTCGAGCAGCTTCCTTTTCACTGACTCTTTACCAAGCATGATCTTCTTTCATATGGTCTTTCCTGAAAATATGCTCAAAATAGGTGAGATGAAATCTAGATATACCCACTTCTAAGGAGCATTGTGGCTGTATGTCTTCTATGACAGATCTTTGCATTCTTTTGACAATGCATGTACTCTCAATATTCCTTATTATAATTTATCGCCGTAATTCACATGCATTGGTTCTTCTCCTGTCTTCCTTCTTCAATGTGCACCTTTCACATGCTTGTGAAGCCAGTGAAAATACCATGCACTTTAGTCCTCAAAGTGACATCCATGCTCTTCAACAAAGTGACATCCTTGCTCTTCAACACTTTCCCTATTTTCAACCAAGCAGCATTCTCTCCTTCTGTTTGAACAATTGCCTCTCGGTCCCGCTGCAGGTTTCTCGTGAGCATAGTTAAGGGTTCTGGAATTTACATTCTTTTCCATGCGATCCATACAGTCCAATGCCTTTGCATAGTCAATAAAAAACCAAGTAATCCTCTTTCTGCGGTTTAGGCTTTGAGTCACCATCCATTTGACATTCAGCCATCACATCCCTTTTTCTACATCCTCATCGGAATACTGGTTGAATTTCTGGCAGCTCCCTGTCAATGTACTGCTGCAACTCTTGTTAAATGACCTTCAGAATAATTTTGCTTGCATGCGATATTAACGATGCTATTAGATAATTTCTACATTCTGTTGGGTCACTTTTCTTTAGAAGGGGTATAAATACATATCTCTTCCAGTCACTTAGCCAGGTAGCTGTCTTCCAATTTTATTGGCATCAGTGAGTGCATTCAATGCTTCATCAGTGTGTTGAAACATTTCCATGTTATCCCATACATTCCTGAACCTTGTTTTTCACTAATGCTTTCAGTGCTCCCTGGACTTCCTTCCTGCAGTACCATCAGTCCTTGGTAATTTGGCATTGGGCTGCAAATTCTGTAGGTAGTCTTGGTAGTAGGGAGTGGGTAAATAGGAGTTGTAAGTGAAGCAAGAAAGAATACAAACCTTCTGGGGATTAAAGTATGTTATAGACAAAGTACCGGAGAGACTGTCTTGAGGGAGACTAGGCACGGTAGGAACTCTTCAGGGCCAGGTTAACTGAGACCTGGGCAGGAGCAGCAGCTTATTCATGTTTCTGGAGCATAGGTCTGCTGAGGCCACAGGATTAGCCAGACAGAATGATAGTTTTTCAGGTCTATTTGGCAAAGCAAGATATCTATAATAATATTCGAAGCTTATCAATGTTTTTAAAGCTTTCCAACCATGAACTTTCATACATATAAAATTTAGAAGTTTTAAACTTCCCAGAAGATTTTCCATCGATAGCTATGTGCCCATGGGAATAAGAGGTACTGCAAATAGGAGTCTTATTGGATTACAAGGACAGGATTACAAGGACTGGAGGAAATAGGCTTCCTCACACTTCCTTTCCATCCACCCTCCATTTTAGAGGATTTATGCAGTTCTCTGACAAGAAAGGATGAGCACAGTTTCATATTTTCCTAAAGACATCAAATTGAGAGGGGCTGGAGAAGTGTCCTTGTGCCCTTGTGACAGAAGCTGGGCTAGTTTCCCTAGCCATGCCTTAAAGAGGACAATCTTTTAAATTCTTAGAGAGGGTAGAAGAAAACGTTGGTACCAATGGTAACTGTGTCATCTCATCCTTCTCTTCCCGCCCCCCCACCCCCTGGACACACACACATACTTAATAGGGATTCTTGGAATGAGTCAAACAGCTGCCATCACCAAATGTGACTCATTAAATAAAGGATCCCACTCTCAGGTCCTTTCTTCCTTCTGCTTAAGGAAGAACAAGACCTGTACACTTGACACCAATGATTCTTTTGATCATTCTCTTGAAAAATGACAGCAAGAGAATCCCAGCTAGGGCTGCCAGGGAGTGGCCTGTTCTGGCTGAGGTGTGGAGTAGTCCAGAGAAACATCTATCTTTAGGTAACCTCTCAGGAAGGAGTTTAAGATCCAAGCTTAGGTGAGATAGACCTCTAAGGCAGATAGAATAGGACCTGAGCCATCAGATGGTAATCTGAGTCCTATTGTGTAGCAAAAACTGTGTTAGGGATTGGATTGGATTGGATTGGATTGGATTGGATAGGTATTAGATTACCCAATAAGCAAGGTAATTACTGGTTTACTTATGTTTACTTACTAATCTGTAGTGAACAATTTCACATTTTTACCACATCAGAGACTCTGCTTCTTGCTATGGCTAGCATGTCTCTCTTCAAACCTCACAGGACCTTCTGACAGAAACAAATGCACAGGCTTTTCACATTTACAGTTCTTAACAGGGATGGAATACCCAATAAGCAAGGTTGATTTACCTTACTTATTGGGCAGTCTTCCCATTGCAGGGACCCATATCTGCCAAGGGAGAAATGGACAATGAAAAAGCATGATTTGCTTTTAGAAAATCAGAGTCTGTGAAATGATGCGGAGGAAAGAGCAAAGTCCTTTTTAAGGTATACATTTTCTAAGAAAATTGTCCTATATTGCTACAATGTCTCTGGCTCCCCTGCTGCTGGTCAATGGGTCATCAATTTTCAGAGCAGATCAAAGATTTGTGAAAAGAACACTGAAAACAGGACATCTTAGTGCCATGGATTGAACTGTGTCTCCCAATGACCCCCAAATAGAAGTCAGCTTGGATGGACCATGATTCTCAGTGGTGTGGCAGTTACATAATGATGTGATCTGGCAGCTGGGCAATGATGTAGTCACCCCCCATGATCTGATTTTCCTCTCCATTTTGATATGTTGTAAATTCTGACCTCTATATGTTAATGATGTAGGATAAGACTATGTCCGTGAGGATTATGTTATGTTTTTATGTCAATGAGGCAGGATTAGAAACAGATATGTTAATGAGGCAGAATACAAGCTATAGAATTAGATAGTATTTTGAGGCAATTTCTCTTGAGATTAAGCAATCGTAGTGAGATTGAGTCCCTTTTGGGATAAAACCAGTAAGATATTAAACAAGAGCAGGGATTAAGGGACAAACTGTACAAAGAAGAAGACTGGGGAGTAGTACATATCCTGTGGGCCCAGGATCCCTGCGTTGGGAAGCTCCTAGCTTGATGCTAAGAGATATACAAGGAACGGCAGGTCCACAGATGTTGAAAGGAGACAAAGACCATCCCCCTAGAGCCCATCGGAAGAGGAATCCGCCCTCAAAATCCAGCACTCTACTTTTGAACATCTAATCTCTTAAGTAAGGACCCCGAGTAGCACTGTGAGTTAGGCACTAAACTGTTAACCAAAAGGTCAGTGGTTCAAAGACATTCGCTGCTCTTTGAGAGGAAGGTGAAACTGTCTGCTCCCTGGTAACTTACAGTCTTAGAAACACCATGAACTTGCTATGAGTTGGAATCGACTTGATGACAGTGCATTTGGGGTTAGAAGTTTTGATATGGGTCTTTCTTACATCTCAGTTTCAACTTAATGTACTCAATTGGTTCTTTTATGAGCAGAATATAGTTACTGCCATAAATGACAAGGGAGGTGGACATATCAGACCTCTCTTCTTCCCTATTGTCACAAGGTAGGGGTCAGATGAGCCTCCCAGTCCATTCTTCTTTACCAATTCTGAAACCTACTGTTGCCCCCACATCACTCTACATCTCTGCTGGGTTACATAATTCAGTGCAATGGCCACACAGAACTCAGAGATAATACTCAAAATTAAGGAGGTTTATTGGGGAAGTTAATAGGTCACCAAAAGTCTGAATCAGCAAATAGTAAAGCTATAGTCATTTGTTAATATTTACATAGTCGTATTAATAAATTAGCTGCTCGGCCAGCAGCTAAATCTCTCTCTGGTTCTCAGCCTCTCAGCGATGTGGTAGCCAAGTCTCTTTCAGGTTCTTAGTCTCTCAGCCACATAGTCCTTGGCTTTTGCCTCAGTGGGCCAAGAAGGCAGCCCACCTGTCAGGCTGTCCCACAATTGCCATAGCTTCAGACCAGAGAAGGAGAGGGTACCTCATAGTCTTGGCGTGCTCCTCAAAGACTGCGCCACAGTCTGTGATGCTTCTGGTCTCGGCAGCCTCTGCTACTTCAGACAGGGTCTTGAACGTGCGCATCCAAGGTCCTCTGCTCTTCCAAGTTGGTTCATCCTTAAAGCCAGTAAGGTGGTGACAAAAACTGACCAATCCCCTCTATTAGTGTTACAAGTGGGCCTATTTGCATTTGTAATCCTATTGGATCATTTGGTAGGAGTTACAGTGACTTATACAGAAGAGTCATATTAGTAAATTTTACTGCACCACTGTTACAATAATAGTTTGAATGTCCCCTGAAAGGTAGAGGGGGCAGAAGGAGGTGGGGAGAAGGGGATGGTGAGCGGATGGCATCATGGACAGATAACAACTAGGGAAGTGGAACCAGCCTCTAGGAGAGGGTAGAGATCCTGTGAGTATTAGTGGAGAGGAAGCACTAAGAGGTGGAAGAAGGGGGAAAGTGAGGGTGGGGCGGGAGGAGGCAAAAGGAAACAGAGGCAAGCTCTTGGAAGCAAAGGCACAGAGAGGGAGATTAACAAAGGTGTGCACTTATGCAGACACATTAATCCACAACAATAATGGTATTGGCCTACACACATATGTTTATAAGGCAATACACTGAAGCTGCAGATGGGCCTTGGGCCTCGGCTCATACCTCCCCTCAAAACAAAAAACACATTGTTCTAACAAATTGGCATTCTGTGATGCTCACACCTCCCCCCATCCCCCCACCACCACCACACACGCACAATCGCTGAAGACAAAATGGGTGCATAAGCAGAGGTGGTGAAAACAGGATGGTGCCTGTCTATTAAAAGATATTGTGTCTGTGGTCTTAAAGGCTTGAAGTTAAACAAGCAGCTACCCAACAGTGAAGCAACAAACCCACATGGAAGAAGCACATCAGCCAGTGAGATCGTGAGGTGTTGACACTGCGCAACGGGCATCAGAAGATTCACAACAAACAGTAAACAAACAAACAAAAATGCATTGGTGAAAATGGAGGATTGGAGTGGAGACCCAAAGCCCATCTATGGACAATGGCGCTCCCCCCACAGAGGGGTCGCAGGGAGGGGGTGAGTCAATCAGGGTGCAGTAGAGCACTAATGGGCCACACAATATACCTCTGTTTCCTGGAGGCCTCCTCACTCCCTGCTATCACGACCTCAATGCCACCTCCCAATGTAGACTAGACGGGAGTATGTACATCGGTATAGGCAAGAGATAAAACTCACAACACGTGGAACCCAGGCACAGGAGTGGGAACAGAGATACCAAAAGGGTAGGGGAAGGGGGCAAGGGGAAGAAGGGGTGAGGGAGAGGGACACAGATCGCAATGAATACCACATAACCACACACCCCTAGTCAGGGGGAAGAACAACCAGAGGGGAAGGGAGACAGTGGTCGGTGTGAGATTTGAAAATAATTAACAATCTATAATCTATCAGGGGGCTACGAGGGGTGGGGGGGGAGGGAAGGGAAAAAGGAGGAGCTGATCGCAAGGGCTCAATGGAAAGTAAATGTCTAGAAAAGAACGATGGAGTACATGTACGAATATGTCGGATACAATTGATAATTGATGTATGGTTTGTAACAAGAGTTATAAGAGCCCCCAATAAAATGTAAAAATAGTTTGAATGTCATTGTCTATTCTTTCTTTCATCTGTGTCATTGTTGTGTCTGTGTCAGTTGTGTTCCTCCTCGCTGTGGGACATAGTTCTATGCTTCTTTACATGCCTGGCAATTTTTTATAGGATGAAATGTGTTGTGATTCTGGGCATCTATTGAGTAGGTGCTAAATATTTTTGTATCCCTACTAATATTGTTGAACTTTTGTGTGTTTATTTGACCTTTATTTTGAGGAAATAAGCCTATTATGAAAATTAACTTATTTTATCATTCACTTAGCAAAATTCAGGTTATAATTATTTTCTAATTCTTGGCGTGAACAAAGAATCAAGTGATCTTGTTAGGAGGAAAGTTTTCAGGTTAATTTTCCCAAGATAATTACATAGCATTATGGCTTATCTTTTATCTGGCTTATTTTAACAGCACAATCATAAAGATGTGGTTTTATAAAAATAATTGATGCCTTATCAATTTTCACAGGACCCCCCCATTCAAAACATTTCAGTTCATTGAACTTTTTTTTTTTAATCATAGTCAAGTTACTTGAAAAGAGGTTTGCTTTTAAGATTTATGAAGTAGAGTTAGATAATTTATTAGTGTAGGGCTTATTTTGCTTCAATACCGAGGTAATATCTTGCTGAGTATTTTGTCTAATGTTGCTTGAATTACGAAAATTTCCACCCTGACTGATTGGAACAAACTATTCTCAGGTTTATTTAAGCCAGTGGTTTTCAACCTTCCTAATGCCACGACCCTTTCATTCAGGTCCTCATGTTGTGGTGACACCCCAACCATAAAATTATCTTTGTTGCTACTTCATAATTTTGATACTGTTGTGAATTGGGTGACCCCTGTGAAAGGGTTGTGCAACCCCAAAGGGGTCGCGACCCACAGGTTGAGAACCACTGATTAAGCATTGGTGAGTTTTCCCTGAGTTCATCTGGTGAGTCTTTACTAGTCTCTGGTGGTGTCCTGGTGGAGGTTCTAGTGAGCTACACACTGTTTTACTAACCCAAGGTCAGCAGTTCAAAACCACCAGCCACTCCTCTCAAAAACCTACTGGGAACAGTCTACTCAGTCCTATAGGCTTGCTATGAGCTGGATCGACTTGCTGGGAGTGAGGCTGTGTTTTGCAAACCTGTGTACTGATTTATAACTATAAAGAAACCTTCTGCAGAGTTCAGGAGTTACCTATCTGGCCTTCTTTCTCTCTAGGAATTCTGCAACCCCTCCCTCCCTGGCTCCTCAGAGGCCCCGCTCCAGCTATTTCATATGTGAGAGCACATGATGTTCTGCTTGGTACCTCCCTGCACAATTGTCCAGAGATTCTCAAACACGAGAGCGGAGACGATCCTAGAGATCATCTCACTTATTTCCCATCCTCAGAATCACGGTTCTGTACTGCCTGTTCCTCCACATCTGAAAACCATTGTTCTATAAGCTTTGTTTGTTTTTCTGCTGTTTCAGATGGCGGGGTAGATCTGAACCTTTCAACAGAAGTCAACCTATTAATGTTTTGTTTGATTATTTGTTGTTGCTAGTGTTGGGTTTAGCCCCACAAAAATTCTTCTGTACGAAACACTTAGTAATAGTGAACCCCACACACTGTACTCTTGATAAATGTTTTGAGCCATAGGGAGCAAATTATGTAAAGTAAAAAGGGAAAATTATGGTCTTAATGTTCCATATATAAAGTTTTCAAATAAAATGGTAATAGATATTGCCATTCCTCTGGAAAATTAAGTGAAAATTTTTTACATTATATTTGAACAGGATAATCTCAATGAGCATTATATTAAAATCCTCTGTTTCCTTTAAGCACTTCGTGAATATTAATGATGATAAATTATTCAATACCAATAAGGAGTTTAATGCCAAGCCGTACTCTTGAAATCATCTGGTAAAAATCACCATCAACCACAACATGAAGGCCACATCTCAAGGAGAAAGGCAGATCAAACTATTTCTAATCTTAAGGGGAATAATCTCAAATTTTATTAACTTAATAACTTAAGGATCCTTCTGATGAAGCTCAGCATTCCCCGCCTCATGAAAAGTTATCTAATGTTTATTCATAAATACTTTATAAAAATGCCTGCTCTATTTCAGAAGATATTGTGAAGGGCATAAATGTGCACTCCCAGTCTGCCCTCTTGTTTAGGTCAACTCTTCAGTGGCATCCGGAATGAAGAAAGTTAAACAGGACAAACACAAAAGAGAATGCTGCATTTGCCCGCGCCCCACATGCCCGGATCTATAGACCTGGAACCTAGTCTGTTAGAAGATTGGTTTCCAGTAAACAAGTCATTCTTGTAAATGGACAGTTTATGACTGAATAGGTTAGCTTGGCACTACACATCTTTACTATAAATACTATCAGTCTATTACGGTCCACAAAGGAAAATGACTTCCAAAGATTGTTATATGTCAAATCAAGAATATTTGCCTAACATGGCCCCACATATCAGATCTTTGTTCCTCGAACCCTCAGACCATCGCAATTGGCACCAGGAGGGAGTGTGTTAGAAATATCGGATCATGGGCTCCACCCCACATCTATTGAATCACAATCTGCATTTCACAAGATTCACCAGCATTAAAGTTTGAAAAGCAGTGGTACACATTTCATTGCATCCTTAACTCTTAGAGTCTTTTTCTGCACAAGCTATGACCCTCTTGTTTTAAGAAAGACTGTGCTTGATCTTTGTTGTACAATAACTTTCAGAAACTCAAACTCACTGGCATTGAGTTGTTACTGATTCAGAGTGACCCTGGAGGACAGCAAGGAACTGTCTCCATGTCATTCTGTACAGGAATACAAAGATTGTTCTTTCTCCTGAGTACCACTGGAGGTTTTGAACTGCTAACCTTGCGGTTAGCAGCCCAGCACCGACAGGGTGCCTCACAATAATGTCAGGTCATGTGAAGTATACCTGGTTTCTGTGATGAAAAGGGCAGTATAAAGGCAGACCTTCAGAAGAGTGGGAGAGGCACTGTTACAGACATGTCCACATGAAGTAAATAACTCAATAGGGCTTTCTTTCCTGAACACCTGCCCCTGATTTTTATTTACTGTGACCAAACACTGTATATCATTATATCATATCACAGCTACAACCTTTTCATGATTATTTCAATGCTTAGAAAGTTCCAGAATTACTAAGTACCCCAATTTAAAATATATCCATTTCCAAAGTGATTTGCAAAAGATATAAGATCTACTGATTTGATCTTTATATAACTCATGCCCTGCCAGCTTCCAAAAGGAGTCTATTATTATAAAAGGCCACATATATTTGAGCAATGCAATTAAGTAAGCACATGAACCACCTGGACTGCAAGGAAGCATTAAATTGAACTCTTCACTTCCTGGAAGCTAAAACAAAGAAGAGAAACACAACAGATTACGTAGAAAGTCAGTGTTGTTATCCCCATGTATAGAATCCCAGGTGAGATTAATAAATACATAGTTCGTTTTTTAAAAAAATCTTAATTAGAACTGAATTTTATCTGAAGGATTATGCTTGTACAGTACATGAAAGATGCTTAAATTTGACTCAAAGCCATTTTAACTGAACTATCTATTGAACAAAGTCTAATGTATGAGACATAAACACAAAAGAAATAATAAGTGCAATAGAAATGATACTGAAAAGCACTAACTTCCAATAATCCAGATATTCAGGAAAAACATACTATTATAAAAAGTTTTTTAGTCTAACAATGTGTGTATGTGTATATGGGGTGTGTGTATATGGGGTGGATGTGTCCTATGCCTGTGATTGTAACCTCCATACAAAATAATGTCCCCTGAGTGGGCATCACAAAATTTCACTAAGGTTTATATTTGATAGAAAATATTGATCAAAATATCCTTCCTAAATAATATTTCATTTCAAGGTGATATTCTATGGATTACCAGCACATTTCAAGCTCAGTAAGATAGCTGTTTTAATCAGATACCACCATTGTCTTTAATAATAATGTAAATATTTGAACAATTTACTGATTCCCTTAAATATATGTCTAAATATTACTTTGTTGTGATCCTTGATTTTATTCATTTATTTTATTTCCTACTGATGTCAAAACACACATAACAATTAAGTGCAAAACAAAAGCAGGTAGAATGTTTCAGAATTGCCAAACCTTAAAAATTCTGCCTTTTCCCAGAAAAATGATATAGTGCATATATGAGAATTATTACTGAAACCTAAAAGTAAATTGGCTTAATTAAAGTGACTCTTTGCTAATAGAAACAAAATCATTCTTTATCATCTTTTCTTTTTTTCATTTAAAAAGAACACATTAGTCTCACTCTCTTAGCGTTTATTCTGACTCATAGGGACACTATAAAACAGGGTGGAACTGCCCATGATGGGTTCTAAGGCTGTAAATCTTTATGGGAGCAGAAAACTTCATCTTTCTCCCATGGAGCAGCTGGTAAGTTTGAACTGCCAAACTTCTGGTTAGCAATCCAACATATAACCTACTATGCTCCTTTTAAGAATTAAACACTGAATGCAGGAAGATCATAAGCCAGTGGGTAGAAAGTCTTGTGGATTCAGTGGCAGTGAAAGTATCCTAGTGCTGGCATGGGTCTCCACGTGGCTCCTCCAGCTCCCAGGGCTCTGGCTGCATGAGTGTAGCTCCATCAGGCTTGTAGTCAGTAATGTTTCACTGAGTGTGTCCCACCTCCAGTGAGCTATTAATCTCCTTAGCTCCTCCAAATGAGGTCATCAAGCTGTGATCTGACTGACAGGCTGAACTCCACCCCTTTGCTCTCAAGTCTCCAATTGACAACAGATTGTGTACCTAACATACCCAGGGTGAACACATTTCAGCAGTTTCCAGACTAAGGATAGACTACAAAAAAGGAATAGGCTTTCCACTTCTGAAAGATTAGATACTGAAACTCTTATGAATAGCAATGAAATATACATAGTACCAGATGACGAGGCTAGAAGGTACTCAAAAGACAAGTGGGGGAGAACTGACTCCTCAAAGGAGAGTTGACCCTAAACACATGGATGGAGCTGAGTTTTCGAGAACTTTATTTGCTGATGGGATATGTCACCAAATGAGAAGAAACCGCTGTAGATATCCCTTAAAAAGTGATGTACCATTAATAACAGCAGAATTCACAAAATATGACTCTAGGAAAACTGGAAGTTGTCAAAAACCAAATGGAATGCATAAAAATCGATAGCCTAGGCATTGGTGAGCTTCAATGAGCTGGTCTTAGACATTGTAAAGTAGACAATCATAGTTGTTAATTGGACAAGGCCAAAGGTTTCATTGGAAAAAGGAATAATCAGTCTTTTCAGGAATTGCTGGGCATTGACCCTGAAGAATCCCATCCTAAAACAAACTCACTGCCATTGAGTTAATTCGGACTCATAGCGACCCTATGATCCCAGGAGACCCAAGGCATTTTGAAGGCCTGCCAGTCAGAGTGGGAACATATGGAGTTCATCTTCTTGATAAAAATAAATGACACTTTCCCATGCATATATAAATGTCACTTGTTCTACTTCTTTAAAGAAGGCCCTCGATGAGATGGATAGAGAGAGTAGTGGCAACAAGCACTCGGGCATAGGGACAATTGTGATCGCCTTGTTTGTTCTATTGTGCACAGAGTCATGATGGTTCAGAATGAACTCCATGTCACCTAACAATAGCAAAGAGCTCTCCTTATGCATTGGAGCTATCTGGGTAGCACCTAACATATTATATTATATGGCTTCTAGTGCAATATAAAAATAGAGCCACAGTCCTTTTCTGCTGGATCTTATGCTTTTAAAAGAGAGTCATGCGTTGGACCTCCACTCAAGTGCTCCCTCAATGCAAGAACACTTTGTTCTATTAAACTGGCATTCCATGATGCTCATCTTCCC
>NW_022107431.1:54463331-54464370 GCF_000313985.2 Echinops telfairi | reverse complement strand
CCACTTTCAATCCCTCCCATCCAAACAGGTAGTTTTCCTGCTTTTAATGTTAACATATGTATTCCCTAGCCTTTAAAATACTTCTCAAGAGCGATCAGATGTAGCCAGAAAGCCCACAGGACATTTGTGGGGTGGTGTTTTACATACTGCAAGTGTCCTGCGACTCTTTTTTTTTTTCTATGTAATATTTTAGAGTTTTACTGTTATCGTTAAGCATCGGTCTGACTCATTTTTCTTAACTGTTGCATACTATTTTGTAAAGTAAAATGTCAAGGATAATCTGGCCATTCCACTCTACAGAAACAATTAGATTGCTTCCAGGGTTTTACTCGTACAAACACTGCTGCTATAAACATTAAAAAATAAATCCTATTGCCCATGTGATACTTCAGGGTTGGTGCCAGGAATTAGGATTTCTGGGAAGTGGCATATGTCTTGTCTAAGAGAGCTTTCTGTTCCAAGAGATTATATTCGAGTCATAAAGCCTTAGGCACTAAAATGAGAGTGTGCTCAATCCTGCAGTCAAGAGATAAAAGTCCATCCAGGCAGCCGCAGTTGCGTTCTCCCACCAAAAGCAATGTCCAGGAAACCATCCTCTGTTAATCAGAAGTCGGCCCCTGTAGACTTCTGTTTCCTCATCTACAGGACGAAGGAAGGAGGACAGATGATTTATCAGAATTTTCCCACCTTGAAACGCTATATTTCAGTTCCTCATTTATTCATTCCTTTCATAGTCATATACCAGGCACATATAAGAATCTATAATATTCAAATAAGAATTTAGCAAGAAATAATACCAGGAAGCAAAGTAATGTGCCTAACCAGATAGCATTTAGGTACATTTATCTGCCCTACAAAATGTGTGTGTTCAAAAGCATGAGTACAAGAGATAAACATTTATCACGTAGTTAGTTTGCTTTAATATGCATGAACAGAGCAGCTGCTCAGCACACCTTTTTCAGCAAACAAGAAATGCTAGAGTGAAGTTCTTGTTCCCACCCACTGCCATACTCAGGGGGGTGGGGGTGGGGGGACAGAG
>NW_022107431.1:54462022-54462939 GCF_000313985.2 Echinops telfairi | reverse complement strand
ACTCTGCAGTGGCTTTCAACACAAAACCAAAAAGAACAATTTAACCATGTGTATTCCACTTTGAAATGCTGATCGGTCAGCACTGAGCCTGTAAATCTCTTCGTTTATTTAAACTTTCTTTGAACTCGACAGCTGCAAAGGCAAAAGAACTATATTAGGACTCAAAAATAAAGGTGAATCAAAATGCAAATCACCTAAAATGATTCATAGCATTAAACTGTTGAGGCTGGCTGGAGCTAGAAGGATGGGATAAAAATTATGGTGCTGTTGTTTTGTGCCATTGAGACAACCCTGACTCATGGCAACTGGCCCTGTAGGACAGGTAGAACTGCCCCCAGAGGTTTCCAGGCTATCAGTCTTACCAAAGAAAATGACCAGGTTTATTCTCTAGTGGACTCATACCTCCAACTTTTCAGTTAGTGGCCAAGAGTTTCACCCTTGTGCCTCTAGAGCTCATGATATAAGCTATACTTACATTAAAATGGAAAAAAATAGTGGTATCAAGAATGTATTTAACATAGATAATGAGAAGTCTAACAAGGACAGAAGCATTAGTAAGTTACTGAATGACAATGCCATTCTTAGTTTATTAGATCATGGCTGACTGTGTGTAGTCACACAGAGTGGGAAACTGAAGCACCTTCTGAGGAGGTGATTTCAAAGCCAAGTTTCTCAAAATGTAGGCCAATGATGTCCATTTGACTCAGCCTCATTCATTTCAGGGAACACTTACTAGTCACCAGGAAACCTATTGGTTGCTAGGGACATAAGCATGTAAAAACATGATCGCTACCAAAATATACTGCCTTCTGTTGGAATTACTTCAAAGTTGTTAAATCTCAAAGCCAGATAAACTATATAAAATATACTGCCTTCTGTTGGAATTACTTCAAAGTTGTTAAATCTCAAAGCCAGAT
>NW_022107431.1:54459389-54460842 GCF_000313985.2 Echinops telfairi | reverse complement strand
ACCAGAGGATGACATGCTGTCATTCATTTCAGCTTTGTGTTACACCCCAGGAGATATTACGAGTTAGGCAATTCCTGAAAGTGTTCAAAGAGCTAAGAAAAAATATTGTCAGAACAATTGCTATTAGCTCAGCAGAACCAGAAAGAGATTTTCAAAAACAAAGTTGCCTAACTGTTTCTAATATACCCAACACAATGACTATTATCTAATTGGCCTACCTCTAAAGAAATCGGATCCTACTCCTACAAAGATGGTGAAGGATAAATCATGCAGCCGATGATTCTGGGATAAAAGTGAAGTGGATTGCAAGTCAGGATGCCAATCAAGAAGCAATATGGAACTATCTTAAATAAGTTGTATATTTTCAGGTATTATTTAATATTTTTCATTAATATTTTAAAACATAACTTTTAATAGTTTTGTATACTTCTTTTATTATCCTTATTTAAGTACTTACTGTGTTAAATGATAAGCTACCTTTCAATATATCATTTTTTAAATATGTAAATAGTTCATGAGGGTGGCAAACCTCTTGTTTATTTCAATCCCACCACTGACCACAAGATCGGTAGTTCAAACGTCCTAGTGCCTTGCAGGCTGTTTCCTCCTGTTGGATTTCCGGTCTCTGGACCCCGAGAGAGCAATGACAGCCTGTCCAGGTTGGAATCCACTCCATGGCCGAGAGTTGAAGATAATGCCAGAGAAGTCAGGAGGGGAGGAAGACACCGTGGGCTCTATGCCTTTCTGTGTGGCATTTTTGGAAAGAATACATGAGGAGGGTCACACACAGGCAGGAAAAAACAGGCATCATGTGACAAGAGAGGCAGATGCATCTGTAAACAGCCAAGAAATGCCCCAAATTGGCAGCAGCCACAGAAGGTAGAAGAGAGGTACTTCGCTCAAACCCATCTACAAGAATCAATGTGGTCAATAACCAGATCTGGACTCAAACCTCTAAAACTATAAAATGATACACATCCGTTTTTTAAGGCCGTCCACTTCATTCTTACACTGTGGTACCCCTAGGAAACATAATACTGAGTAAGCATGTGACATAGGTCCTTAGACTCCAGACTTAAAAACAATTCCACTTACAATCATCCCTCACCAACTCCAGTGCTGGGCCTAACATTTAATATCCCTCACCAACTCCAGTGCTGGTTGATTGTTAGATACCCACCACCCACAGGCTAATCGTGGGCAAACAAGTAAAGGAAGCACAAATAGTTCAAGGTACAAATTTAATCTTAGGCTCTGTTAGGTGCAGGAGTACGGGCTGTGTTGATTCTTAGATCCTATTCTAGTAGGATAGCCGGGCATTCTTTAATTTCTCAACGTTCAAAGAATACCCTAGCAAAAAGGATTCCAGTTGTCATGGAGAAGTTAAGAAAAGTTTAAGCCTAGCCAGCACCAACCTCAGAAAGTTTTAAGCTACGCTGGCCCCAATGACCCT
>NW_022107431.1:54456525-54457775 GCF_000313985.2 Echinops telfairi | reverse complement strand
CTATACCTACAGAACTAAAACATATCACAAAAAATCTATGAAAATAGCAAGTATATGTTGCTCTGAAGTTGCCAATTGCTGGGCAGCTTGAAAACAAAAGATTTGAAGCAAAGTCCAATGACTTCAAAGTCCATCATTTGGGATAGCAGTCGTCTGCTTCTTTTCCCCATAGGACAGTGGTTCTCAACCCTCCTAAGGCTGCAACACTTTAATTCAGTTTCTCATGTTGTGGTGAACCCCCCACAACCATAAAATTATTTTCCTTGCTACTTCATAACTTTAGTTTTCCTACTGTTATGATTGGGGCGACCCCTGTGAAAGAGTTGTTCGACCCCCAAAGGGGTCATGACCCCCAGGTTGAGAACCGCTGACATACGATGTTTCAGCTTTAAGTCCCAAGAATTATGTCAATTTCTTTAATCAGTAACATATGTCCTTAAAGTAATGTCTGGGTCACTCATTTGGAGGGGTTTCCAAATAGCGCATTTCCTTGTGATGGCAGGATTTTCCATCTCTTGGTGAAGATCATTCATAAAGTTTGCAGCAGTGAATTGACAGGGAGCTTCCAGAGGTTCAGGCTGGATTCAGAAGAGGATGTGGAACAAAGCGTATCATTGCTGGTGTTCGATGGATATTGTCTGAAAGTAGAGAAAACCAGAAAGACGTTGACTTGCGTTTCATTGACTATGCCAAGGCATTCAACTGTGTGGATTATAACAAATGACAGATAGCCTTGAGAAGAATAAGAATTCTCAAACACCTAATTGTGCTTATGCAAACCTGGTACATGGATCAAGTGTTAGTTATGTTAACTGAGCAAGGGAATATTCCATGGTTTAGAATCAGGAATAAATAAATTAATAAATAAATCGAGAAAGGTGTGTGTCAGGGTTGTATCCTTTCAATATATTTATTCAATCTGTATGCTGAGCAAATAATCAGAGAATCTGGATTATGTGAAGCAGAATGTGGGATCAGGATTGAAGGAAGGCTTATTAACAACATGCAATGTGCAGATGACACAACCTTGCTTGCTGAAAGTGAGGAGAAATAGAACCACTTGCTGATGAAGATCAAGGATTGCAGCCTTCAGCATGGATTTCAAATCAATATAAAGAAGATCAAAATCCTCACAACTAGACCAATAAGTAACATCATGAGAAAAGATTAAAGTCATCAAGGATTTCACCTTGTTTGGATCCACAATCAACGTTCATGGAAGCAACAGTCACGAGATCAAAAGATGTATT
>NW_022107431.1:54453570-54454849 GCF_000313985.2 Echinops telfairi | reverse complement strand
ATGTATGGATTGTGATAAGAGTTGTATGAGATCACAATAAAATGATTTTTTTAAAGTGAGAATGCTTCCAGTATATACATACATATGTCTTGATAGTCACAATAAATATCTACATTACTGGTTGATGTACATACTGTACTTTCTATCTAAAAATCACATATTCTTCAAAACATAGGTGGCGGCAACCAATCTCATGCCTCATGTGTCTCTTGGGTGCAGTAGTGTTGTCTAATTGATTTTCTTTAGAAAATGTTACCCTGCAGTGTCTGCTCCCCAATATAGCAAAATCAGTACTAGAAATAGCAGCAGCAAGAAGCAAAGGAAACCCTTGATTTGGAAGTGAAACAAAAGTTATTAGACAAGTGGAAAGTGGAAAATCAGTGCATGCTCTTGCTCACGATTGAGTCTTATCACACCAACAATCACGCTGATCCCCTCAAGCAAAGGAAACATTATCCAAGCTGATAAACATTATCCAAACAAAGGAAACATTATCCAAACTGAAAGCAGAGCCAGACTATGAGAAGGTGTTTATGCAACGTCTGAAACAAATAACAGAATGTATTGTAGCCATTAAATGACACTTAGCTGTATATCTATGCATGTTGACATACACATACACAGAGGTTATAAGGAAAGAACATAAACACGAAAAAATAATTACAGAACAATGTCATTCCACACCTACTGCCCATCCTCCATTGAGACCACCCTTGCCCATGACGAAAAACCTCACAATATGTAGGAAACTAGCAACTATGAAAACATAGCCACCTGGATCCTTCAACTAATATTTACTCTGTATTATTGGTACAATTGAAGACTGGCAGTGGTTCCCGTCCACAAAGGAGATTAAGATATAATAAGGAAGATATACAGAAAAATAGTATAAATGAAAATACACAGGGATAAATCACTAAATTACAAGAACAAAGCACACTGAAAACAATGATGCTGTTAAAAGAGAGATGAATTTCTTTAAAAAGCTTAAAGATGGTCATGAAAATTTAAGGATCTGGTGTTTCTCAACATTTAAATGGCAAGTTATTTAAATTTAACATTAACTTGATATATTTAATCCCTGAGTCCACATAAGTCTTTTGTGAGCCTCTTTCACCAATCATTTTGCACTATTTATTTCCCGCTCAACTTCCCATGCCCAGCAATGCCTAGTTTTGATAACTAGCCATCATAAACTAGACAAAAATGGAATCTAACATTATGAGAGAAATGTGGTAACAACAACACAAACCTCTGAGGCGACTGATAGAGGAAATTC
>NW_022107431.1:54450193-54451780 GCF_000313985.2 Echinops telfairi | reverse complement strand
AAGACGTAAAGGCGTAGGATGTGTCTGTTCATCTCAGAAATTCAGTAGGATCAGAATTTGATAAGACTGTATGGAAGTAATTTGAAAGGAAGGTGCTAGTCAAATGATGAAAGTGTTGAAATCTTAATTTATTTTAAATTAATGAGTGGTCATGGAAAGAGTTTGAACAGATGGAGTGATGTGATCAGATCTGGCTGTCAGGAGATTAACATCCTCGGTGTATACAATGAGAAAGAATCACTAACAGGCTTAGAGCGTAGACAAGTAGTAGACAATGGTTGGAAAAGTGGTCATAGAATTGGGAATCAAAGATGGATTAGACAGCCAGGCAAATGAATGAATGTAAGAAACGATAAAGAAGGAAAAACAGCTTGACATCCGGGCAACCGGAAGATTGATGGGATGATGGATCACCAAGGAGACATTCAGAGGAAAACTGATTTTGCCTGGGAAAATCATGAGCTCCCGTGTGAAGCAGGAGTTTTCGAGATGTTAGAAATGCATCAAGAGGGCGAGGTTAAAAAGTTGTTTTGTACCGTTTTCACGTCAGTGGGAATCAAACCACGTTGAATATTTTAAATGTTGCTAACTCTGCCAGATCCTTTAAAATCCTTGGTTAAGTCTCTTCTGACCTGAGGCCTTAGAGCCTCATCCCATCTCCAGTGGAACTCATCTTCCCTGACCCTGTCATTTCTACTCACTTGCCTTTCTAACACAAGCAGCCCTCATTCAGTTCTCACCAGTCAAATGTTCTCTCTGAAGCCCATCCTAAAAGAGTTCTGATTTCCCCTTTGCCCACAAGTTTCAAAAGAAGTATCTTTTCCCACCTAACAATACTTTTCTCCGCGTCATGCCCCTTAATGTGTTTTCAAAAAAGTGTCTATTTGTATGTCTTCCACATTTAAAATGAGAACAATTCCATTTGCCTTCAGTAATGGGTTTGGGGACTTTTTTCTTCTTCATTGACACTTAAAAGCTAATGGGTAGTGTTTCTCCAATCATATTTTATGGACTTATAAACCTGAAGATTTTTATTACTTTTGCCACTGAAAACTTTGAAAGCCGTGTCTTTGGCTGGGTCCTTTAGAGAAGCAAAACAAGTGAAGTTACACAGAAAGAGAAAGTGGTGTTTTCTTCTACTGTCCATTAGTTTGCTATGCATTAGAACCAACTCAATGACACTTAATAACATCAACCGAGAGAAAGAGAGAGAAAGAGATTTATTTCAAGGAAATCGCCCATGCAGTTATGAAAGCTGGCAAGTCTCAAATCTATAGCCCAGGTGTCAGGGCTCCTAAGGACTCATGGAGTTGCAGGGGCTAATGAACCTGAGTCAGATAGCAGACTGCAAGCTCAAGTTTCAAGAACCAGAGGTCAGAGGAGGATATGCAGGTAGGATCAATGGATATTGAGCTCTGTACCAAAACATCCATATTTGATGCAGGCTACATCACCAAGGAAACTCCTCTTTCAAATGATTAGTTGTTTGCCTCAGATCAAAAAACGGAGATAGACTCACTCACTCACTCACTCACTCACTCACTCTCATTCACTCACTCACTGTCTAATTCACTCACTCTCATTCAC
>NW_022107431.1:54443374-54449422 GCF_000313985.2 Echinops telfairi | reverse complement strand
AAAAAAAAGGAGATGATTACATAGTATCTGCCAGGTCCCTGACAATCAGGGGCTGGCAACGTTGGCACATAAGCTTCCCCTTCCCAATCTACCCCTTGACAGTTTGAGACCTGTACACATATTCTTAAACTATACATCATTTCTGCTTTTGTTTTTCTTGTTGTTAGATACTATTAGGTGTCTTCTGCTTCGTAGAAACTGTATAGACAACACAATGAAAACTACCCAGTCCCATGCCGTCCTCACAATCGTTGCCATGCTTGACCCTGTGGTTGTACCACTTGCAAATCCAGCTGTAGTTAGGGTCTTCTGCTCGCGGACCCTCGACTTTACCAAGAATGAAATTCTCTGGAGACCAATCTCTCCTGATAACGCCCAAAGTACATGAGACAAAAGTTCATCCTTCTTATTTCTAAGGATCATCCTGGCTGCACTTCTTCCAAGACAAATTTGTTTGCTCTTCTGGAAGTCAATGGTACATTCAATCATCTTCTCCAATATCAATCTTCAAATATATCCATTTTCTTCATTGTGAAGCTCCCACATACATATGAGGCCATTGAAAAATCCCATTGTTTGGATCAAATAAATCTTAATACTCAAAATCTTAGCTCTTCAACACTTTCAGAAGGGCTTATGCAGCAGATTTGCACAATGCAGGACATACGTTGTTTAATTTCTTGACTTCTGTTTCCATGAATGTTCATTTGAAATTGAAGCAAAATGAAATCTTGACAACTTCAATCTGTTCTCCATTTATCATGATATTATTTATTGGTCAAGATGTGAGGGGTTTGTTTGTTCGTTTGTTTGTCTTTCTTTACATTGATGGGTCATCCATATTGAAGGCTGCATGCAGTCTTTGATCATCAGTAAGTGCTTCAAATCCTCTTCACTTTCACCAAGCAGAGCTGTATTACCTGCATATCAAAGGTTGTTATTGAGCTTCTAAATTTAATTTTTCATGAAATTTTACAGACCTCTCATACCTGGATGCTGACCTTAGAGGTCATGCAACCTCCTGAAGAACATTTACCCAACCTTGCAAGGGCTTACCACCTAAATGGTGCCATAATTATGCCTTTAGAGTTGCATTCCATCATTCAATCAAGGCAGTGGCTTCAAAATGATTGGCAGCATGGTAAGACCAGTGAATTGCATGAGCACTTTATCTGCTGTGGAGTAAACCCCAATCCAAGACCATGCTGGGTGAGATACCATAATGCTGGTGTGTTAGTCTGGGTACTTTAGAGAAACAAATCCACAGAAACTCATGTATAAGAGAGAGTTTTATATAAAGGTGAAGTGTGCATCAAGAAAACATCCCAACCCAGTGCTGCCCAAGCCCACGAGTCCAACATTAACCCATATGTCCACCACCAACCCACAAAGTCCTCCTCCATCTCATAAAACAGACACTATGATGTTGACTGCAGGAGGAAAGCCGAGTCAGTGGATGTGTAATCATCTCAGCACTGGCAGGGGTCCCACACGGGTACTCCAGCTCCCAGGGCTGCATCGGAGTAGGTCCATGTGGCTTGTCCCCAGGGATGTCTTGCAGGAAGTGAGCCTTGGCCAGCTAAAACAGAGAACTAGCTAAGGCAGCTGCACCCTGGTCCGACCATCAGAAAGCAAGAGACCCGAGAACTCGAAAGGTGAGGCTCACTGAGCCATTTATCCCTCAGCCCTTCAGTTAACCCCACATATGTTCATCAGCCAGGTTGGCACAATAAACTAACTACCTCACCTGGATAAAACATTCTAAATGAGATTCTAGATGGTGGACTTAGCAGAAGCATTCTGTGTAAGGAAAGCAAATTCGTTTTCAAAGTCCACTTCAGGAAGCACAAACTGGAGCCCTTTCCATGATGGAAGTGTTCAGAGGGCTAATTGCCTTAAGAACAGTGCCATCTTGGGGACTCCGTGGTGATCTCTGCTGCTCACAGATTGGGCACTCAGCTGTGAGTGTAGCCACATTAGCTTCAATGAGTGGAATTCCATATTGCTGACCCCATGTATGTCTTCCATCCCTGCCATCATGGCCACACTGTTCATGAGCTCAATAAGCAATAACAAGAGCTACTGGAGAAAGAGGTTAATGGGTATCAACAAAATGTGCTATCCTATGCACTTAATTGTTAAAGTCATCCTCTGCCAAGGTCAGCTTTTGTTGGCCATTCACTTGAGAAACATACATCTTCACTTCTTTGGCCAGTTCGGAGCGTTCTAGCCGCCTGCCTGTGCAGCACATGTCCTCCTCACCAATTCCCCATCATGTTCCGTTCAACTAACCCCCGGGCCACAGAGCTCATGGGCTGACATAAAAGCAGACATTTGGCTATTTCTCCTTCCAAGTAAAATGAACAACCAGGTGAATTCAGTGGCTAATCAAGAAGTTTGAGGTTCAAGTTCACTGAGAAACTTCACGTGAAAGCCCTGGCAATGCACTTCTGGGAAAAACAAACAAAAACCTATGTATTGAAAACCCTATGGATGAATGTGTAAGATATTAGACTGAGTTTGAAGTTCATTCCTTACATAAAGACTACTGTGTGAGATAACTGTTACCAAAAAAAATTAGAAAAAGTGTTTCTGTACCAAAAGAAGTGCACTGTGATGGTTACAGAGAAGGGAGAGTAGGGAAACCGAGAGAAGCAAAAGTAAGAAGGTGAATTTTTAAAAATTCTAAATGAGCACATAGTAGGCACTCAAATATTTCTTAAATAAGTGAATCAATTAAGTACTCACTGGTCACCATCATAAGGTCCTGCATGGCACTTTCCTTTCTAAGCGCTCTCACATAGAGCGGTATTTCTAGGTGCAACCAAAACAAAAGACAAGCTTATGGAGTTCATATCTACTCTGACACCCAGGGGATTGCTTTGAGTCAGAGTCGAATCAAAGGCTACTGTGTGCTTGTGGTTGTGGCTGTTGTTTTGATGATACCATGCAGAAAATCCTTTCTAGCAGCTCAGACCATTGAAAACCCATGAACTAACTTCCTGGCTGGTGGAGGGAACCCTCCCAGACCTCGCCCTTTGTACTGATCCTCTTATAATAAAGATTCAATAACAAATATGCTCTTTATGTGTTTTCTGTGAATCATTCCATCAAAACGTGAAGTTCAAGGGAGTAGTGGTAGCCAGGACGCTAGAAGTAAAGGGGCTGGAAACCTATGAGCTGGAAGCTGGCATCCCGAGAGATTGGAGAGAATCCCCAAATTTAGCCAGCATGTCAACAGTGATGGGAGCTCTGCGGACTCCTGAGCTTGTGGCTGGCCCCTGAAGTCCTAGACCTGTAAGGCACACTGGGAGAATGTGTTCTTTAATCTGTGAATGTTAACATAACTCTGGGTGGTTACGTTGAGAAGAAGTCCTGCAAGAGCAGCTGCTGTCAGAACAGAAAGGTGAACGGGGAGAATGCTTATTGATATAATTATCTTCAGAGTTAGTGTCAGAAAAATGGAATTTGATTTTGTTGTTATTAAGTGCCATCGAGTCTGTTTCAGCCCACAGCGACCCTGTGCACAACAGAACCAAACACGGTGCAGTCCTGCACCATCCTTACAGCTGTTCTCTGTCTGTGTCCACTGCGGCAGCCACTGTGTCCGTCCATCGCACTGAGGGCCTTCCTCTTTTGCGCTGCTCCTCCACTTTACCAAGCATGATGTCTTCTCTAGGGGCTGGTGTGTTCTCTAGGGGCTGGTACCACACAACATGTACATAGTGTGGTACTTACCTAGTCCGTTGTCAATTTGAGACTTAAGAGTGAAGGGTGGAGTTTAGCCTGTCAATTAGATTGCAGCCTGATGACTTCATTTGGAGGTGCTAAGGTGATAAATAGCTTGCTGGAGGTGGGACACACGCTCACTCCCTGGGAGACATTCCAGCTGAAAAGACACATGGAGCTATGCTAGTGCCCTGAGCTGGAGGAGTCACGTAGAGACCCCTGCCAATGTTGAAATGCTTACACTGCCACTGGATCCGCAAGACTTTCCACCCACTGGCCTGTGTTTTCTGAACTCAGTGTCATTTCATGTGTTTCATGAGCCTAAAGAGGACTTTATGATTGGTATCAGACATATGGGCTAATATCAGACTTATGGACTTGATCTGGGCTGGGATGTTTTCTCCATATTCAATTGCTCTTGTATGTAAAGCTCTTTCTTATTTACATATCAATGTCCGTGAATTTGTTTCTCTAGTCTACCCGGACTAACACACATAATATGTAAGATGAAGTCTTGCAATCCTTGCCTCTTAAGAAACACTCTGGCTATACTTCTTTCAAGACAGATTTGTCTGTCCTTTTAACAGCTCATAGTACTTTCAATATACTTCTCTAGCACCACAATTAAGATGCATTGAATTTGATTGATTCACACATTAGCTAAGTACCCTATCAAGTCCTAAGTCACTCATGACTAATCCCATTCATAATGTCTCAGAAAATTCATTGTTTTTCTTGCCTTCATATTATGAGATCCTTAATGATAGAGACCACTTATCTTATTATTACATGCTTTGTGCCCAGTATGGTATATTTGATGATAAATAAACATAAATGTTTGATGAATGAATGAATGTATTAAGAAATTAGTGCAGGTAAGCAAATGCTGTGAAGAAAGTTGATGATGCCCGGCTATTAAAGGATATGGCACCTGGGTCTTAAAGGCTTTAAGATAAATAAGCGGTCAACAAGCTGGGAAACAACAAAGCCCACCAGCACACCAGCCTGTGTGAAGAGGTGTCAACAGGATCAGGTATCTGAAGACCTAAAACAATCATATCGATATGAACAAGGTGGGCTAGAGTAGAAACCCAAAGCCCATCCATAGACAATTGGACCTCCCCTCACAGAAGGGTCACAAGGAAGGGATGAGCCAGCCAGGGTACAGTCACAAAGGAAACATACAACATTCCTCTAGTTCCTTAATGCTTTCTCTCCTTACTATCATGACCCCAGTTCTACATTACAAATCTGGCTAGACCAGAACCCCTCAGAAACAGTAATGGGAGTAGCAATACCATGAGGGTAGAGGGAAAATGAGAGGAGAACGGGGGAACTGATCACAATGATCAATGTCTTATCAATCCCCCCTCAAAGGAGATGAACAACCGAAACATGGGTGAAGGGAGACATGGGATAGTGTAAGATATGAAAATAATAATAATTTATAATTTATCAAGGGTTCATAAGGGTGGGGAAGGAGGTAAATAAAAAGGATACCATGTTTTGAAAAGAATGATGGCAACATATGTACAAATGTGCTTGATACAATGGATGTGTGGATTGTTATAAGAGCTGTAAGAGCCCTCAATAAAATGATTTGTTAAAATAAGATTTTTAAAAGAAAAAAATTAATGCAGGAGGTAGAACAATGATCCTACATTTTAAAACTTTTTGTTGTGGATTAGGTGAGGATTTACATATCAGATCATAATTTTTGTATTCTACAACTTTAAAATGTTATCAGTCCTCTCAATCACTTTCTTAGCCCCTCTCGCCTTTTCCCATTTCCCTTTCAGTGGACGTTTTCTTCACCTTCACCAAGCTAACACCTGTCTACCCTCGACCCTCTTTCTTCCCCGTCCTGTCCTTCCCCTTCTGGTAACCATCAATGTGGCTCTTTTGCTGTAATAACTTTTGTCTTTTTATACATATATAAATATAACAGTGGTCTCATACAATGTGTATCCTTTTGTGTTTGACTAAGTTCACTCAGCATAATGGTTCTCAAAGTCCATTAAGGTGATGATTTGTTTCTCCGTTTCATTTTTCTTTGGCAATGTATAGCATTCTATGGTGTGGATGTACTACAGTTCATTTATCCGTGTTCCACTCATGGTCCTGTTTGCTTATTCAGATCTTCTTGCTATTGGGAATAGTTGTAATGAACATGGGTGTGTATACATCTGCTGCATTTTGTTCCTTGTTCCCTAAAGGCACCGAGGAGTAACAGAGGGGCTGGATCATCTGGTGTTTCTGTACCCAGCTGTTTGGGGATGTGTCATACTACTGCACACAGCTATCGCACAGTCCTACAGT
>NW_022107431.1:54440616-54441926 GCF_000313985.2 Echinops telfairi | reverse complement strand
AAGGTTTCAATTTGCTCAATGATAAACCATCTGAGAAGCTGGATGTGATAGGTTTTTCATCAACTTGGCTGGGTCGGATTCTTGGTGGTTTGGCAGTAAAGACTTAGTAATTCCTCATGATGTGATCTAACACAATGTCATCACCTCTACAATGGTATTTTCTTTGAGCAGCCAATCAGTTGCAAGAAAATTAGAGTGGACCGCAACACCCTTATTCTCAGCTCACAGCTATTATGCAATCAATTAAAAAGCAGTTTCCTTGGGAGTGTGGCCTGCTTCCGATATAGATGGACACTGTAGAAAAGCTCACTTGCTTGATTTTTTTAGATCTGAATCTGGGTCTTGCATCTATCTCATGGAATTCTCATTCACTGAACATCAGCCAAGGTCTGCCTTAGTGCCTGCCACTCCCGGGAGTCATCTGCAGCTGCCATATGACTTATTGACCTTGAATTCATTCACCTCTGCAAACAGAAACCTATTGTTTGACCTGCCAGTCTTGTCCTCATCAGACCCAGGAGCTACTTCAGTCAGGAGAAGCCTCCACATTGTTGGAATCCACTGGGACTTGGACTTGCAAGTTCTACATCTGTAGGAACCCATTTCTTGATATAAACTTATATAATTATGCTTCATTAGTTTTTCTTCTCTAGAGTAACTTTTCCTTGGACTCTATGAAAAAAGAACACAGTATCAGGATTAGAGGAAGGCTTGTTAACAACCTGAAATATGCAGCTGACACAAATTTGCTCAGTGAAAGTAAGGAGAATGGTAAGACTAGCTGATAAAAATCAGATATCCTTCAGGACGAATTGCAACTTAATGTAAGGGAAACAGGAATCCTCACAACTGCACAATTAGACAACATCAGATAGACAGAAAAATAGTTAAAGTTGTAAGTGATTTCATTGTACCTTGGGTGTTGGAGTGAAATTTCTTCTTTTTTTTTTTGGAGTGAAATTTCTTAATATGAATCTTCCATCTGTAACTCACACCAAATGATTGGGTAGGACTATGCAAATCAGGCATTTTTAACACTTGTGATGGAGATTGGTTAGAATTAGTTGCTGCTCCCTGATTATAAAGATAAGCTGTCTCCGCAGGAAGAGAGAGAAATCCCAGGACCATCAGAGGAACGTATTCAAGATCTCTGTCTGAAATGGTGGAGCACCAGAGAGTGTGGCACAGAGACTGTGGGACTGAGCAAAGGAACTGGGCCAAGAGGAGAGGCCAAGGCATGGAAACTGTGAGACAGAAAAGAGGTCCAGCACCAAGACATGGAACTGTAAGACAGAGTGACAGTCAGGCTT
>NW_022107431.1:54438277-54439188 GCF_000313985.2 Echinops telfairi | reverse complement strand
ATTCCCTGCCATATTTTCATACTCTAGCTATGTGTCCTCGTAGTCTAAAGCTTTAAGGAATTTGTTATAAAAATATCAGGGTGCAGGATTATGTTAGCTATTTCATGCTAACTAAAGTTTACCTATTTGAAAGAAGATAAAGCAGAAATCAAAGCCTTGCTTTATGTCTACATCTAATAATCCATGAGAGATACAAATAAACACTGTGTTAGGCAGGGTTGACTAGAGAAACAAATTTATTGGCACTCATATGTATAAGGAAGCCTGCTGTCTTACCTGTGGATCTTGGGTTCCTTAGTCCCAGTACCTACTAAAGTCAGAAGTCTGCAGCCTGATATTTGGCCCAAAGACTTGGAACTTGCCTGTCTCTACAATTTTGTGAGCCATTTACGTCATAAAAACCTGTCTTTTTACACCTGGTTTTGTTTTTCTAGAGAACCCACTTGAAGACAATGGTTAAACAGAATATTTAATCATGAATAGCTGAAGCACGAGAAATGAAATTGGAGACTGACGAAAGGCAAGCCTGTTTTTCAAGATGTGCTCAGAACAGCTTTACTGCATGTTGCATTTGTTTTTTAGACACTACCAAGTCAATTCCAGCTCAGAGTAACCGTGTGTCTATCAGAATGAATCAGTGCCCAGTTGGGAGCCATTCTCACAATCATCAGTCTATTTGAGCCCATTGTTTGCTGCAGTGTGTCAGTCCATCTCACTGAGAGTCTCCCTCTTCCTAACTGACTCTCTACTTTACCAGGCCTGGTGTCTCTTTCCAGCCATCAGCCCCTCTTTATGGCACGTCCCCATTGAGACGAAGTCTGCCATCTTTCCTTCCAAGGAGCATTCCCTCGTGCTTCCTCCAAGGCAGATTTGTTTGTTCTTCTTTGTTGTCAATTCTTAATTTACTTTCT
>NW_022107431.1:54433317-54436318 GCF_000313985.2 Echinops telfairi | reverse complement strand
ATATGTGAACATAAAATAATATATATAAATAGGAAATAAGCCTATGAAAAATATTCTGCATGATAAATCATTAGGTAATTATACAATAAAATAAAAATTAAATAGCACTCACACCTATTCTAATGACTAAAATCCAAAATAATGACAACATCAAATGCCTACAGGGATGGGGAACAATGGGAACGCTTTTTGTCATTCTTTTTCCTTTTCTTTTACAAATCCTCTGTTAAGGGCTGATGTCCAATAGGTGGACCAGTGGGAACTCTCATTCGTTGCTGCTGTGAATGCAAGCTGGTACAGTGACTTTGGAAGAGTCTGGCAATTTCTTAAATGCTAAATACAGGTCTAGTTATCATACTACTAAGTACTTACTTAAATTAGTTACAATTTACACACACGCAATCCTGCATGTGAATATTTATATAAACTTTATTCATAGTTGCCAATAATAGGAAGCAATCAATATGTCATTCAGTAGATGAATGGATAAACAAACTATAGTAAATACATAGAACAAAGTATTATGTGGCCATTCAAAAAGAGAGTCACATGGAGGAATTTTTTTATCTTTTTATTGGGGGCTCTTGCAGATATTATAACAATCCATAATTCAATTAATCAAACATACTTACACAATTGCTACCACCATCAATTTCAAAATATTTTCTTTCTTCTTGAACTCTTTGGTATCAGCTTCCATTAATCTCCACCACCACCACCCCACCTCCACCCCCAGGAAACCTTAGTATTATAATATGTCATTTAATTATTATTATTTTGCCATATCTTACACCATTGAATGTATCCATTCATCTACAATTTTGTTATTCATTCTCCTTGAGAGGGTTATATAGTCATTATTGTTGTCAGTTGCACCTTCCCCTACCTCCCCACCTCTTCCCAGACTTTCAGGGAATCATTATTCCCATTACTGTTTTTGAAGGGTTTTTCTATCTTGGATTTCATGCATTGAATGATCTTAATTATACAAATGAACATATGCAGGATACCAAGATTAATGAGGTAAAACCAAGACCGTAACAGTCAGCAGAAGAAATATTAAAGAACTAGAGATAGTTCTGTGTTTCATCAGTGCTATGCTGCATCCTAGATATATCATCCCTTCCACATGGAGGAATTTTAAGTGCTACATTTTATATGGTTCCAACCCTAAAACCTTCTCAAAAAGGCAAAATTATAATGATCAGCGAAAGATCAAGGGTTGCCACAGTTCAGGAGAGGGGCAGGGGCAGGTAGGTAGCATAGGGCACTGAAATAATTCTGTATGATACTGTAACTGTGGACACAACAGCATCAAACCTTTGCCAAACCATGGGGTTTTTACACACATGTAAACAATGGGTTTAATAATAATGTAACTAAATATAAACAAAGTACCGCAGTAGTACATGATGTTAATAATAGAAATGCTAAAGCTTGTGAATTTTACGAGCATGATCCCATTACCATATTTCATTTGCTGTGAAAGAAGTTCATTGGCCAGAGGTAATGTTGTATGGTATTTCATAATATTTAATAAGACATTCTGATGATACTTTTGACAGAAGCATTGCAAGCAGGGAAGGAAAATTTGTATTTGGAGATACAGCTATCAAGTGAAAATAAATCACCTAGCCTACCATGATGGAAGTGGTCCAATGTGACCATCTTGCCAGCAGAAGGCTGGCAACAGTCCAAGGGGAAGAGTGCCATATCAGCCATGTGTCACCATGGCAATCCACAACCTCAACCCTTGCTTTCCTGGCCACCGTCTGAGTGAATTTGGGTAGAACAACAGTAGCTTGGGAAAGATACTAAGTGAAATTGACAGAATATCACCTTTTCACTTGGTCATTAAAATTTTCCTCTGCCAATGTCACCCTTTGATGAACATTCACATGGAGTATCCATATCTGTATATACTGTCAAAGAGGTCCATCCACAGACTTCTCTCCTAGATTGCCTTGACGATTAGACCATTTTCAAGCTGTAGCTGTATTCATATATCTGACTATTGAGTCAAGTGTTGCATTCTGCAAATAGATCAGAATAAATCCACATTTATGACGATTTCTTCTTCCAGGTACAGACTAAATTCTTCCCATTGGAAGGATTGTTTTCATGACTGTCCTTCCAGGTTATTCCTGGCTAGAATTGTATTTCTGCAGTTTTTCACTTTAGTGTGGTGCCAAAATATTTTGCAGAATCATTTGTAATCTAAACTCCAATTTTTTTCTTCCTTAATTAGTTGATCATTGGGACTCACCATAATTTCACAGATACCGACTGAAGGGAGGAAGCAATGGCACAGTTCTTACTCATATGACGACCTGGTGCCTTCAGGTTCTTCCTGAGCTCAGTCTTGCCTTTCCTTTTGGAGCGCTATTGTATATGCCCAGACTGTGGCTTTGTATGATAGCGAGCAACTCATGCTCAAGCTTTCAATGACTCGTGGTTTGCTCATTGCAAATCAGAAGCTGCTTCACAAGTGAAAAAGAGGTTCCTGGTTTGACAAAAATAGAATGGTAAAGTCTTTCTCCAAAATCCTTAAAGATCTGTGGTGCGATTTACTTGCAAGAGTTTGCCAAAATCTCCACACACCATTCCTATCTATCGCTGATACTTTCAAGCACTATTAGATGAGCTTGGTCACATAGTTTTCTAGGGGGGAAAGCACCAGTAAGATATTTATATTAAAAAATGAAGAATTGGTTCATCATTTGGGGGCTAGCAGATTCAAAACCTATATAACTCATGATTGGGACAGGCTAAAGATTTCAGCAGTCCCATGTCCCAACATTTGGCAGTAGAGGAGCAGTAGAAATTCTGGAATAGTGTCTATTTAAAGTCTGGAGATAGAAGCTTTCCTCAATAAGCCTCAATTTTTGCTTTTATGGTCTTCAAATTATTGGATGGGGCCCACCCACATGATGGAGGATAATTTACTTTACTTAATGTCAACTGTTGTAAATGTTAATCACAGGTAAATGCTTCATGTCAA
>NW_022107431.1:54422101-54431284 GCF_000313985.2 Echinops telfairi | reverse complement strand
GGGTCACTAGGAGTCAAAATCAGCTCAGAGCCCCCATAACGGCAACATCTTTTCTAATACTAAATACTCACTCATTTCACAAATTTGGCCAACTGCACTTAATGAAGTTCTAATGTTTCTCTGCTGTCTACAAAACAAAAAGTAAGCATAGACCAAAGGTTCCTTCTTTGGAGCACCCATGTCTTTTGCACTCTGGCATCCCAGTGCAACCTACTCTTAAGCCACATTGAATTCTTCACCTTTCCCAGAATAAATGATATGCTTTCACAACTTCTCTGTACGTAGTGATCTCTCTGCTAGGCATAACCACCCTCCTCCTCTTTCCTGTATTTCTCAATCCATCCTCGAGACTCAACTCAGTTAACATTTCTCTAATATCCTCAAATAAGTGGATCAATGCTGTTCAAGAGTTCTGCAGTACAGGACTTAGAATTATTTTTTAACAGTTTTCTTGGCGCTTCATGCACATATCATACAATTCAATAGTTCAATCATATCAAGAAGAGTTCTATAATCATTACCAGAATTTTCTTCTTCCTTTTACTCACTGTTATTCATGGAATTATTTTTTTCAATTGTGACAAATACACACAACAGAGCACTCTCCAAATCAACCACGTCTACATGTGTAATTCAGTGCCATTGACTATACTTTTCATGTTTTACAACCATTGTTGATATCCCTCTCCAAATTTTTCCACCACCATTAAAATAAACTCAATGCCCCCTAAGCAAAAGGCTCATAATCTTTAGAATAGTGACTACAAGCATTTTTTGGTAATCCATTTATGCCTACCATGGTTACTAGAACAACTAAAAAACTTTTAAAAAGAAAACTCTTATTGTCATCAAGTTGATTCCAACTCACAGGGGCATTATAGGGCACAGTAAATCTGCCCCTGTGGGTTTCCAGGGCTGAAACTTTTGACAGGAGTAGAAAGTCTCATCTTTCTCCCTCAGAGCTGCTGGTTCGAATTGCTTACCTTGTGGCTAGCACCAAATGCAGAACCCACTATGCTACTAGGGCTCCTGATTAAAACAAAGGAGGGATAATAAACATTTGATCAATAAGTGAATGGTTGGATACAGCATCTCCTGCTCTGAGTTGCCCAGATTTGCACCTTTTTACCTCCAATTTCCTATTGACTATTTTATATTATAATTTGTTTTATTTTTGTTGTTGAAAACGTATACCAACTCAACAATTTCTATATGTGTAATTCCATGACATTGGTTACATGAATTTACTTTCTACTGATTTTATTTGAAAGACTTAAGAGATCATCTATTTTTCTAAAGCATTTTATAAGCAATTATTTAAAGTCACTAACAGCAGGTTTCTTTGAATTGCTTTGTTTATGGGCTCACTTTAAAGATTAGGTATTTAGTGTGCATTTATTTTCTTGGTAGCCCAGCCTTGCATGCATCTGTCTGTAATGAAGAGAAGTAAATGACCAGTTAATGCAGATCTTTTCACAGCATCTCCTGTCAAATCTATGCACTTATCTATCCTAAAATAATGAACTGAGTCCTCAATTCCAAGTTCTATTTATCCAGCTTACTGAATATGTGCCCTTTGATAAATACTTTTGATAAATACTCTACTGTTCATTTACCATTCCACTATAAAATAGAGCTAAAAATTCCTATCAATTGCACAGGTTTATTAAAAATGCTGGTCAAATGTATAAAAGCACTGTTCACATTCAGCCATCACGAGCATTCTCTGCTCCTGACCAACGTTTCCATACATAGAGTGAAGCACTTGATGGATAAGCTCTGACCCCTGAATTCTGTTTCACTGTAATATTTCTTTCAATCCACACCTAACACTTATTTAAATGTATTTTTTAATCACGGGGAAAATACCTGGAAGGGCAGCCCTGGGTGGCATAAACAGTAAAGCAACTCAGCTACTAGCTTAGCAGCTGACAGTTTGAACCAACTCAAGGCATCTGGAGGGGAAGGATGATAATTTACTAAAGTTCACAGTTTCCAAAACCCTAGAAAGCATGTGGCAGTTACATAATTTACTGTCAATTTGAGGAAGGGGTAGAGTCTAGCCTATCAGTCAGGTTACAGCTTGATGACTTCAGTTGGAGGCACAATGGAGATAGATAAATAGCTCACTGGAGGCCAGATACACTCTTTCTGCCACTTGGAGCTACACTGATGGAGCCAACACCCAGAGGAGCTGGAGGAGCCATGTGGAGACCCACACCAGCACTGAGATGCTTCCACCACCACTAAATCCTATGACTTTTCACCCACTGGCCTGTGATTGTGATCTTCCTGCATTTGGCATCACTGCATGTGTTGTGTGAGCCTGAAGAGGAATGTTTAGACTGGTATTGGAAATATTTGTTAATATTGTACTTGTGGACATGAACTGGACTGCGCTAGGATGTTTTCTTAATATACAATTACTCTGTGATATAAACCTCTCTCTGACATGCGAGTCTCCCTAGATTTGTTTCTCTAGTCTACCTAGACTAACACATGATGATACCTTGGGAGTGGGGAAACAAATCATGAATATGGAGAGTGGATGTTTCTTTGACCTCTCCCTCATGGTAATTATTCTTCTCTGGCTAGCCACAGCCGAGGTCAGATATGGCCATATGTTTTACTGGGTTGTTTGCTGGAAAGGACATGTTAAGTTAAATTTTTATTATTTTCTTTGGTTATTGTCTTTGATTATACCTGTTTGAAATGGTGAAAATGAATGTGATTAATGTATATTTTGAGCTCAGGGGGTGAAATATCACCTTGAATTTCTCAGAGACCCTGCTGCTTAGTGACAATGACTGACAGAAGGTCAAAATGACTGACAGAAGGGCCTACCTTGAAGCCTAAGGCCATATTTCTTTTCAGTAGAATAGTTTGAATAGAATTATTCTATTTTGAATAGAACTTTTCAATAGAAACTTGACTGTTTCACAAATTGAGTTTAGGATCTGGCTGTACTACATTTATACTGTTTTCTTCTGACTATTGTTATTATATAATAATTGATAGGAATGATTACTGGGGAGTGTGAAAATAGACAGCTTGTAAGCCGAGTTGCCTTCAGCCATTAATTTGAATCTTTAAAGGATTTAGAACACAGCTATAAGAAGGCTCTGAAAAGCTAAGCCCCATCCAGTGTCTTGAGTGCTCAGGACATTCAAAGTGAAGAGACTTGCATAGGGGGCTGTTGACCAATTGAAGGGGGGAAAAAGTACACTTTGGGTTTTGCTGTTTTGAAGTTTGAACTAGTGGTTTGTGTCAGAACTGGAAAAAAATTGAAGCCATAAAGAAACTCTCCTCTCTGGGACTGAACATTAAAGGGAGCCTGTGGTCAAGCAGAAATGCTTGCTAAGTGACCAACTGGATCTACTTGTTGAGTAGAAGTGAGAGAAATGCAGCAATAAAGAGACGAGTTGAGTCTGGCCACTGACACCAATGGACCTGGTTCACAGGGAATAGAGAAGAAAATGAGAGCGGGTTGACTTGTCTGAAGTTCATGACCTAGCACAAGGGGGCTAGGGTTGTTTAAAATTTGTGATGGGCCCATGGTTTAAAGGCAAGGCAGCCAATGGACACCCTAGTGAAACTAAGTGAGTTGACCAGAACCCAACCAGATGAAGAGACGACTTTTGAGCCTGTGAACTGATACATATTGCTGCTGACTTTATGGATGGCTGTGATAGGTAGGTTTATTGCGCCAACCTGGCCAATAGGAACATGTGGGATTAATAAGGTTGCAGTTTGATTGGAGGGCAGAGATAAATGGCTCAGCAAACCCAGCCTCTCTCTCTCTCTCTCTCTCTTGTTCTCTGGTGATTGGACCAGTGTATGGCTGCTAGTTCTCTTCCTCACCTTGTGAGTTACACTATCTGTGGGACTGCCAACCCGTGGATCATGTCACTAGAACTTTAGGTTCCTTTGAGACCTGCTTAGCCACACTGCTGGTGCATACATAGCTTGAGCTTGTGACTGCTGGATCCTGTCGTCTTGCTGACTGTTGGTGACCTGCCCTGCTGTTTGCTGCCTGGATGCTTGCATTGCCCTATGAAAGACTTGCTGTCTGCTTCCTTGACCTTGGACCCACCAGTCCTTGTGATTTGAAGGACTTCCAGTATATTAACTGTTCCATGGAAGTGAGGTGAATTAAGCCCTCTATAGTGCTGTGTGGACTAATTAGCTGTCATATTCCTTCATCCTGTATCTATCTATCTGTCTATCTATCTATCTATCTATCTATCTATCTATCTATCTATCTTCATCATCATCATCATCATCATCGTCATCATCATCATAAGTGTCCTGGTTTTGTTTCTCTAGAGAACCCTGTATAACACGTTATAGTACCTTGAGAGTGGGGTGCTAGAGAAATAAGTCATAAAGATGGAGAGTAGATGTTTATTTGACTTCTGTCTAATGGTAGTTTTTTTTTTTTTAATTTGGTTAGCCAGAGGTCAGATATGTTCATACAGTTTACTGGGTTGTTTTCTGGGAAGAATATAGAAAGTTAAATTTTTGATTATTTTGTTTGGTTGTATGTAGTCTTTGGTTATTCCTGTGTGAAATGTCAGACGATGCAAGATATGACAAAATAATAATATTTAAATTATCAAGGTTTCATGAGGGAGGGGAGAGTGGGGAAGAAGAAGAAAAAATGAGGAGCTGATGCCAGGGGCTTAAGTGGAGAGCAAATATTTTGAGAACGATGAGGACAATGAATGTACAAATGTGCTTTACACAATTGATGTATGTATGGATTGTGATAAGAGTTGTATGAGCTCCTAATAAAATGATGAAAAAAAAGAAAGAAAATGTTTTGAGAATGATGATGGCAACAAATGTACAAAAGTACTTGACACAAATGGGTGGATGGATGGATGGATTGTGATAAGGGTTGTATGAGCCTCCAGTAAAATGATTTTTTTAAAAGAGAAATTGGATACCCAAAATTGGGAGGATAAGTGCATGAAGTGGATGACTTACAAACTTTCATAGGTGGAACAATATATTCATAGAATTAAAGTGTAGGTGTTACTTAAGTGCAATTGTTAGGCATAGAATATGCCTATACTATTGCTGTGTTTTTCACTGAGAGAATATTATGCTTAAGTGAGGCTTTGGCACATGTTGAATTATATGCATTTTAGTTTTATCCTATTAGGTACAGATATGATTTTATTATTTAAAAATTATATATAGTTAAAAAGAGTTGCATAAAAGTGTCAAGTTGAGAAGAGGTGGTCTGTGGCAGTTACATAATCTACTGTCAATTTGAGGAAGGTGTTGAGTCTAGCCTATCAATCAGATCACAGCTTGATGACCTCATTTAGAGGTGCAATGCAGATAAATAGCTCACTGGAGGCCAGGCACATTCTATCTCCGACACATTCCTGGTGACAAACCACATGGAGCTATACTGATGGAGCCAAATCCCAGAGGAGCTGGAGGAGCCATGTGGAGACCCACGCCAGTGCTGCGATGCTTCCAACACCACTGAATCCATGACTCTCCACCCACTGGCCTAGGATCTTCCTGCATTTGGCATCATTGCATGTGTTGCGTGAGTCTGAAGAGGAATTTATAGATTGCTAATGGATAAATGGGCTAATATTAGAATTATGGACATGAACTGGACTGGGCTGGGATGTTTTCTTAATATACAATTACTCTTTGATATAAATATCTCTTATACACATATGAGTCTATCTGAACTTGTTTCTCTAGTCTACCTGGACTAACACAGAGCAGTTCTAGTATGAACCTATGAGATCGTCATGAGTCATAATCTAAGTGAGAGCAACTACTGACAAACAGCTTTCCAAGCCATAAAAATCCGCACATGGGTGGATGTCCACAGGGTCATGACAAGAAAATACCTGGAAAATCCAAAATATTTGCTTCGTAGTTAGAGTTGATTGTTGTTTGTTTATTTTTTTTATTAAAAGGTGACTTTATTGAGGGGCTGCCCAGCTCAAAACAATCCATACATCAATTGTATCAAGCATATTTGTACATATGTAGCCATTAATTTCTAAACATTTACTTTCTATTTGATCTCTTGGTATCAGTTCCTCTTTTTTCCCTCCATCTCCCCCTCCAATCCTCCTGAACCCTTGATGAAATATTGTTATTTTCATATCATACACAGCACTGTCTCCCTTCCCCCACAGTTTGTTGTTTGTCCCCCTGGAGGATAGGTGGTAATGTGTTGATCTTTGCGATCAGTTCCCCCTTCATCCCTTCCTCTTCCCACCTTCTCCCTATGCACCTGGTATCACTACTCCTATTACTGTTCCTGGATTCTGTGTGTCATGGTTACCTCTTATCTGTACCTGTATGCATGCTCCAGTCTAGCCTGCAGTGAAGAACAGGACTGGGGTCATGAAAGTGGGGGGTGAGGAAGCCTCAGGGAAGCAGAGGAATATTGTTTGTTTCATCGGTGCTATACTGTGCTCTGGCTGTCTCATCCCTTCCTGTGACCCTTCTGTAAGAGGATGTCCCACTTTCTATAGATGGATTTTGGGTCTCTTCTCCAACCCCTCTCTCTCTCAACAATATGGCTTGTTTGTTTGGGGTCTTCTGATGTGTGTTACCTGATCCCGTCAACACCTCATGATCACACAAGCTGATGTGCTTCTTCCATGTGGGCTTTATTGCTTCTGAGCTAGATGGCTGCTTGTTTAATTTCATGCCTTTAAGATCCCAGACACTATATCTTTTGATAGCCAGGTACAGTGGTTTATTTTTGTTATTGTAGGCTAATGAAACCAACTTTCATCAAAAAGAAACCAACCAACTGTAGTAGCATCTAGGTCCAATTCCATTGCAGGTACATTTAGCTCAGTAGTATAGAGTTCTAAACTGGCAAACTTAAGGAACCTATAAAATGCCAATCTCCAAGTTTTTTTTAACTCTAGAAATCTTATAAAAATTCACTGGTACATTAATGCAAAGTGCCTCTAGAAAAGAATGACACGTAGTTTCCCCTAAATCAGAAGTTTCTGTGTCACTGTGCACAAACTTTGTGAGTTGTAAAGAGCTCCAAGTTGAAACTGATTTGCCAGTTGGTTTAAAAGAGCAGAGCAGTGTAGTTGTAATTGTGGCTCTAGCAGTGGAAATGGGGTTATACATTAAGGGCATGGGGGAAGCCATCCTACATTTAATATTCTTCCTTCTCTTGAAATTTTTCTGTGAACTAGGTTTATCTTCACAATTCATTTCTCTATGACAGAAACTGTAAATTAGGCTCCTTGAAAATTTGAACATGTTCATTCATTTCCATAAAGGTTATTGAGTTCTTGATATGTGATGAAACAGATACCCTGCTCACACCAGCCTGTGTGATACAATGAAGATTAAAGTGTTCACTGTAATCCCCAGGAGATCAACCTGTGAGCATCAGGTATCCTCAGAGGACAAGAGATAAAAGCCACCAATTTTACTAGAAGAAAGGGTCAGGGATGGCTTTCCAGAAAAGAAGGCAATGGAGCAATCTTGAGGTTCAAGTGCACACCTCTAATGAGCTGAGGTTTCCTAATGTGGGAAAATGAACTGCATGCACGTAAAGCCTAGGAGGCCAATCTGCTATGTGAGTCCTGAAAACTAAAGGTTAGTACGTTGTTTAAAGAATGTTTTAGTCCAGCTATGAAAGGATTGATTTTGTACCAGTGAATAATTCAGCTATTGTGATATAGAGTTAGCCTACATTGGCCCAATATCCCACTCTCAACAGAACTTTAAAAAATTAGTACCAGGGACTAATCCAAACAATATTGATGGAAGATCGTTATGCCCAGGGGTATGATCGATAAGATTCTCTACCATAAATTAATAAGGAGGTTTTGAAAGGGAGCTGGCAAAAGGCAGATTAAAACAAAAACAGAAACAGAAAAACATTACACAACTTTGAGAGGGTGAATACCAATGTTTTTCTGTAAAAGAAACCCAGAATTGATGAACCAATCAGACAGCAAGTAGAATAAAGGTTGTTGTTGTTGTTACGGGGTGGGGGTGGGGGTTGGGGACATTTAAAAGGGAGACGATATCAAGGAGTCCAGGAAGAAAAAGCACACTTAGAAACTGGAAGCAATTGTACAATTCTGCTTGACACGATTGAACTATGAAACAATATGACATATGTACTAATTCCCAAGTAATAATAAATTAAAAGAGGAGAAAAACCAAACAAACATAGATCCAGGAATGGGTTTTGGGTTCTCACTAAATCCTAGCTAGAACTTAGAAACAATTAGTTCTTATATTATGGCCCTCAGGAAGGGAACGCAGAAGATAAAGGTGCTATAGCAAAATGTGCTAAAGAAATTAAATAGTGCCCAGCTATCAGATAAAGTAGCTCCTGGGGTCTTACAGGCTTGTCTCCAAACAAGCAGCCATCTAAGTGAGATGTCAACTAAGTTCACATGGAAGAAGCACACCATCACCAGTCACTGAAGGATTGTAAATCATATAATTCATAGTTAAAGCAGGGATTAGTATCAGAGCCCAAATTGTGAGAATCTGGTTTGCAGAAGGCTATGGATGACAGTGGGAGCCCAAGATTCATTTGTGAGATCTACATAGGAAATAAGCCTTTAGTGGTCTCCCTCTATCCATAATAGAGGGATGGGAGGAACGCGGTTACTAAACAGCGTGCATTGGAGAGATAAATATAGAAGTTCAAAGGAATAAACCTGATTTGAACAGTTAAAACCTTGTCAGTTGATTCCCCCCTCTTCTGCATACTGGATCCCATCTGGTTTTCAACAATTTTTGTAATTTTTGCTTGTTTATTTTTTGTTAGTTCATAATAGGGTTTATCCCAGATGTGTTATATCATTGGGGACCACCATCTTGAATTTGTGTTGTATGTTTTTCTGTTTTTCGGTATATGAAACCCAGGATTGGTGAACCTATAGGGACAGCAAGTAGAATAAGGGTTCAGGGGGGTGGGTACAGTGGTGGAGTGGGGTGGGGGTGGGGGAGCGATAAAAGGGAGACAATATCAAGGAGTCCAGGAAGGAAAAGAATGTTTGGAAACTTAGTGTGGTAGTAATTCTAGAAAACTGCTTGATGTGATTGAACTACTGAATGATATATGTATTAACTCCAATTTAAAATAATAACGATAATAATAATAAATGTTTACAGATTGAGTGCAGAAAACAATGTGGTCAGGAT
>NW_022107431.1:54419530-54420828 GCF_000313985.2 Echinops telfairi | reverse complement strand
GTAGTCACCCAGCACAGAACTACTACACCACCGGGGCTCCCTAGAGCTAGCATGAAATAAGAAGAACTCTAAATGAACAAAAGAACCCACCACCGATCTGTCACACTGTGATATGTGTTTGCTGCTATGATGCTGGAAGCTGTGCCACTAGGTTTTCAAATGACAGCAGGGTCATGCATGGTAAAGAGGTTTCAGCAGGGTTTCAGGCTAAAACACACTAGGAAGAAAGGCCTGGAAACTTCCTTCCAAAAATTAGTCATTGAAAACTCTATGGATTACAACAGAATATAATGCGGAAGATGAGCCTCCTAAATTGGAAGGCACCATCCAATAGCCACAACAATAGAACTCCCACAGACCCATAATCATGAAGATGTGGCAGGACCAGGCAGCATTTCACGATGTGCTCTATCAGGATGCCAGGAGTTGGGCTGACTCAATAGCAATCACAGGAACAAATGATGCATAAATAACCAGCATGAAGAGTATTCACTACCCCCTTGTGGATGAGCTAGAGCCCAAGGGTGATCCCATTTCCCCCTCCCCAAAGCTGAGAGCCAGGCCTTAGTACAAAGGGCACAGAAGTGGCTCACTAAATCCAGAGAAAATATTGTATGCTGCCCTGGTGGAACCAGCTGGAAACACATTCCCATGAGGAGTGCTCTCACAAGAGTCCCTCCATATTGAGTTGTCTAGGGGGAGAAGCACAGAGCAGCTGGCTGCTGAAAGGGGGTGTCCAGCATGAAAGTACCACCTGGCCCTGGGTGGAGCAGTCTCCCGTGCTGCAGAAGCCCGGTGGTCTAGAAGCCACTCGTGGTGCATGGAGTTGGCCTCAAGGAGCATGCTGGGAGCAGGGAGGAGAGCCCTTCCCTCCTAGTGTCTCTCCTGCCCTTGCACTGCACAAACTTAGCATCATGTTAACAACTTAGCATCAAAATAAATAAATACGAGCCCATCTCCATTTTCCCTGAGCAGGTATCAACAACAACACAAATGGTCAATTTAGAGCTGAGAAGCAACAGGGGAGAAAGCAGTAAATCAACACTATTTACATCAAGAATGTACAAAAGGCTCCGGAACTGGCATCGCTTCGAGAACTGGCAGTGAAAGCAGAGGATAAACATGAAGACCTGGTGGAGAGCTGTTTAATAAATAGTAAGCATCAGATTCTTCTATCACTGTTGGTGACTGGCTGACTTCCCTCATTCAGCTAGAAGAAGACTGGACTTTTTTATTATTATTTTATTGGGGGCTCGTACAATTTTTATCACAATCCATACATACATCCATTGTGTCAA
>NW_022107431.1:54405174-54414288 GCF_000313985.2 Echinops telfairi | reverse complement strand
TGTGTGTGTGTGTGTGTGTGTGTGTGTGTGTGTGTGTGTGTGTGTGTGAGATCTGGGGTGGGGTGGTAAGAGCATGATGAAACTGTGATGGTGGAGATGAAAAGTCTGGCAGTAGGGATGAAATAGAGTGTTAAGGAAATCATCCAGAAATTAGAGCACAAGAACAAATCAGTGAGAATTCAGGAAGACAAGAGAAGAAAAAAAAAACACTCAAAAGGTCTCATATTTGAATAATGAAAGTACCACACAGAGCACTCAAATATGAGGGTAAGTGAAAATACAGACGGCTGCTAGAGTTGCCGTTCAGGCCTGCACAAGTTTATCCCAAATAAAACGTGCTTGGACCCCACCTCTGTGGTAAGTGGATGCTTCAGACCCATTTACATTAATGAAATCGTAATCCCAAAAACAAAACCGAAAGAGAAAAAGATGGGGAGAAACACAGTTACAATAAGCTGTGAGAGAATAAATTCTCTTGAGTCAGGCCCTCCACTGTGGTTTTCCTGTGATAGTTGGATGGCTAGATAACGAAGGCAGTGTTTCATCTGCTGCTATTTGCTACTGGGTAGACTGGACTCCTGGCGACACCCCCCCTCCCGCCCCCGTGTGATCAAGGAGAACAGAGCTCTATAGGATTTTAAGGCTGTGACCTTTCCAAAGCAGATAGCCAGGCCTGCCACCCGAGAAGCTTCTGACTGGGTCCAAACCTCCACCCTCTCAGTTAGTAGTCAGGGGCTCAATGCTTTGGGCCACCCAGACACTACTGATCTTCCACCTATACCCTTTGATTCAGTCCTTGAATCAACTCGAATGAGGAGAATCTTTTCACTGTAACCTCAGCGTACAGAGGAGTTGAGAAGCTGGGAGGAGGATGGACGAACTTCCCAGCTGTGCTGGTGGCTGGAGAAGGAAGAAATGAACTAGATCATCTTCCTTGCTGACTTCAAGCACTGTTGTTGCACAGGGTGCCCCCCCCCCCCACTGTGGGTTGTAGTTTAGAAGAGGTGGAAACCCACTGCTATGGGCAAGCAGAACCTTCTACTACAGTTGAAATACCTGGTGTGCTTTAACATGGAGGTCTTTGTCATGCAGAACAGTCCTTCAAAAATTGGATTTAAACTAATTATCTACCCAGGCACAGGATTCTATAGCTACCAAAGAAAACATTTCTTCTCTTTCTTTAAATATACTTCTTAGCATTTCCATGTGAATGAATTCAAAGCACAATCAAAATATACTTAAGTATCTTCTTTTGTCGTTCCCCATATGCTAATATTGTTCATTGTACGCTTAGTATATTCTGAATAATGTCATTTAAATCTTCGCTATTTGACTCCATTTTCCTTGCACATGTGCACCTGTCTCTCTTTGTAACCTAAAAGAACAATGAAAATGGAATAGTGGAATGAAATACTTAGCGCTATTTTGTATTCATTCTGCCATCCTATTTTTGAAACACATCAAATGCTATCTGCATATGACTTGCACAACTAGCACAACACTTTATTCTAAATTGAAATAAAATTACATACAATATAAATATTTGATGTCCTTTCTCTCAGTTATTCTCTATCTGTGCTTTTCATCTTAGCGTTAGATGGCCGTTCCTCATTGAGTAGACTGAGATTTAGGAATTTGCTAAGAGATTTATTGTTCATAACGCTTTGCAAACACTCAGAAAGTCAAGAGCTCAGCTTTTGAAAGTCTTTAAACCATTACTTAAATTACAGATGCTTTGAAAATCTTTGTCATGAAAGTTTTATAAAGGGTTATTTTTGCATTGGAAATTAATCAAAATTTAATTTTTGACCAGAAAATTAGTTGAGAGTTGTCTTTCAGATACAATATTTCCCTGGTGTGTTTCAGATTAATTACAATCGTGTCAAAACAGGACTGTGGAAATTGAATTACTCTTGCTTTTCCAGTACATCCAAATCTGGGAGCAAAGAGACTCAATAAAGTACCAGCAACACCGCTCTCACTGCTCTCACCCATGGATGGTAGACAGAATGTTCTAAAGGCACACTCAGATCGATTTTGTCGATTTGGCTTTGTTAGTTACTAGTCCAAAGCAAATTTGTATTCCTGAAAAGTAAATAACAACTGATGTTAAACAGCCATCATAAGCTCTTCTCCCCCTGTGCCTTTGTGACACTTGTTTCAAGCCCTCCAATAGCACTTGCTACTTTCTATTATCCCAGTGAGTCTCAACCTTCCTAATGTCGCGACCCTTTAAGACAGTTCTCATGTTGTGGTGACCGCCCAACCATAAAATTATTTTGGGGGGGAGCGGGGAGGGAGGGGGAAAATGAGGACCTAATGCCGGGGGTTAAGTGGAGAGGAAATGTTTTGAGAATGAATGTACAAATGCGCTTTACCCATTTGATGTGTGTATGGATTGTGATAAAGTTGTATGAGCCCCTAATAAAATGATTAAAATAAATAAGTAAATAAAATAACCATGAGAAAACAGACCAATGAAGACTGATACTTTCACCAAAAAATACATTTTTGTTGCTACTTCATAACTGTAATTTTGCTACTGTTCTGAATCGGGCGACTGCTGTGAAAGGGTCGTTCAACCCCCAAAGGGGGCGTGACCCACAGGTTGGGAACCACTGTTTAGGCTTGTAAGTCTCATGACTCCTGCTAACAATACAGCATTATAAGAAGTGACCTTTTTCTCTTATTTTTCTTTATATTCTTACAGTACTTAGCTCTGGTTTACACATACAAGCTTAAGTCAAAAAGTGTCGCTATAAAATCATGGAAACTTTTATTAAACAACAACAAATCCAAAATAAGAACCTACCGTTTTGCAACAGATTCTCCCCCAGCTCTCTCCGCTTCTGGAGGCAGTGCCTCCATCTCCAGTTCTCCTAGCCGTGCTTGGCACTTGGGCCTTCAAGAGGCAGGTGGACACCCTTGACAGCTTCGACTCGTGTTCCTTTGAAATATTCTGGGAACGAAGGAGTCTGCAGAGGCAAGGTCAGGGCTGCAGTGGGAATGGGGTGAGGAGTCCCACGGAAGTTCTCTCAAAGCTACCCATGTGACCCTCAGAGAAGGAGCAGGTGCTTGTCCTAATGGGAAAAAGGCCTCAGCCTAACAGCGCAGTTCTCAATTTTCTTAAAGCCTTGTCATTATAAGTCCTTGTGATTGTCTGTGTCCTTTGAGAAAAATCTATTAAGATTACACCTTCAGAATCTCTCAAAGATTTTGGCATACCCTTCTGAGCTAATCTCTCTGCCATGAACTTCTCAGACCCTACATCGCTGTGGAAGTCACTCTTTTCACTGGGCTTTTGTTAAAGGGACGCTAGAAGATTACCGATAGACATGACTAGCTGTGCACTGACCACAGAGACATGAATTCATGCACGTATTAACTAGCATCCTAGTAACAATAAGTTCTTATTATTTAGTCTCTTGTAAAGCACTCAGTACATTATTTTTCTTAGTACCTGTTCATTTAATGATATGTGTACTTTATGGAATATTTGAAAAAGACATTTGAAAATAAAACAAATGACAATTTCTTCACCTGAATGTATTAAGCACATGTATCAATGGTGTTTCCATCCTTCACTTTTTTCTGCTAGCGATTACTGTCATATAGTTACAAACATAATGTCTATATATTTAGTGCATAAACATAGACATTATAAGAGAACTTTGTTACTTCAAAATCACAAACAGTTCAATGGCTGCATGGTGTGTCAGTTGATGACACAGTAACATAATATCATGCATCATTCTTCTATTGGAGTTCTGAAGAGAGCTGTGAACTAAGGCAAGTCTCCAAACTCTTACTTTGTTGGGTTCTTTTTTTTAATATTCTGCATCATTTGGAGGAAAGAAATGCGACTAATAATCTAGTGTTAAGACCACATCTCAAGGTGAAGGATTTAGGATACACGGTGTCCAATTAAGCAACTTTGTCCATATTGCCCGCTACTCTGATATATGCGATCCTAGAATTATTCATCATGTATTTCCCCACTTTCCTATCTTGACTGCCTAAATCACTCAAAAAGAATCATTAAACACAGATTTTCATACCAAGAATAAAATTTCTTTAGAAATCTTTGCCAAAGTGCTTATTTAGAGAGAGAGGGAAGGAGAGAGGAAATAAGAAAGAGAGGGGAAGACAGGAAGAGAATTCTAATCAAGTCTTCAAATCTAGAAAGGGGGAAAAAATGGTGGGAGTATTCTAAAATTTATGCTTGAAGATAAAGATGCATCTGTGTTTGCTCTAACCATAGTTGGCCATTAGGAATGCATAGCATATGTGGATTTAGGAAAGAAAATATCACTATGAAATCTAAAGAAAATATAAATAAGTGCTTAATGGAACTCTTATTTTACTTGGCTTTCTTTTTCATTAAACCCGCATACGCACTTTGGGCATGATGTCAGGAGAGAGCACTCCCTGGAGAAGGATGTCATGCTTGGTAAAGAGGGGCAGCACCAAAGAGGAAGGCCCTCAAGCAGAGAGAGGGATGCCGGCTGCAACAATGGCTCAAACTTAAGAACACGGTGACGGTGATGCAGGCCAGAGCAGCGTTCGGTCTCTTGTGCAGAGTGTGGCTTATGGGTCAGCACCAATCTGATGGCACCTGACGACAACATCCTTAACTGTAGTTGTAGACCATTTTAAAACAAGAAGTGTAGTTTACAGCTATCGTTTTTGTTTGTGCGTTGTTGTTTTTTTACAGCTACTGTTTTCTGGATGCATTTTATGTGCCAGGCTGTAGGCAAAGTGCTGTATGTGGGCACTTCCACTTAGTCACATAGAGAACGTTCAAATCCGATCTCATCGTACATAGAGAAAGCACAAGGACAGAACCAGTATCACCCCTCACTGCCATGACTTCTATTCCAACTCTCAGTGACACTGCACGGGGTTTCCGAAGCCGTGATCTTTATAGGGGCAGACAGCCATATCTTTCCACCAGCCTTGTAGTTGGGAGCTCAATGTTTACTTACAGCACCACCAGAGATCCTTAGCCTTCCATTATAGGACTACAGAAAGTCACAAAATCTTGCATCTTAAGGCTGGCAAGTAACTAGCAGAATTTAAACTCAAATTTGTCTCCTTGTCTCCATTCACCAAGCATTGCTCAAAGCACAGGAAGCGTTGCGTCCTAAGTCGAAAGAGTAATAGGAAAAATTCCTGTAAACTGCTGCAGAAGTTCACAATCTCCTATTGGAAAGAAATGAGAAAGAAATAAGATAAAAGCAAAACAATAAGGGGACAGCGTGTGTGAAGTTATTCATTGCGGTGAAAAGCGAAGGTACATCTATCTGATGGTCAAAAAACACTTAGCAGAGCTGGGAGCATCTGTAATAGATTCTAAAACCAGGGTAGGCATTACCCAGGAGAAAGTGCAGAAGGAAGGTGGAGGAGTGTTGTTCTCAAGCAGAATAAGAAAGAACATTTGGGGAGCAAAAAAGTTGTTCAGGTATCCATTAGTGCTTTCAGGTGAGAAAGCAAAGAATTAGTCCAAGAAAACTCTACCTCTATTTAGACTCCATAAAGCTTTATTTCCCATGTAATAAGCGGAGACTTCTTAAGCAATGGCACGTATGAAGCATTCTAGTTGGTAGCCTCTGCCTATTACTGGGTGTGACCAAGGTTCCATAGTTTTTCCTAAGAATCATAATCAATCCAACAATTAATAGAATGTTTCCCAATTCTGTACATGTAGACATGATTGGATAGTAAAGCTGATTAGTTTTTCTGTTTTCAGAAAACTCATACACCCTGCCCCTCAGGAAAAAAAGTCAGATGCATGTTTTCTCTTGTGGACTGAAGGAAACAGTACGCCAGGTCTTATACAGGCCCTCCATTACACTCAAATGCTTTTATAGACAAGTAGGATGTTTAGAATGGCATTTATTTCTCCTCTGGATCATGATGATTCCTTGAAAATAAAAGATTGCAGAACGAGTCCTGTGCTTAATGATAACAATCAATTGTATTTTAAATTCAAAGAAGGAACCAAGAGATAGATTGTGATCATTATGTATCAGTTTTCTAATAAAGAATTCACTATTGAAAAACATGTTGTAACTAGATACTAAATTCATGGGAAAGAACTCTAATGGGAGGGCTTATGTGCTTATCCACCTGTGGGATCCCAGTGTACCAACATTGTTACTTTGACGTTGTTGACATGGTTGGGTGCCATTACCCATAGGGACCCGAGGCGAAGCAGAAGGAACCACTGCGGGATCCTGCACCAACAGTCAAGGTGTGGAACAAAGAAGCTCCTAAGTATGACTGACAGTGGATAGTACCTTATTTTGACATGACACATACATTTGACTTTTTTTTGTTGTTAACATGCAGCCTCATACACACCTGTAAAACCACGCCAACGGGAGACCTTGCCTCAGCTGGGGTCAGCTCTCAGGATGTGCGGACAGGCTGCCATACACTATTGTGCTGAGGTCTCCCCACATCAAAGGCTGTCCCACAAGAGCGGTAAGTGAACCTTATTGAAAATTCAATAAGGGGCAGGGACAGAGAGCCATACAGGTCTCAGAGAAGGCAATTACATTTCTGTTGGTGGATAAAGAGGGAGAAGCAACCTCCCACCAAAAGAATCACTTAACAATACTTCCACAGAACCCAAAGGGAAAATATGCCCTGCACTATGTTCCAAACTGGACACCTTTGAACTAGGTGCTAAGCAGCCCTTGAAAATTACTACTGGGACCTTAGACTCTGTTCTTCCTAGATGTGCATCACCTCCATAGGCCACATCAGGAGGACTGGATGTGGAAACACTACTAAGTGACCTGGGCTCAAACTCACCCGTACCCTTTGGTCTTAAGGCTGAAACTCCCCAGTGTTTCAGAACCAGATGGCTGCTATCCCAAGGTTACAGACTGGAGTTTTTGGACTTTGGTGAGGATCTCTTGCCTTGAGAGCATACAATGAACGGTGGCCCAGGCCTGTCATATACTTTCTATTTTAATGCTTACTTTGTTTTATTATGATAAGTATTAATCTGGTAGGCAAGATTCTGCCACTGTGAATGAATGTATTGGAAAATTTGCTCTATCACCAACTGCCACTGTTCATGTAAATTGTGTTCTGTCACTTAAGAGTTTAATGTATACAAGGCAATAATTCATGTATTGAAGTTCACCATCATCTACAATTCTATAAAATCATTTTGTCAACAGTGTTTTAAATTCGACAGCATTGGCTAAATTAAAGATACTATCTATAGAATTCACTTTTTACCCAGGAGGATGATTGATAATCTTCTCTAATATAAAATGATAACTGTTTTTCTAAAGTGAACCAGAGACACATATAAATAGTAGATATATAAATGGATTTGGGGCTCATACTTCATTCTAGCCCCAATCTGAGAACCAGTTCTTATGACATGGCACGTCTTGATATTCTCTCTCATGAATAGACACTGAAGATACGGCTGCTATAGCAAAGTATGGCAAAGAAACTAAATGGTCCTAGGCTATTTATTAGAAAGAGTAGTGTCTGGGGTCTTACATGCTTGTCTTCAAACAAGCAGCCATCTGACTGAAGCATCACTTGGGTGCACACAAAAGAAGCACACCAGCCTGTGTGATCCAAGGACTGTGAATGATAAAATACAAGTCCGAAGGAGGGAATGGTATCAAATGTAAAATTGTGAACACCTGGGTTACAAGAGGGCTATAGATGACACGGTGAGCCCAAATCCATCTGCAAGGTCTACACATGAATTAGCCCTCCGGCGAATTTCCTCTGACCACCGACCAGGGATGTCAATGGCTTTGTATCATGCAGAATCCAGTGTTTTTTGGTGTTTTTGTTTTTCTCTATTTCTTTTCTGTTTTTCCTGTATATGGAATCCAGGATGGGTAGAGCTGTAGAGAGAGGGACATATGGCAGGAAAGGTTGGGAGAAGGTAGGGAGCTGATAACAATGAGTATGAGAAAGAGGTAAATGTTCTAAAATTGTACAGATTATTTTAAAACTCTTATTAATATAATCACACTATCGAATTGTATGAGATATGAAATATATGACAATAAAATTTTTTTGTTAATGTCACTCTAATGCTAGGAGAGTAACTTAGGAGCTGCTCCATCTACAGAAAGAATTGAGAAGGAGAAACAATCACTTCCAGAAGAGCAGGCACCCCATGTCAACAAGGGTGATGAACCAGATGGGAAAACTGCACCAGATACTTGCTAATGATCGTAATTTCAAACTGTCTTGAGAGGGGGCCCTGGGGTGACTGGAGACAATTGATCTCCTCTAAAGAGATACATAATGGATCTACGAAGGACGGTTCCTATATCAAGTCAGATCATCAAAAAGTGACCAAGTCAGGTTGCATAATTTAGATTCCTCATTCAATAAGTCTACCAAACTTACATTGCATCACCAAACATTTCATGGGCAACTACTAATAAAAGTGTCAGGGACATGATTAATCACAGAACAAAATATGACACTTTTTCTTTATGAGCTTATTGTGTAGTTCAAGAAATGGACCCATATTGATTTTTTCAATGTTATAGTCAACGCAGCGGTAAGTTATTCAGCCCACCTTCTTCCGGGAAGGTTTTTGGAGTTGATGTTCAATGGATAAATGCGACATAACTGATGCTTTGGTAATGAATAACACTGCAGGTAGAGAGAATCTTTGTAATGTGGGAAATTGTGTAAGTGAGGGAAGTGAAAAATAAAAATCAGAGTAAAGATAGAAGAGATTAGAAATGGTTTGGGCCCAAATCAAATCCAGTACCATCAAGTGGATTCCAACTCATAGTGGCCTGATTCACAGTGTTTCAAGGCTATATATACATCTTTAAGGAAGCAGACACAGAGTGGCCAATGGATTTGAACCACGAACCTTGAAGTTAGTAGTCCAATGCTTACCTGTCAGAGACACCAGGATTTGAGCCAAGGTAGGCCCATTAGTCATGTTGATGTGGTGTCCCGTTCTTCCTCTTCTGCTCCCATAGAGATGTCTCTATGACTCTGTTCAACGTGTTTTATGGACACTGTTTGCTATGTTGACATGCATCTTTGTGATAAAAACTCAAGAGGACACAGCATAAGAAAAAAACGAGTGTACTACATCGT
>NW_022107431.1:54401786-54403597 GCF_000313985.2 Echinops telfairi | reverse complement strand
ATTGGTAGCTAACAACCCCCAACACACTTTTAAAAGTCAGGTTTTTTACTACTATGCAAGAAAATGGGAAGTTAAAGGCAGTGCCTCATAAAAAAATAAATTAAAGGGAAAAAAATAAAATAAAAAATACATTCTAAATAATTGTTGAGCAAAAGAATACCAAAACTTCCATTATGGAATTTGAAAAATAAAATAACTCTCTGATAAATGTGTAAGATATAGCCAAGTTATACATGAGCAAACTCATAAACTCCTATACTTGAATTACTTAATAATAATTTCTAAAAGCCAAGCATTACTGTGGAGTTGATTCTGATTCATGAAAAAGTAATATCACTAAAATATTTTAATAGTCACTGAACAATCACAGTAAAACATCAGCTATTAGAGCATTAAAAATAATAAAAGTCAAACTCCAACTAAATGGTGTTTTGATGAATAAAAATAAAAGTTTATTCTTTGGAGGGAATACTTCTTTGAAATTACTTATTAGGCCTAAATATCAGTGGAAGGGAACTATTTCTATATTCCTGGAAATGTCAATGAGATTATCTTTGGGTCTCTATTGCTCCGTGGGTCCTTGAAGGTAAGGCTGACCAGGTCCAGAATGATTCTGTCACAGAATCCAAAAGAACATATTTCCTAAATAGCTCATCATTTCCCTAAACCTGAACTTTATTAATTAAAAGAAATATAAGAACTACTTTGTTATCCGGCTAGACCAGAGCATGTACACTGGTACAGTTAAGAACTGGAAGCACAGGGAATCCAGAACTGATAAACCCCTCAGGACCAATAATGAGAGTAGCGATACCAGGAGGGGAAGGGGAAGGTGGCGGGAGAAAGGGGGAACAGATCACAATGATCTACATAGAACCCCCTCCCTTGGGGACAGACAAGGGAGACAATGGTCAGTATAAGACATGGGAAAAGTTACAAATTATCAAGGGTTCATGAGGGAGAGAGCGTGGGAAGGAGGAAATGAGCTGATACCAAGGGCTCAAGTAGAAATAAAATGTTTTGAAAATAATGATGGCAACATATGTACAAAGTTGCTTGACTCGATGAATGGATGTACAAATTGTGGTAAGAGCTGTACGAGCCCCCAGTGAAAGGATTTTAAAATAATAATAAATAAATGAGGACTACTTTGTTGGAGTCTATGTACATAAATCTGGGAGATTATAAAATTGATTATTTATTTTGGAATTTTTGCAATTGGATATTAAAACGAACTGTCTCCGTTTCATGTGACACATCAAAATCACAGTGACAAACAATACAATATTTAGAAGTGGGTGCTAGACCATTTGAGTAAGACTTGCCAAAGAGTTCAGGGGGGAATTTTAGCTGAGTGGATTTCAAGTATCTAAATCGCTGAAGCTAGGAACTTCAGAGTGAAAATCAGGACCGGAATGTGTCTGGGGCTATCCACATAGGGAGAGACGGGTGCTGCCCCTGCCAGAGCCCGAGGCAGAAGAGCTGGAGAGCACCCACGCCAGAGGCTGACTAGCATATTGGGTGCCTCTTACACACCTCTTCACACGCTCCGTCTCATCTGGTTCCTGTGCTCTCAATTGCCTGGCAGCCCAAGGGCCCTGCTGCCTCCGCTCACCAGACGCTAGTAGGTTCAGATGGTCGCAGTGCCACGGCTTGAGAGGCAAACTACTGCTCTTTTTCAGACTCTGGCCCCCATGTGAGTCCAGATTTGGAATAAATACATTTCTGGACAAGGCGTTTGGCTGCAAAAGGTGGCCAGATGTCACAACTCAGAAGAGCAATGCAGTGATGATTTCTCTATACAATTTTTT
>NW_022107431.1:54397274-54401459 GCF_000313985.2 Echinops telfairi | reverse complement strand
ATACCTGCCCAAAAGACAGGCTATCTTTTTCCATCTGCTCATGACACATCCCAGCAAGAACATGTAGTACTGATTCTCATCTTTCCTGTGGCACACTCCTCTCCTCCCCTCCCTCCTGCCACAGGGTACCGCACTTCCTAAACATGGGACAACTAGCAATAACAAAACAATATCCATTTTAAATCTTGTTTCAAACTTTGTCCCCACCCCTCAGGAACCTGGAACCTGGCAAAAACAACATGTAGTCTATGAGATTTTGAGGATGTAGTGGACTAGTGTCTGAATCGCAGGTAAAATAACTTTGGTGTCTGAATAGAAGTATATTTACCCCAACTTCAGTGTATTTTTCCCATTTCGCACATGTGGGCCCTGCATATTTTTAGAAGAAAGAGGGGCATGGAGGAAAGGATGGAGGGAGGGAGACAGAGCACACTTGGGCAATGTACCATCAAGGAAGAACTCTGCCCAAGAGATGAAGGACTGCCAATGGAGAGGGTCTTTGTCGAGATGGACCCTCAGAGAGCAATCGCAAGTGGGTGGTCTTGAGTAATGGGGTGGACATAGATAAGCCAAAAGGAGGTTGACTGAAACATCTACCAGCAAAGATGGAAACCAATATCTACATCAGTGCAAAAGAAGAAAAAAAGGATAAGTTTACCCTGTTCCTCTTTACCCTTCTGCCTGCTCATGTTCCCCATCTGAACAGTTTGTAAAAATATGAGTAATATCTAGAGCGAGGCAGGAGGAGCAGGGAGCAAGAAGGAGCTGGCAGCGTAATGGAGAAAATGGAATGTGACCGTTTCCCCAAGTGCAGGTTTCCCACTGAGAGTAGATTCACGTCAGGGACGGCGTTTAAATTATTCCTGCTCACAGGGAGTCCTGGTGGAAGAGTGGTTATGCATTGGGCTGTGACCTGCTGGGTCTTCAGTTAGAAACCACCGGCCTCTTCGAGGGAAAAAGACTTTCTACTCCGGTAAACAGTTAGTGTCTTGGAATTCCACACGGGGTCACTATGAGTCACGACAGCGCATTTGGTTTTTTGATTTGGCTCACACGGTCAACAGTCTCTCCATGGGAGAAAAATGAACTTTTCTGCTCGTGTGAAGATTTACCACCTCCAAAACCTGAAGGGGCAGCCATATGGGGTGCCTGTGAGTCAACATCAAACTCAATGATAGTGGGGTTTTCTGGGGAAAAAGAGAAAAGGCAAGATATAGTGTAATAACCCAATGTGAGATGGAATCAAATTTTGTTACTCAAGCACATTTTTGATAAAGAGATCAACAAGTGCAGTAAGTAGTTAGTCCTTAGATACTCTTCAATCCATTCATGATTTTCATCATCACCCCCCACGTTATAAACAGGAATTTCTTCACCTTCTACTTTAATACTAGCTTTGATGGTTCTGCTTTTAAGCTTATTTATTTATTTAAATCATTTTAAATAAAAGCGCTCTGATAGCTCTTATAACATTCCATACACTAATTGTATCAAGCATATTTGTACATATGTTGCCATCGTCATTTTCTAAACATTTACTTTCTATTTGAGCCCTTGGTATCAGCTCCTTTTGCCCCTCCCCCCCATCTCCCACCCTCGTGACCCCTTGATAAATGATAAATTATTATTATTGTTTTCATATTTTACACTGACCACTGTCTCCCTTCACACAGTTTTCTGTTTTTCTGTTGTTTATCCCCTGGGAGGCGGGGCGGTAATTGTGTCCATCACTGGAACCGGTGCCCCTTCCTCCCCTCTCCTGGTCTGCTGTTAAATGGAATGATATTCCCTGACTCTTCTCTCCTCGGCCTTTGACTCGGAAACGAATTTCCCTCTGGCCCTTCTTTCTTCACTGGTCTCTTCGTGAGACGTGCTTATTTCCCTGGGCCCTACTCGCACTACTCCAGCCACGTCTCACTCGGACTCCTACTCACTTCATCCACTGCATCTCTTTGACCTAAAGAATGATGCCAATCTGAAACATTGGTTCTGATATTTTAGCACCAAATCCCCAAAGTAAATACTTGATGGATGACTACATGTTCTATTTTAAAAACGAGTCTACATTCTTTCGTGAAATAAGTTCAATGAATAAATTCTTATGTATAGCACCTGTTTTAATCCAGTTTTCTCATTTTGTCTTATTTTTAGAGGGAAAGCAAACTACCTGGCTACCACATTCTGAATAAAAATATTTTTTTAAGTGTTTCCTAAAGTGTAGGACACTTACTGAGTATGATATATGTTGTTTTGTTCATGGAGAAAGAACATCCTGGGGTACCATAAATTTGAGTCTCTGTATTAATCACAATGAAATGGTTTTGTATTTCATTTTAATCTCAGTCATTAAAATTTAACAAGGTGGTGAATCTGTAATGGGGAAAGTACAAGTCCTGTTGGAAAATAAGTCCTTCTCTTTAGAACACACTCATACTCACACACACACACACACACACACACACAGTCACACACACACACAGACACACACACACACTCACTCATTGCTGTCGAGTCCAATCCCACACCTAGCTACCCTCCAGGACATGGCTGAACTACCCTTGTGGGTTTCTGAGATTGTAACTTTTTAGGGGAATAGAGAATCTTGTATTTCTCCCTCTCTTTGGAATAGTTCACTTTTATTTCAAGATTTTCCTTTCTTTTAACAGGGATAAATAATGTACTTTCTGATAACAATTCTTCACAAAATATATTTTCCAAAATTAAGTAACATTTATTCCTTGTGGTTTTCCATTTCATAAGCATTGATGAGAATAATTCTCATGTGCTTGACACAATGGATGGATGGACAGATTGGGAAAAGGGCTGTATGATCCCCCAATAAAATGATTTAAAAGTTTTTTTAAAAGTGTGGGGAGAGAGCCCCCAACAAATCATCACGGGTCCGGTAGGCGCAATTGTACAGCGATAATAAATACAGATTACAGTAAAGTCATAGAGAGGATGAGAGATAGAAGAGAGATTGAAATAATGGAGTCAAACAATTTATGGTAGCATGCTCACCTCAGCCCCACTTGGTGGTTCTTGTGGGGAGAGCCGGAGAGCAAGAGCAGGGGCCAGAGAGACATTTATTGCTAACCAAGGCTTATAATTACTTAGGGGGGAGGGGTGGCATGATTACAGGTACCCACACATCACAGGAAGAGGCATGACAATAGACATACACATGATAGGAAGGGGATGTACAATAGGCATAAGGGGATGAGGTAGAGGTATGTGTGACAAGAAGGGCGGACCCTAGATTCATGATGGCGGCCTAACCTTGGTCACTCTTGGGTTGGCTTGACCTCCCTGTGTGCTTCGCGCTCCTTCAGGGAAACAGTTACTACTATCCTTATCAGAAAGGAGTGGGCCCTGCTTGTTGTGGGATAAACAGTGGTGACTGCTTGCTCTGAATGGCTAATAACCCTTAGGGAGAATAACCCCTGACCTATTTCTGTTGACCTCCAAGTGTATAGTCATTGGCCACATGTAGGAAGCAGCTAAATTTGGGATATATTTGAGGGAGACAACTTGGAAGAAATTCTTCTGTTTCCCACAAAAAATATTTTTAAAAATATTTAAAAAGACTAATTTTCAGTTGAAATATAAAATGGACTCTGCTTTTTAAGGCAAGATGCCATTTCTGCTGAACATTCATTTCTAATGTGTCTCCTGATTGGTTTGTGGAGCGCTTAGCAAATAACTGCCCACCTGTGTTAGTCCGCGTAGACCAGAGAAACAAATCCATAGAAACTCATGTGTATCATACAATTCAATAGTTAGATCATGTCAAGAAGTGCTGTGCAATCATCAGTGCAATCATGTTTGGACTCTTTTCTACCTCCTTTGACTCTCCATTTCCCCTACACTCTTCATGCGTGCCCCCAGGTAATCATCAGTTCCTATACTGTCTTCTTAATTCCACCCATACCAGTTTCCTGGGACAGACATAAGAATTTTGATTGTCAGTTCCTATACTGTCTTCTTAATTCCACCCATACAATATCTATTGCAACTACTCAAACACTTTATAGTACAAAAAGAGCCATGAATAAGCATGGTTGTGTTCTAACCAGTGGTTCTCAACCTTCCTAATGCCGTGACCCTTTACTACAGTTCCTCATGTTGTGGTGACCCCCAACCATAAAATTATTTTCATTGCTACTTCATCACTGTCATTTTGCT
>NW_022107431.1:54393213-54396818 GCF_000313985.2 Echinops telfairi | reverse complement strand
AAAGATCAGAGGTGCTATTAGGCAAAAAATTAACAATTCCAGCACAATTTAGAAACTATGTAGAGTATTAAAAAGAAGACAAATATAGTGATAATTTAAAACTCAATTCACCTCACTACTATAAGAATTTGAAAGTGGATCTACTCTAGAGTTTTTCATTACCATTCCTTCGGCCAGACTAAGCATTGCTGCTGTAGAGAGAAAGTATATATGCTCTATACAGTCACTTAAAATACGAGATGCTTTATGCTCCACGTGTTTCTCCCTTACCACAGGATAGAATCAATAATCAATTTAATAAATTAGGGTTCTTAAAACTTAAGGGGGAATGGTGGGGGTGGGGGATCCAACAAACTCAGAGATAAGGAAATGACAAGAATCTAAAATTGGTGGCGAGAAAGGCGTATAATGCCTAGTAGGGTTTAATCAAGTACAATGTATTAATGAGAGCCAAATGGAGGGTGAGCATGATAGTGGGATAGGAGAAAGGTGAAAGGAAATAGAGGAAAGAAGTAGGAGGCAAAAGCTACTGATAGAGGTATGTATGTAAATATATTCATTTACAATGAAAGAGATAGAGGCCAATGTACATATATTTAATATGTTAAATATTAAGATAGCAGATGAACTTTGGACCTCTACTCAAGGCCTCCCTTAACACAAGAACAGTTTGTTCTGATAACCTGGCACTCTTTGATATTCACCTTCCCGACAAAATGGGAAGACAAAAATGGGTGCATAAGCAAATATGGTGAAGAGAGCAGATGGTGTCCAGCTATCAAAAGATATAGCATCTGGGGTCTTAAAGGCTTGAAGATAAACATGCGGCCATCTAGCAGAGAAGCAAATAAGCCCACATGGAAAAAGCACACTAGTCTGTGTATTTATGAGGTGTCCACGGGATTAGGTATCAGGTATCAAAAGATACAAAACAAATTACTATATTTATGTGAATGAAGGGGGTTAGAGTGGATACCCAAAGCCCATCTGGAGACAATTGGATATCCCCACAAAGAAGGAGTATAAGGAAGAGATGATTCAACCAAGGTGCAGTATAGTACCAATGAAACACACATCATTCCTCTAGTTCATGAATGCTTCCTCCCTTGCCCCACTACCATGACCCAGTTCTACCTTACAGATCTGACTAGACTGGAGAACACACATTGGTACAGATAAGAGTTCTCCACACATGTAATTCAGGACAGATAAACTCCTCAGGAACAGTAGAAGAAGTAGCAATATCATGAGGGTAGGGGGATGGCCAGGGAGGGAGGGAGGGGGAGAAAGGGAGAACCCATCACAAGGTTGGATACATAGCCCCCCTCCTCCCAAAGGGAACGAATAACAGAAATGTGGGTGAAGGGAGACACCGGACAGTGTAAGATATGAAATAAAAACAATATATAATTGATTAAGGATTCACAAGCATGGGAGGGTGGAGGAGGGAGGGGGAAAAAGAGTTGCTTTTACCTAGGGCTCAAGTAGAAAATGTTTTGGAAATGATGGCAACATATGTGCAAATATGCTTGATATAATTGATGTATCGAAGGTTATAAGAGCTATAAGAGCCCCCAATAAAATGATTAAAAATAATAAAAATAAACCAGAAAAAATTTTAATTGTTTTGAAAATGGTTAACCACTGTAGGAAGCTAGGTATTATTTTTACCACAGCTTAGAATACACTCTGCATCACCTGTTTTGAAAATCACACATGTAACCTCAGACCCTGCCAACGACTATGCCTTTGTTTTCAGCATCGTAATGGGTGTAGGAGCTGGAAAAACTGCCATTTCAAAGCTTCCTGCATTTTCCTCTACTACTCAAGGGTAACAACTTGATTTACCATCAAGACAGGTAGCACTTTTGTTCTGAAATGAAAATATTTTTAAAAGACTTAGGAATTCTGTCCCAAGTATTTAGATGTATAAAATTTGAACATTTATACAGAATAAAAACTATTACCTGGAACTGAACTACTCATTCAAAGATAAATATATACAGACTCAACTTATTTTTAGAATACACTAAGCTGTTCTACTTTTTCTGACAAAACATTGGTTTCATTTATAGAAAAGCTACCATATTTGTTGGTTGGCATAAATAATGCCTAACAAATGTCTCAAACATTGTAATGCCTGCTTTTATGAAGCCTACATTCTGGTTTTAAATGTGTGAGGAAGGTCAAGCTGTGAAAGTCAAAAGAATTGATGACATTGTTCCAAGACCAGGCCTAGAAAGGAAGATGTTATCAAAGAGGCATTGAAGAGTGTGAAAGAATAAAAAATGAATCCATCTGCAACCAACATTTAGCTGCAGGCATTTGTGGCAGAGGTGCAAATATACTAGAAAAATCTTCTCTGTACTTATAAATAAATACCAAGTTAAACAAATCCCCTGGAAATTTGAGGCTTACAAATGATAACTAAAATGTGTCTGTAATAATGTGATAATTTACAATTATACTATGCACGAGGTGTTTACCATTTATTGTTGTATGTAATATTCAGGAACAAGCTTCACCCTTTCGGTTCCATGTATTTTACTTCTTTCTTCAGTGACGGAAAGTGCCTCATGGTTTTGTCGTTAGAAGCAGCCACACTTCCTACAAGACTTGCTTCTTTCTCCATCTCTCAGGCCTCAATTTTAATTCAAGTCTGGTCTGAAATGGAGCATGGCTTCTGTGTGGGGCAATATTAAAAATTAAACCTGATGGGTATTTCTAAGATGAAAATGGAAAACATTTTTAAAACAATTTCAGACACAAAAGAGGGGATAAATGTTTTTAATGCTTCAAGTTTACAAGGTGTTTCTTAGCTGCAATTCCAGGCAACTTCCATTCTTCATTTTTCAAATTAAAGTCTAAGGGAAAGCACAAATCCATGTCACGATTCCAGGAAAAGAGAGCAAATGTCTTCAGATCCCATTCATTAGACAAGAGAAGTTTTCTTGAGTTTCTGTGACATAGTACAACTACAAAACAACCACACTCACCATAGATTTCTCTCCATACTCACCGTACTATTCTCTCCACACTCACCATACTATTCTCTCCACACTCACTGTACTATTCTCTCCATACTCACCGTACTATTCTCTCCACATTCACCATACTATGCTCTCCACACTTACCGTAGTATTCTTCCACACTCACCGTAGTATTCTTCCACTCACCGTACTATTCTCTCCACACTCACCATAGTATTCTCTCCACACTCACCGTACTATGCTCTCCACACTTACCATAGTATTCTTCCACACTCACCGCAGTATTCTCTCCACATTCACCGTAGTGTGCTCTCCACACTTACCATAGTATTCTCTTCAAACTCACCGTAGTATTCTCTCCAGACTCACCGTAGTATTCTCTCCACACTCACCGTACTATGCTCTCCACACTCACCGCAGTATTCTCTCCACACTCACCGTAGTATTCTCTCCACACTCACCGTAATATTCTCTCCAATGCTGAAGGAGAAACACATGTTGTAAATGGCTATAAAGAAAGAAAGCATCTATAAGTACATTAGAACTTTTGACCATTTATAACTAAAACTTGGCAGGGTCTGCTTTGTTTTTGGGGGGTCTTGCAAGTGTTCTGCT
>NW_022107431.1:54391083-54391904 GCF_000313985.2 Echinops telfairi | reverse complement strand
TATTATGACATGACCCAGCTTGATACTCACCCTCATGAAGAGATCACTGAAGATATGGATATTTTTGTAAAGTTTGGTTAAAAAAAAAATTGACCCTGCCCAGTTATTAAAAAGAATAGAATCTGGGGTCTTAAAGGCTTGTCTTTAAACAAGCAGTCATCTAAGTCCACATGGAAGAAGCACACACGTCTGTGTATCCCAAGGATTATAAATAATACAACCCAAACTTGAAGGAATAGTATCAGAGCTTTGACTGTGAACGCTTGGTTTGTAGGATACAATGGATGACAGTGGAAGCCCAATATCCATATGCAGGGTCCACACATAGATTTAGCCTCGGGTGAAACCTCTCTGACCATAGTCAAGGGATGTGAATAGCCTTGATATCATGTAGAGGACAATGTAATGATAGCAGATTTAGTGTGGTAGTTATATAATTGTATGTAACCTTGAAGATACATAAAAGTTTAGGGGTGGCATCTATCAAGTCCCAGCCTGATAGTGCCTCTTTATGGATGTGACTGTCTCATAGGGTGGGTCCAGAGAACCCCCCCTCTTTCTCTGTCTTCACCCTCCTGCTTGCAGGCTATCCTGAGAGCTGCTGGGGCCCTGTCATGTTTCCACTCACCCTGGATCCACTGGACTTTGCATCCACTGGTCTGTGGTCTTCCTGCATTCTACATGATCGCATGTATCTGTGTGAGTCTGAGAGGAACTGATGGACTAGTATGGGACTTATGGACTTGAGCTGGACTGGGGCTTGGATGTTATCTTGTTATATATTTACTTCTTGACATAAAGCCATCTCTTATACATGTTAC
>NW_022107431.1:54382203-54385223 GCF_000313985.2 Echinops telfairi | reverse complement strand
ATCCAGCTCCTTGCCTGACTTCTACTTTACCAAGTGCAACCTTCTCCAGAGCTGGTTCTGTCTGATGAAGTCTCCAGTCTCGGCATCCTGTCTTCTAAGGAGCATTCTGCCCATATCTATTCCAAAACACCGTTCTTTGTTCTTACAATTATGGTATATTCAATATTCTTTTCCAACATCATAATTCAAATGCATCAATTCTTTTCCATATTCCTAAATGATTGTTTAGCATTTGCACGCATATCCCAAAATAAATAAGTAAACGACCAGACTGATACTACGTCAATTCTAACTCATAGAGAACCCCACAGGACAAAGTAGAATTGCTCCAGAGGGTTTCCAAGGCTGTAAATCTGCAACTGAAGCAAGTGGCCACATGGTTCTCTCATGGTACTGTGGACACTTCAGTTAAAGCTGACTGCTTTAACCAGTGCAGCACCAGCACTTGGGCTATGCATATGGAGCAACTGAAAATGCCATGACTTGGGTCAGATGCACCTTAGTTCATAAAGTAACATCTTTGCTTTTAAATACTTTAAAGCAGTATTTTGTCCCAGATATTCCCAATGCCTAGAAAAGAATGGTGACTTAACAATTTCATTTCCAGTCAAGTGTAAAAGCAACAAAAAAGAAAGAACTTAAGATACCCTTTTCTCAGGAGTCCTTTCTTGAGGAGACTAGAGAGAAAAACTTCACCTCAACAACATATGATTCAGGAAACTACAGCAAAATCCTGGGGGTAAATATGGACCATACAGTTGACCCTTGAACAACCGAGGTTTGACGTTAGAAGGTTTGATTATACTTTAATTTGCCCCACCTGTTTTATTCTGATGAACTCAAGGGTTGAGAGTATCACTTAAAACTCTATCATTTCCACATGGCAAGTAACAAAGGAGGCAAACTTCTCACATAAAGATAATTAGGGTCACAGGGTGTTTTATCTCATCGAAATAGACACAGTGGGGGTAACCCCCACACACTGGTGGACCCAGATTCATGTGGCTTAAAGATCAGCTGTAAATTATTTGTGGATTTTTGGTTGGCAAGGGGTTGGTTCCCCTAGATCCCAAGTTGTACAAGGGTCAACTATATCTCATTGTCAAAGTAATACTAAAAGAAAGTCTAGAATTAACGATGACATGAATGTAAATGTTATATTACATTTACATTCTCTAACTTAGAAATGACAATGTAACCAAAACTAATGTAAGAAAATAAGGAAGCCTAAGAGTGATGATTGCTTTGATTAAAATAGTAAGAGGTGAAATGATATCCTTTCAATCAAATCAGGGGAGTTCTTGGATGGTGGAACCAAGGTCGCTGCTTACTGAAGATGTATTGGTCCAAGTCCACCCAGGAGCACTTGGGAAGAAAGGCCTGGCCATCCACTTCTGCAAAATCAACCAATGAAAAGCCTGTGGAGCACAGTTCTACGTTGACACACGGGAAGCTATGGAATTTTTGAGGACAGACTTTTCCTTTGGATACCCAGAGACCTCCATGCAGTTTTCTCACCATTCAAGGATAAATTTGATGCAGTGAACACTAATGATGAACTGTGGGATGATACCAAGAACATCATACAGGAAAAAAGTTAAGATCATTTAAAAGATAGAGAAGAAAGAAAAGACCCAAGTGGATGTCAGAAAAGACTCTGAAACTTGTTCTTGAAGGTCAAGTAGTGAAAGCAAGTGGAAGAAATGATAAAAAAAAGCTGAACAGAACATTTTGAAAGGCAACTTGAAAAGAAAAGTAAAGTCTTATATAAAATATTCAAAGACTTGCAGTTAGAAACCAAAAGGAAGCAGCAAAGAAAAAAAAGATGGAGTCACTGTACCAAATATAAGTGCTCAATATTCAACAATTTCAAGAGGTACCAAGCATATGATTAAGAACTGATAGTACTGCAGGCATAGGTGCAAGCTGCAATGAAGGCATAAATGCAAAACAAGACTCTAGAAATTGATTGAACACCAACAGAAATCTTTCAACTGATACAGCACTCATTAATCTATGCCAAAATATTTGGAAGATAACTACTCGGCCAAACTACTGGCAGAGATGCATATTTGTGCCTATTTCACAGAAAGTTTAATCAACACAATTCAGAAAGTATTGAACAATATCATAAATATGGCATGCAAGTAAAATTTTGCTGAACATAATTCAAAAACATTTGCAGTAACACCCTAGTAGAGAACTACTAGACATTCAAGATAGATTCACAGGAGGATGCACAAGAGACATCAGTGCTGTCATCAGGTGGATCTTGGCTGAAATCTGAGATGTTTGCTTGCATATTATTGACTGAATAGAGGCATTTGGTTATATGGATCATTAATGTGTTATTGTTAACCTTGAGAAAAATGGGAACTCCAGAAAACATAATTGTGTTCATGTAGAGCCTGCACTCAGAACGAAAGGTGGTGGCTGGAAAAGAACAAAAGGACAGGAGAAGCTTTGCAATCAAGGCAAGGAATGCTTGAGGGTTGTATCCTTTCACCATGCTTATTCAATTATATACTGAGCAAATAGTCCCAATAATTGGACTATATGAAGAATACATCAGCAATGGACGAAGCCTAATTAAGGACTTAAGATATGCAGTTGATAACACTTTGCTTGTTGAAGGCCACAAGGACTGGAAGTATTTGCCAATGAAGAGCAAAGACTACAACCTTCAGGATGGATTATAATTCAATGCAAAGAAAAATAAAGTTTCTCACAACTAGACCAACAGACATCATGATAAACAGGAAAAAAAACGATGCTATGAAGGACTTCATTTTACTTGGATCCACATTAATACTCATGGAAATAGCCATTCTGCTGCCCCAGCCCTCTTACATTTTGAAAGAGCAAAGATGCAGTTTGAGGACTAAGGTGCATCTTACTCAAGCCATGGCATTTTTCAAGTGCCTTATGTGCTTATAAAAGCTGTCAAATGAGCCCATTAGTAGGCCACTGGAGATCCCCTTGCAGAGGGGTCTCGGGGAGGAGATGAGCCAGTCAGGGTG
>NW_022107431.1:54376050-54381756 GCF_000313985.2 Echinops telfairi | reverse complement strand
TGGGATAACAGTTGTATGAGCCCCTAATAAAATGTTTAAAAAAAAAAAAAGCTGTCAAATGAATAAAGACAGGAAAATCATTGATACATTTGAATTATGGTGTTGGCCAAGAAGGCAAAAGAAAAAAAAAACAAACCAAATCTGCCTTGGAGAAAGTACAGGCAGAAAACTTCATCTCTTTGGACCCTCTCAGGACAGAATGGTTCCTGGGGACATCATGCTTAGTAAATGGGAGAGTTAGGAAAAATGAGGCAAACCCTTGACCAGATGGGTTGACACAGTGGCTTCAACAATGGTCTCAGGCATCACAACAATTGGGAGGCTAGTAGAGGTCCAGGCAGGGCTTTATGCTGTTGGCTATGAGTTGGAGCCAATTCAATGGCAACTAGACACAACAAGGGCAGCTACATATGGCTATTCAATTGTGTCTGATCTGAACTGAACTGTATTCGAAGTGCATCATTTAAGTCAGATTCCAACGCTCAGTGACAAAGAAAGTCAAGCATCTTATTAACGATATTTTCTTGTCATGATGACGTGATAATATTTTTAATATAGTGGATTGAATTAAGTATAATATTAAAATTAATTTTACCAATTTCTCTTTTTAATGTAGTTATTAGAAAAAGTTAAATTACATATGAAGCTCATATTTTATTTCTACTGAAAAGCACTGATGTAGATAGTCCCTTATTTACCCATTCACCATTATACCAAAGTATAATAATGGCCAAAATAAAGGTAGTCTATTACTTCCTGTAATATTTTTGGTGAGCAAATGTTTTATTTTAATAGAAAACTATGACATATATTTATCTATAATTATACATATTTCTTTACATTTTATTAACTCTTGTGTGAGGTCGATAAATCTTAATCATAATTTAGCTAATTACCCCTGAAGTACAAAATGCTTTTGAAAGATTATTAGCATTTCTTCAAGTTCTGACTTTTATCAATTATTATCAATTACTATAAATTGTAGAGATAGATGTGAATGTCCTACACATTTAATTATTATCATGAATACTATATTTTTATAAAGTTACATATGTTCTGAAATAATTTCTTTATAGCCATCCTTTTCTTTTTCTTTTTTCTTTTTTTAACATTTTATTAGGGGCTCATACAACTGTTATCCCAATCCATACACACATCAATTGTGTAAAGCGCATTTGTACATCGTTTCTCAAAACATTTTCTCTCCATTTAAACCCCCGACATTAGGTCCTCATTTTTCCCCTCCCTCTCCACTCCCCACTCCCGCATGAGCCCTTGATAGTTTATAAATGGGTATTTTGTCATATCTTGCCCTATCTGATGTCTCCCTTCATCCACTTTTCGGTTGTCTGTCCCCCAGGGAGGAGGTCACACACAGTTCCATGTAATCGGTTCCCTCTTTCCTACCCATTCTCCCTTTACCCTCCCTGTTTTGCCACTCACACCACTGGTCCTATAGGGCTCATCCGTCCTGGATTCCCTGTATTTTCAGTTCCTATCTGTACCAGTATACCTCCTCTGGTCTAGCCAGACTTGCAAGATCGAATTCGAGTCATGGTAGTGGGAGCGGGGAGGAAACCTTTAGGAACTAGAGGAAAGTTGTATTTCTCATCATTGTTACATCGCACCCTGACTGGCTCATCTCCTCCCCAAGACCCCTCTGCAAGGGGATCTCCAGTGGCCTACTATTGGGCTTTGGATCTCCACTCCGCACTCCCCCCATCATTCACTATGGTAAGATTTTTTGTTCTGATGATGCCTTACACCTGATCCCTTCGACACCTCGTGGTTGCATAGGGTGGTGTGCTTCTTCCATGTGGGCTTTGTTGCTTCTGAGCTTGATTTAGCCATCCTTTTCTATGATATAAACATATCTGGTTGTCATGGAAATTACTGGTTTAGACTTAGGCAAAATTAAAAAAAAATCTATGTGGAAAGAAAATTGTTCACTTTATGTCTAACATTAAGGTAATAATTTAGGATAGTTTTTATTCATTCAGGGGGTATGCCTTAACCCTTTTTTTTAACCCGTTTATCTATCTTATTTCTATGTGTAGTGTAAAACATCGAAGTCTTTCTTCATTGAGAAAACAAGCATGTCAGTGAATAAAAAAATTAGAAAATGGTCTCTTCCAATTCTAAGTTTATACTGACCCCTATGGGTTATTATGTGTAATCTATTTCTAATTTATTCTCACTATATAAAGGTGAAATATTTAATCTTTTCCATTAGAGTCTATCCTAAGTTTAAAGCCTTATATTTCCTTTTCTCCGTGGACTATACACTAAACTGTGCATACATTTTATTCATTCTTTCAGATAACTTATTTAGGAGAACAAGATATTTTAACCTTTAGATAATTCATTTAGGGGAAGATAGTTTAACTTTCTTTAGTTTCAACATTGTTGTACCGAGAGGGGTGGGGAGCACAAGCAGCCACATTTCTAATTTCAAGCAAAACAGAACTTGATTATTTCCCTCAAAATCTGTTCCTCCCTAATCAAGACATTGCCCATTAAAATTAACTTTAAAGTTCACTCAGAAATTTGTAGGAGGGACTTGGGACAGAGTATCACTCTGACTTCAGTTGACTTTGTAGTAAGATCCTGAGAACCTTTCGTGTGATGTACAAGATGCTTAAACCCTTTTCTAATGGATTTTGGTCAGGAGTGACAGGGCAGGTGAAAGGTTTCATAAAGACTTCTAGGCATAGGTGTCTCCAACAACAAGTCGTGGGGAAGGAATGTGAATGACCGCCGGACAGTTTAGAAAGAGACCCAGCAGCAGCAACCAACTGAAGTACCAGTAAAAACTGGCCTGCAGGTCATCACTGAAAACTGCAACGATCTCTCAACATGACCTGTGCTTCTTAGGCTTGCCAGACCCTGTAGGAGAGACTGAACTAACATCCTCCCAGTCTATGCTTCGGAGCGATTGTAAGAAAGAAATAAAACACAAACTCCTGAGAGAAGAGAGACATTTCAGTAATGCCTGTTCTCCAGGAGTAAAGTATGTTACAACGCCATGAAGCTCAAAGGGTTGGCCCCATACGGCCTCATTATTATTCTATAATTATAAAAAAAAAAATAACCAATCATTGCTGAGTTTATTCTGACTCAAGGCAAACACACAGATTACTCCATTCAGAGTTTTGAAAGAAGACTACTGGGCTATTTCTTCTGTAATGTTGCTGAGTAGGTTCAAAGACCAAACTTTGGTCAGGAGTTGGGTGAAAACTTAGTTTTACTCTAAGTCAGGTGGCCTCTGTCTGTGTTTCTAGAGACATAATCCATGCAGTAAGTGAAGCACTTTGCTCTGGGCCGTCCAAGGAAAACCTGTGGATTTGTGCTGGTAAATGCAGCTGGCCAGATCAGAAAACACTTACTTGGGAAGCTGCTTTAAACAAGCCTCAAGAGGCATGATTTACCCTATTAGGCAGGACTGGTCCATACAGGCCTTAAACATGGAAACTCCGCGTTTCCTGGTTGATGAGAATATCTGCTTTCAGGGGATTAGCATTTCTGGTAGCTATCTCCTGACAGTCTAAATGACTGATATCCAACAACTCTATATTTCAGAGAAACGGATATTGTTACATAATGGTGTTTTACCTAAACCATCCTGAAGATTATCTTGGTTAACAGTTATTTTTATGAGTGCATGTATTACAATGTTTACTATGATGACAAGCTTATGAAGTGCAAACGGCTAAGCACTCCACTACTAGCCACAAGACTTACATTTTGAATGCACCCAGAGGCATCTTGGGAGAGCTTCTGGTCATTCTGCTCCCAAAACCACAGCCTTGAAAACCCCGGGTAACCATTACATTGAGCACACGTGGGGTTACCGTGAGCGGGAACTGATACAATGGTAAGCGAGAACAGGATGACCTTGGTAACCTTGCTTTCCATTCATCTCAGTCTAAGATCATCACAACTTTGCTCCCTTCGGTACTCTGATCCTTCATCTATGAACCCAGACTCTTTTCTAAGGAAAACGTTATGTCTAACCAAAGGGCTTTGATGTTCTTCTAGCCCACTTCTGTAGCTTTCAATACTGAAATATATCTTGGTTCTACTTCGGAATTTTCCATGGAGACAATTAATTTCAAATTTCCTTTGTTTGTTAAAGCTTACATCTGACCCTTAACTGGCAACATGGAGCGTTCATGTTTAGGTTCTTGTCAGAGAGTAGAACTCTGGCTCTCTGATGCCCTAGTCTGTTCAACAGCTCAGCTATAAAAATGAAATTCTAGGAGGCTTTTGAGTCCCTCCGTTCCTCCATCAGTTCCATTTTGAGTGGCTCCCTATTAAAGTCTCAAAAATTCATATTCTGTTTCACAGGATTTAGAAAATGAGTACTCATTTTAAAGTTGATCTCTAAATCAGATCAAGCCATAAGATGACCAAATGATTAGATGGGATTTTGCCTAACCCTTTAGTCCTCTTTAATTTTTTAACATAGGTTAGTGGGTGCTTCCAGTGCTGCATCGGTTAGTTGAAACATTTCAGGTGGTATTCTGTCAATTGCTATAGGCTTATTTTTCATTAATGGTTTGTACCTCTTCCTTCAATATCACCATTTCTTGATCACGTGCTACCTCTTGAAATGGTTGAATATAAAACAATTATTTTTGGTACAGTAACTGTATTCCTTTCATTTTTTTTACAATTTTACTAACAGATAATTAAATTACCATATAGTTCTTTAGAATAAAGAAAAGCAGGGAGGTTACTTTGAGGATAAGGTGCACTTGCCTCAACCCATAGTATTTTCAATGGCCTCATATATATGTAAAAGGTGGACATTGAATAAGGAAGACAAAAATAGAACTCAAGCAAATTAAAAATGACTTGGGAAGTTACTCTAACAAACCTGAACAGTACATAGAACACTTCCAGCACCTCACCCTAGCCTATGATTTAACCTGGAAAGATGTAACGATCATATTGGGACAGACTATGACAGACTTTGAGAAAGAACGAGTGCTCAAAGGTGCTAGGAGGTTTGCAGAGGAGTTACATGTGATGAATGAAAAGTACCCTGTAGGGGAAACTGCTGTACCTCTAACAGACCCTGCTTGGAATCATAGTGAGCCTCAGGACAAATGGGCACGGGAACATTTCCTGGTGTGCATCACCAGGGACCTACGGAGTCTCCTGTAAGCTTTTTAGAAAGGCTAAAGGAGGCCCTGAAGAATCATACTGCTATAGATATAGAATCCTATGAGGGGCAAGTCTTAATCAGGGACAAGTTTCTCACACAGGCTGCACAGGACATTTGCAAGAAACTCCAAAAACTAGTGCAGAAGCCTGAAGGAGCTACCCTAGAGGAGATGGTTGCTTGTGCTAATATAGCCTTTTACAATAGGGAGCAGGAAGGGGAGGCTCAAGCCCGGGAGAAGGAGAGAAGGAAGGACATTAGGCATGCCCAGGTACTAGCTGCACTGGATAACTGATGCCCGTTGAATGCCTCCCAGGTTTCTCAGACCTTTGGACCAGGTACCAAGTGCTACATTTGCCGGCGACTGGATCATTGGGCTAGGAACTACCCTAACCGGAACAAGCCTCCTCAGACACCATGTGTCCATTGCAAGCCAACTGGCCACTGGGCTGGCCTCTGTCCTAAGGCCCAAAACCTGGAGGGGAGGTGCTCACAGGCCAACATGCAGCTGATAATGGAGGACGAGGATTGAAGGCGCC
>NW_022107431.1:54367117-54375205 GCF_000313985.2 Echinops telfairi | reverse complement strand
AGGGCAGGTAGAGAGAATTAATCAACACCTGAAGTTAACCCTCAGAAAGCTAACACAAGAAACTCAGATGAGCTGGAAAGATGCACTACCCATAGCACTGCTACGTCTCAGGATTGGCCCACGGCAATCTCCGTGTTTGAGCCCCTGTGAAGTTTTATACGGGCGGCCTTTTCTTATAACAGAAGCAGCTATAGACTCTGAGGTAGCCTTAATACAGCAATATGCCACCCAAGTAGCCCAATGTCAGGAGGCATTCCATCAGTTTGGGCTCACTCAGGCCCAAGGGGAAGAAAAGTTACCACCCTTGTGCCAGCTGGGAGATTTAGTTCTTATAAAAACTTGGAAGAATGGGTCCCCTCATTCCCAGCTCCAGCCAGTTTGGAAGGGACCTTTGCCAGTAATTCTTTCTACGCCCACTGCTGTCAAAGTTCCAGGGCAGAGTGCTTGGATCCACCATACACGAGTAAAACCCTGGAGACCATCACCATCTGACCCCTCCAAGGCAGAGGCTGCAGACAAATACTCCTGTGAGCCACTGGACGGGCTTAGGATGGTATTTCATCGCCACCCCAGGGCAGATGAGGGCCACGCTGATAATTCTACCTCAGACCCCTCACAGCCTTAGGCCAGTGAATGCCTTTACCCCGGTCCTATTTTTACAGTGACCAAACTCTCATGCCTGTTAGTCCCAAGATTTCTATTGCTTTCCTGTGACACTAATCTAACGTCAAGGGCACTGCCACCTGACAATCTTACCCTTGTCTCACCTAACTGTTCACCTGTTTGTCTGTTTTTCCAAAAGTTCTCAGGTTACCAAGGCCTCTGAACCAAGTGTGCCAGCTCCAGAACCACCATCTCCTGGACCCACCTCGACCTTATCCATCCTGGGCCCTAAATGGACAACCCCTTCTAACAGAGTAGGAAGGGTATGGACCCAAAACCCCACTTTGCCCCCTTTGCCAGCAGGAAGTAGTTAGAGATGTCGTCGCCTGGTACTCCAAAAATTTGGGTCCATATCTCTTCAGGGAGGAATGTTAGGTAGGCTAGCGTAGGGCTGGGGAATGTCCGTTAACTCATGCCTAGAGGGCCAAGCTATGGGAACAAAGGAGTAGCGCACTGCACATGCCCAGAGGCTCAGGTTTCCATGCAGGTGAATTCAATTCAATTCAGCCAATGGGGTCCATCAGGGGTCGTCCACCACACCTCCTCGTGGAATCCTTGAAAAGGCAGGAGCCCGGAGAACTTTGGCAGAACTTTGGAGGAACTTTGGGACACTTTTGTGTGACGCCAAGCAGTTTCCAGACAAGCTGTACACTCGGGAGGAGCCCCTCGGGTGCCGTGTAAACCTGAAACTTCTTCTAACTCTCATAAAACTCACTTGGATCACGAACCAGGCTTCAGCGTGAATTCTTTCTCGCGCGGAGCTTAGGACCGAGGTATATCTAGCTCCAGAGAGATCTGACAAGACTAGTCTCTGGAGAAGGACCTGGTAAAGTAGAGGGACAGCTGACAAAGAGGAAGGCCCTGAATGAGATGGACTGACACAGTGGCTGCAACAATGGACTTGGGCAGAGGAACAATTGTGAGGAGGGGGCAGGACTGGGCACCAACTTGATGGTACCTAATAACAGCAACACAATTCAATGGCTTAAATATATTACAGAGTTGTGGAGCTCTGACTCTCTTCCCCTCTTTGCTGCTCACTCCCTGGTCACTCCCCTCTCCCTTGTTCCCTTGCCCTCCTTCCCTTCCCCCTCTCTCCACGTGGACCACCAAGCTGGGCTGAGGTGAGCAATGCTACCATGTAATGTGTCTACCTGTATTATTGTAATATCTCTCATGCTCTTGATGACTTTAATATAACAATATATCTAAAAAAAAATTAAAAAAAATAAAGAGTTGTGGAATCATCACCACAATCAGTTTTAGACATTTTCCTTCATTCTCATAACCATTACTACCTCCCATTTCTCCCAAACTCCCCTGCCATAAACCCAAAGAAACTAGTTATTGTCTCTAAGGACTTACCTATCCTGAGTTTTATATAAAGAAAATCATACAAAAAAGACATCAGCAACAAAATAAAAATAAAAGAAAAGCCTAAATCTAAAAAAAGATAATAATTAAAAACCTGAACAAGTTAAAAATATGTCAAAAGAGAAGGCAAACTGCAAGATGTTGAGTTTTAACCTAACTAGATCTGAACCAAAGTCTGCATCCATGACTTGTGGGTAGCAGTCATCTGCTTCTTTTTACACTAGGGCATTTCAGCCTTAAGGCCAATAGGGTATTCAACTTCCTTTCCTTTCGTATTCTTTTGGGGTTTCTTGCATCACTCATTATTTTGACCATAGAATCCTTCAATATTTCAACTTGAGACTTGACTCCTTTTCTGCAGTTCTTTCAGCTAGAGATATTCTGAGTGTGTTGGTTTTCTAACTGCAAGTCTTTGAACATTTCATTATAATACTTTATTTTGTCTTGAGCAGCCTTTCAAATGTTCTATTCAGCTCTTGTACTCCATCATTTCTTCCATTTGCTTTAGATAATTTACCTTCAAGTAGAAGCTTACAGTCACACTGATGTCAAACTAAAATGTGAGCAGTGGATGGTTGGTGACATCATTTAAATGATTATCCAAACTTGACAATCTGACACCAAAATATATATGGACAAATGAAGGATAAAAAATAGTCAAAAGCAAGCTTTCAGAGAAGAATAGAGTAATGAAACTAACTCTATCTGATATCAAGGCTTACTTTAATGTAATTATAATTTAAACTATTAGAGATGCGAGGATAGATCTTTCAATCCATAAAAGAGTCTAGAAACAGACATGTGTGTGTATAAATGTGACATATGGCAACCATAAACTTCAAATAAGAAATAAGGATAGCTTGTTTTCTAGTTAACAAAATTGGTTATTATGAAAAAGGACCATTGGTTATCATATGAAAAAGTAAAATATAATTGGAACTAGTGGTGTACTGGGGTCTGGTTAAACAATCCAACTGTTCAATATTCAAGAATCTTATAGAGTCTTGTTAAATCCTTGTTGTTAGTTGCTGTGCAGTTGATTCTGACTCATGGTGATCTTATCTGTGTGTGCGAAGTAGAATTGCTCATAGTGTTTAAGGCTGTAACCTTTTGGAATCAGATTATCAACTATTATTCCCAAGGAGTGACACTCATTGTGTGACACCCATTTGTGGGGGAAAGCCCAGCCCCCCAAAACTAATCACAGATTCAGTAAGCGCGATTGTACGGTTGAGATATATAAAGATTATTATAAAGTTATAGAGAATGAGAGAGATAGGAGGGAGAGTCAAAGAAGTCAGACACATTTCCTGGTAGCATGCTCACCTCCTGGATGGGCATGATCTTATCAGCCAGGTCCTTACACAGCGGAGAGAGCCATGGAGAGAGAGCGTTTATTGATAACCAAGGCTTATCTATCTCTTTAGGGGGTGTGATTACAGGTAACCACACATCACAGGAAGGGACTGTACAACAGGCAATACAAGCAATTGGAGGGGAATATACAATGGGCATAAGTGTAACAGGATGGGGAAAGTGCTAGGGGTGTACACATGATAGGAAGTGGAGGGACTAAGGGTATACATGTGACAAGAAGGGGGCCCTACTTGTTGTGGGATAAACAATGGTGTCTGCTTGTTCTGGATGGCTGATAACCCTTAGGGAGAATAACCCCTGACCTACTCCTGTTGATCTCCATGTGTAGTCATGGAGCTACTTTGGCATATATTTGGGGGAGACAACTTGGGAGAAATCCTTCTGTTTCCCACACTCATTAACCAAAACCATTGAGTCAATGCTGACTCATAACGACCTCCTGTGGGTTTCTAAGACTAACTGATTAACTGTCAACCATGAGGATTGTAGCCCAACTTGTAACCACTACACTACCAGGGCTCCTGTTAAGTCATTAGTGCCTTAAAATTAGCCATAGTTGGAGTATTTACACATGAAAATCAACAAATGTTGTGACCATGGCTCTTGTTTGTTTTTCCCCCTGTGTATCCTGTGTATCATGGCTCTTGTTTGTTTTTCCCCCTGTGTATCCTTGTATCATGGCTCTTGTTTGTTTTCCCCCCCTGTGTATCCTGTGTATCATGGCTCTTTTTTTTTTTTCCTTCTGGAGGGTCAGTTTTCCAGACATCACTGATTGGATCTCTAGCTCACCCTACATACAAATATCAGCTCTAGGAGATGAAAATTCATAGGTGTAAGAACTAGGGAAAAATGTAAGAAAAACACATAGAAAAAAATTTTTTTTCATTCTTGTGTTAGGAAAGAGATGTCATCAATAAATAAAATCATGCAATTTGAAAGACAAGCTTGCTAAATGTGATAATACTGTAATATTAGAACTATACTGGCATTTTATGAAAAGACACCACAAATAAATTTAAAAAAAATAAGACTAGACTGAGATATATTGATACACAAATAGCAAGGGATTAGTATCCAAAAGCATGTTCAGATCAATATGAATAAACCAACAGATAAATAGGCAAAAGGCTGCAAAGGTACTTTGACCAGACGTGGATACCCCAAAGGCCAGTTGTCCTAGTTATCCAGTGCTGATGGTTGGCTTTACAAACAGCAGTTCATTTTCTCACAGTCTGAGAAACCAGAACTCTGAATTCAAGGTTCCAACTGTAAGGGAATGCTCCCTGATTTGGGGGAAATTCTTGTCTCAGCTTCTCTAATGCTCTTCTTAGCTTTCTTTGGAAATTACCATGTGGCATCTATCTTTCTCGTCTTTGCCCTTAAGTCCTCAATGTCTAATCGCTTGTGCAGTATGTCTAAAATGAGGAGGTTTAAGACAACCCTACTCGGTTGTGGCTCTGTTAACATAACAAATATGTAACATAACATCACATCCACAAATAGAGGGGCTAATTACAACATATTTTTGGAAGTCATAAATTCTATACATAACTCCAGTAAATGAGTTCTCAGCCTTCTGGTTATCAGTGAAATGCAAATTGATAATGCAACATGTCATTCCTACCCTACTGGCTAAATTAGACTAGGATAAACCCAAGTTTTGCAAGAATATGAAATATCCCTCATACACTTCTGAACAAAAGTGTGCATATTGGTATGCACTACTTTGAAGAAATATTAGAAATAATCAGTAAATTATCACTCTGGCTTAATTGCCTTTGCTAGAGTGTCTTCTTATTCTTTGTGTTTTTAGTCTGTCTGAAAATATATTAATTTTATTTACTTTTAAAAAGTCTTATTAAAAAATAAATTTAAAAAATAGTCTTATTGGCATATAATTCACATATCATACAATTCTATTGTATGGTACCAGCCCTCACAATCAAATGAGCCAAAGGGGCGGTTGTGTAATTGAGGGGTAAAATTAAAGAGACATCAGACAAGATAAAACATGCAAGTGCTTACCTCCCGGACAGCCATGACGTCAGCAGCCAGGTTCGCACAGAGAGAGAGAGAATAGATTTCCAACCAAGGCTTATATACATTCAGGGGGTGTGAACCCCCCCCACCCCGAATTACAGGTAACCACATGCATAACAGGAAGGTGTTGTACAATAGACATGTGCAACAGGAAGGGGACAAGCTAAAGGAATACACACAATAGGAAGGGGAGGCACTAGAGGTATACATGTGACAAGAAGGCATACACATAACAAAATGGGCAGACTCTAGGGCCAAGATGGCAGCCTAACCTTTGTCCTCCCTGAGTTGGCTTGCCCTTAGGTGTCTTTGGGCTCTCCTTCAGGGGAACAGTCCATTATCCTTATCAGGAGGATGTGGGCCCTACTTAGGGTGGGACAGACTATAGGGTCTGAATGCTCTAGATGGCTGATAACATTCAGGCAGATAACCTTTAAGTAGTTGACCTCCAAGTGTGTATTGTATAGTCAGCACCTTAGGTTTAGCATATATTATGGGAGACAACCTGGGGAATAACTTTTCTGCTTCCCACATTCTATAGCGGAATCATGTTAGAAGAGTTTTTGCAATCATAACCACAATTAATTTTAGAACATTTTGTTCTTTCTTTTTTTTTAAATCATTTTATTAGGCGGTCTTACAACTCTGTTGCAATCCATGCATCAATTATATCCAACATATTCGTACATATATTCCATCATTCTTTTCTAGATATTTACTTTCCATTGAGCCCTTGGGATCAGCTCTGTTTTCCCCTCACACCTCCCCCACCAGCCCTCATGGTCCCTTGACAGATTATAGATTGTTAATTATTCATTTTGTTCTGTCTTATACTCATTGTACTCCCTATTTCCCTGAGCTCCCTGCTGTGCACCTAGGTGGTCATTAATCTTGTTACTCTCTATATAAATTTACCTATCCTGGGTTTTATATACAAAACAAAAACAAGCAACAAAAATCAACAATGATAAAATTAAATAGAGAAAAATCTCAATAGAAAATACTGAAAACTGAAGAGAAAGGAGGGGAAAAGTGGACTCATAGCAAACCTATAGGACCGCATAGAGCTGCCCTTGTGAGTTTCAGAGACTGTAACTCTTTACAGAAGTAGAAAGCCCTGTCTTTCTCCCATGGAATAGCTAGGGGCTACAACCTGCCAACTTTGTGGCTTGTGGGCCAATGCTTAAGTACTATACCATAAGGGCTTCTTTAAAAACAAAAAAAACTTTAAAATGGGTCAAAAGGGACATAAAATGATAAGGTGTTCCTTTTTAAGCTAACTACCACTGCCATAATTGACTTTACATTATTCTCTACATGATAGCAAGGCTATTCACACACCCCCACTGTGGTCAGAGGGGTTTCACCAGTGACTTCATCCATGTGGGGACCCTGCAAATGATTTTGAGCTTCCTCTGTCATTCATAGCCTTCTGCAAGCCAGGGGTTCACAAGTAAGCTCTGATACTGTTCCCTTCTTTTTACTTTGGATTTTATTATCTACAATCCTTGGATCACACAGACTGGTGTGCTTTCTCCATGTGGATTGAGTTAACACCTCACTAGATAGCTGTTTGTTTTAAGACACGCCTATAAGACCCCAGATGCTATTCTTCCTGAAACCAGGCACCATCTGATTTCTTCACCACACTTTTCTATAGCACCCATTTCTTCAGTGAGCTTTTCATGAGGGACAGTACTGAATAGGGCTATTTCATAACAAATAAATGTTCTTAAATTAGGGCTACAAATAAGTGTGAGCCCAAAATCTAGGTCCTCTTCTGATGTTTCTCCCTAAAGCTTGTGATGGAGTAAATATCTATGAAACCAATAAATTTTTTAGTTATAGTACTGTTAAACCTCTATATAAGAGTTGGATCTCCGGAGACACAGTGTAGGAAATGTGCCCAATCTGATCCTGCCACACTGAGGCAAACACTAAGGGGGTGCAACAGAACAGCAAGGGAATGGAGCGGCAAGGTCCCCGGGAATGCTGAAGGTGGACTTTGGGGCCAGGGCGTGGTGCCCCAACAGACTGGACTGGAAAACACTCCTAAAAGCCAACAAACAGTCCTTAAACTAAACACAAGCTTTTCTTTCTTGTTTTGTTTTGTTTTTTTTGTCATTGGTTTTTTGTTGTTGTTGCTTTGTTTTGCTCTGTCTTGTTTTTGTGCATGTTATTATCTCTGCATGTCTGTCTAAATAAGATACACTGGATGAACAATTGAGAGGAGAAAACAATGGGACCGACAGTTCTGGGGGAACATGGGAGAGGCTGGAGGTGGGGGAAAGGTAGTGATGTTAACAAACCCAGGGACAAGGGAACAAGTGATCCAAATTGGTGGTGAGGAGGGTGTAGGAGGCCTGGTAGGGCGTGATCAGGGGTAATGCAACCAAGAGGAATTACTGAAACCCAAATGAAGACTGAGCATGATAGTGGGACAGGAGGAAAGTCAAGGAAAATAGAGGAAAGAGCTGGGAGGAAAAGGGCATTTATAGAGGTCTAGATAAAGACATATACATATGTAAATATACTTATATATGAGGATGGGGAAATAGATCTATGTGCATATATTTATAGGTTTAGTATTAAGGTAGCAGAAGGACAATGGGCCTCCACTCAAGTACTCCCTCA
>NW_022107431.1:54362821-54366089 GCF_000313985.2 Echinops telfairi | reverse complement strand
AGCTGATGCCAAGGGCTTAGGTGGAGAGCAAATGTTTTGAGAATGATGAGGGCAATGAATGTATAAATGTGCTTTACATAATTGATGTATGCATGGATTGTGATAAGAGTTGTATGAGCCCCTAATAAAACGATTAAAAAAATAAAACAACAAAAAGCAAGACTATAGTTGCCCACAATTTAGGCAAATATGTTAACATGTCTACAAATATATATTGACTCTATATCTTGTAATTCTTATGTACCTACTCTAATTTATAAGACTTTCTCTTAATTCACAGTGTTACATTCCTATATCTGAATTAAAAGAATAAAATCTTGCTTTAAGACATTGTTACCAAGTTTTAAAAAAAAAGAGTTGGATCTCATATACCTGCCAGAGGAAAAGACATATCTCCTAAATCAGAAAATCCAACTGATTTGATTTGGTATTTGATTTCTAGATGAGCAAACGGTAATGGGCCTCACCAATATCAAGGCATCTGGGAGGCAAATACATCTTACTGTGGGATAGATGATACCCTTCCCAAAAATACAGACCAGAAAATGTTAGGGAACATGGGAAAATCTGAGAAACTGAATAGCCCTTTGTATGGCCTATGTCTATTCCTGATTGGTAAACCACAGAGACCATTTAATCTTGCAGAGAAAAGCCAGAAGAGAACTAGCCCATACTGACTTTCCACATTGTACAGGAGCTATAATTGATTAGAGCACGTGGTGGTACAGTGAGTTTAAGCATGGCACTACTAACAATCAGCTGTATATTGCTGGGTGGGAGAAAGCTAAAGCTAGATTCTCCTTACAGCTTTACTCTCAGAAAGCCTATGGCGCAGTTCTACTCTGTCCTTTAGGCTCTTTGTGAGTTGGAATTGACTCGGTGGCAGAAGGGTGGGTAATACCATTTGTTATAATAGAATAGGCACTACATCTGACCTCCTCTGGCTCCCAAGGCTAATTACTATTAAAGCAGAGGTCAGATATGCCTGTAGCAGTCAATAAACTCCTGGCACCCATTTTTCTGTCTCCCACAGCACTCTTGTGAATGCTCTTTCTGTCTCTTACAGCACTCTCTACTTATCAGTGGCTACACAGAACTCACAGACAATGCTCAGGATTTGGATGCTTATTCGGATATTTCATATTGTCATTGATCATATTCCAACCCATAATGACCCTATGTACAATAAAACACTGCCAGGTCCTGCTCCATCCTTATAATTGCTCCTATGCCTGAGCCCATTGTTTCAACCACTGTGTCAATCCATCTAGTGAGGGCCTTCTTCTTTTTCACTGCCTCTCTACTTTACCGAACATGATGTCCTTCTCCAGGGACTGGTCTCTCCTGAAAGCATGTCCAAGTACGTAAGATGAAGTCTCGCCATCCTTGCTGCTAAGGAATGCTCTGTCTTCTTCCAAGACGGATTTGTTTGTCCTTTTAGCAGTACTTTCAATATTCTTCTCCAGCACCACAATTCAAACACATTAATTCTTCTTTGGGCATCCTAATTCAATGACCAACTTTCACATACATATGAAGCCACTGAAAATACCAAGGTTTGGTTGAGGCAAGGCTTTCTCCTCCCATAAACAGTTACAGTCTCAGAAACTCACAGGGGCAGTTCTACCCTGTCCTTTAGGATAGCTATAAGTCAGCACTGACTGATGGCAATGAGTTTGGTTTGGTATTTGGGTCAAGTGCACTTTAGTCCTCTAAGTAACAACCTTGCTTTTCAACACTCTAAGGAGGTCAGGTGCAGCAGATTTGCCCAATGCCATGCTTCCAATTTGATCTCCTGACTGCTGTCTCCAAGAGCATTGATTGTAGATGCAAGCAAGATAAAATCCTTCACAACTTCTATCTTTTCTCCTTTACCTATTGGTCCAGTTGAGAGGATTTTGATCTTCTTTACATTGAGTTGTTAGCCATACTGAAGGCTGCGACCCTTGATGTTCACCAGTAATACATCAAGTCCTCCTCACCTTCAGCTCTCTTAGCATCTAAGACATTAATCTTTATGCATTTCACTTAATTTTTGATGACTTCCAATTTTCCTCACTTCATATTTTGTATATCCAAGTTCCAATTATTAGATTTTTACAGTTGTTTCTTATTTTGTATTGTGTTCCATTGGCAACTAAAGATCATTGAGACTCCTCAGGGCTTTTCCTCCACAGGCTTCCCTCCAGTTATGCCATCATAATCAATTCGACTTTGAAGAGCAGCTCCTCCTTAGTCACATTTTGAGTGCCCTCTGACCCGAAGAGCCCAACTTCTGACCCTATGTCTGAAAAATGGTCTGCTTCCATTCTTTAGGTGTTTGGTATCTGAATCATTCAGTGCCACGAATAAGGTCTTCAGCAGTTACTTCTGATGTGAGCATCTAATTCCTTCTTCATAGTCTGTTCTTAGTCTGGAAACTCCACTGAAACCTGGTCACTTTGGGTGATGCTGCTGACATTTGAAGTAGCAGTGACATAACTTAGAGCATCACAACACATAAGCCACTGTAACACAGCAAAATATTGACAGACAAGTGTAATGGGTTCCAATTCAGGTGAGAAATGCTAAGCACAGGGTTCATCCTTCAGAATGATTTCTTATCTGCTGTGCTCACAGGCAGGCCTCTTTGGCCCTCAGCTGCTTGGCTTGGCCTCTGTCCTGCTTGAGCAATGTTACAAATCTTTTAAGACGTACAGTGAATACTCAAGGGTATGCTACTCCATCAGCTCCCAATTAAGCACCTGGAGGAACCCTGCCAACAAGCTGGCCTTCTGCCCCAAAGCACTCAGCTTTACCTGTTCTGTGGGCTAAGAAGTCCACTGCACTGCCTCACGTCCTGGCTTCTGATTATGTTGTTGCTGCTCCTTTGCTGCTTCTCTGGTGTCAAAGCCATATCCTAGATCAACAAGCAGGATTCTTATACTCTAAAGAACATGCTCCATTTCTGGTTTTACTTTCTTGCTGGTAGTGAGTTCCTCCCTCCCTCTTCTGAAATGGCTTATTTATACCCAGCAGGATGGCAATCATAATTAACCCTGTTAGCAATCGCTAAAAGTTGAATCATATAATTCAGCCATCTACCCCCCCCCCAACTTTTTCATCCAGGCCAATCAAGAAAATGAAGGTCTTTGGTAGGAGTAACAAAGGCTATATAAGGTAAATAAACTGTGATGATATCTGAAGTCTAAAGAGTTGAATGCTTTGCTAAAGGTATTCTCACAACTTATATGGGAAAACAGCAGCTTTCCAAACCCAAAACTTGGGG
>NW_022107431.1:54352351-54361496 GCF_000313985.2 Echinops telfairi | reverse complement strand
AAAATAATGATGGCAACATATGTACAAAAGTGCTTGACACAATGGATGGGTGGATTGTGATAAGAACTGTAAGAGCCCCCAATAAAATGATAAAATAAACAAACAAACAAAAATTTCAGCTCCACAGTAAGGCCTTTTCTAACTGTACAACACTTACCTTTGGTTATTTTCATCAATCCTGTGTCTTCTAACACTTATATAATTATAATTTTATGTGCTGAGAAGTAGCATTTCAAAAATTCAATGTCACATACCTAAACTAAACCCCTTTACTTAAAAAAAAAAGTTTTATTGAGCTATAATTAACATGTCATACAATTTAAGTTATCCAAACCCATGTCTTCCTTTTTGTTTTCTATCCAGTAATAGTCCTGATTTTCCTAGTTTTTAAAGTGTGACCTTGCCTCTACCCACCCAGTTTACCAGCTGTTAACCCCAAGGTCAGCAATTGGAAACCAACTGCAGGCTCCACAGGAGAAAGATGAGACTTTCTACTCCTGTGGTAAGATGAGGCTTTCTACTCCTGTGGAAAGATGAGACTTTCTACTCCTGTGGAAAGACGAGACTTTCTACTCCTGTGGAAAAACGAGACTTTCTACTCCTGTGGAAAGATGAGACTTTCTACTCCTGTGGAAAGATGAGACTTTCTACTCCTGTGGAAAGATGAGACTTTCTACTCCTGTGGAAAGACGAGGCTTTCTGCTCCTGCAGAGTTGCAGTCTGGAAAGCCCACAGGGGTAGTTGTATCCTGTCCTACAGGGTCGAGTGAGATGGGGCAGAACAGATTCAATGGAAGTGGTGTACATTCCATTCAGATTGTGAGGCCTAGTGGCATAATGGGTTACTCACGGCTCCAGAACAGCCAGCCCCTCAGTGGGAGAAAGACGAGGGTGTTTGTTCCTGCAGAGACAACAGCCTTGGAATCCCCAAGGGGCAGTTCTACTGTGTTCTGCAAGGTCCCTGTGTGTTGGGATCAACTAGATAGCAGTGGGTTTGACTTGGGATTTTCGTTCTTGTTAGTGGTTATGACAATGTCTACTTACAGCGATGAAGTTTTTTCTTAGTGCCGAATTGTTCCCCCACAGCATTTTCAGGGAGCACTCACTACAAAAACTAACTTTTCTACGACCACGCTCCTTGCAGGTGTCCTGCTAGCACGGGAAAGCAAGGGTTTCAAATATCTTAAAATTCGGTAATCAGCAAATTTGGTATCCTCTGATTAGCATATCTTCTTTAACTACTTTGGACTTTTTTAGTACGCAAACCAAAGTCACTGCCTTCGAGCCGACGCGAACTCACAGCACTCCATAGGGCAGGTTAGAACTGCCCGGTGGGTTTTCAAGATGGCAACCCTTTACGGGACTCTTAGGGCAAAAAATGAAACTATGTATCAATACCAATCAAAGGTAATACAAAGAAGGGGAGGCATCCACATGAATCGATTATGCCGACAAAACGAGTCCCGGGCAGTGAGATACAAGAATAAACTGAGGCTAAGTGGGAAATAGATGCAAAACTGGAAAGCGGGAAGTAGTCGGAGGGGTGGGGAATGGGAAAAAGGTGGGGAAGGTGGAGCGGATGCACACGGAGAAGAGAGTCATCCCTGGCATGCAGACGGAGATGCTGCTTTGGTGAGGGCCAACCACGCAGCAACGCCACCTCACTGTCCTGGTGATGCCCCGGTGGAAGCAAACGGTCAGGGAGGGTGTCCTGGCGTCGTGTTCGTAACGTGCAAACTACACCGAGCCGGGCAGCCAGACGCTCGGACGGGGACCAGCGGGACACCCCAGCGTGCGAGCCGGACCCCTGCGCCAGGACGCGCGGCGCTAAAGGGCAAGCCGCACCCCTCTCGGCACTGGCGGAAGTTACGTAAGAAAAGGGGCGGGACCAGGCCTGCGTCGGAAGTAGCTCGCGGATAGTAAATAAGCCGCAAAAGGCAAGCTCGGAGTTGTCTCCATTTTGTCGGGGCCCGGCGGTCGGACGACGGCGCGGAGATGGGGGGCGTGCTGGGGCTGTGCTCCGTGGCGAGCTGGGTAAGGCTCTGTCCGCGGCCGCCGCGGACGCAGTGTGAAAGGAGGGCAGGAGAGGGGGTGCCCGCGAAGGACTGGGGGATACCCAGCGGAGACCCCACCCAGCAGGGAGTGCTTTCTGCCCCACCTTGTGTCACCGCGTCCCGTTCATTAAGTAGGACGCGGGGCGCGGGCCGTGTGCACACCGCTGGCCGATGGCGGTGAGGTTGGGGGGACGGGAAGACGACCCCGAGGGGAGACGTGAAGGAGAGAGCGGCCTGTCCCTGCCCCCACCCTCCTCCGAGGGGGCTGCTTCCCTTCCTGCCCGCCCCCGTTTGCCGGGTTTTCTTGCGTCCAAGGTCATCTCCACAGAGGTCTGCCCTTTCCCCCGAGGGGCGCAGCGCCCTCGCCCCTCAGCGACCTCGGGCTGCCGCACTGTCGGTCCTTTGTTCTGTCGGGAGGAGGGCGGAGGGCGGAGGGCGGAGGCGTCCACCGGACCGCTTGCAGGCCTGTTGATGCACTGATAGCGTTTTGAAGCAAAATCCTTGCGCTGAGACGAGGGGGTCTTTAATGGCGTGCGGGGACCCCTTTATTCTCTAGTAATCGTTTATGGATCTGGAAAAGCGGACCTATTCTGTGGTTTCGGCAAAACAAGCTGATGTAATGTCAAATTTCAGGCATCCTGATTAAATGGAGTTGTTGAAGGGAAACTGTCATTATAGTGACATGATTTGTTTATTCTGGTGGCAGAAATAGGCTTATTTAAGAAAGCTACCCGCTGCCCTCCATTATAAACAAACAAAAAATCCACTGCCATCGTGTTAATTCCAACTCCTAGCGATGCGATGGGACAAAGTGGAACTGCTCCTTAGGGTTTCGGAGCTAAATCTTTACTGACAGACCGTAGTTCCTTCTCATTAAAGGTGGGTGGCTTTGAACCACCCGTCCTGGGGGTAGCAGCACAACCCAACAGCGACACCAGTGGGGCTCTTTAGAGTCAATTAGATATTTGTAATTTGGGGCAAGTTGTTTGGATTCAAATCATATTTTTAAATTTAGGATTTCTACCACATCAAACAGTTGCATTTTTGGATTTCCCAAATACATTATATATCTTGACACCCCACCCTTAATTATTTTATATACCACTGTATTCGAAAATATTTTTATATGACTTGGTCTTGAGTGTTCAGTTTAATAAAAGAATACATCTAGGCTCTTAATGCGACTCTAGATAATTTTCTCTATATGTTTATTGTTTTCCGCTTTGTAGCTGGCCAGGGAAACTAGAAATATTTTATCACAAAATATATGCGTATCTGCTGGAGTGGAACAAGTACATTGAATAAATGACTATAAAAGAGTGTCCCACATGAAATAAAAATTACTGTAAAGTAATAAATGATTGTCATAAGATTGTTCTCTGGTGTTTCTGGAAGAGGTGGGATTTAATTATTAATGTCAAGATTCTCATCCCCTTATTAAGTGGGTATGCTACCTTTTTTTGTATGTAGTGGAGATTTATGAGAAGGAATATAGTTTTAGCCCCAGATCGGTGATGAGCAACCTTTTTCAGCCTCCAGGACAATTGATGGTAAAATGTGTAAAGTAGTTAAGGAGTTATTTATATATCTGTGATTTTTTAAAATCAGAAAGAAAATAGCTTTAATGAACTCTGGAGAAAATGTTGTTCCTACTAATATTTATACATTCTAGATCACCACCTATGTCAACTGGAATGTTGGTACAACTGTCACTGCCTTGTAATCACGCCGTTAGCATTTTAGAAAATGTCATCTCTTACTTTGTAATACTTGTCGATTTTGGGTGGTGGTGGTGGTGCAAACAGTAACTAAGCTCAGCAATTAATCTGGCAGCTGGAGTCTACCCAGAGGTGCCTGAGAGAAAGGCTTGATGATCAAGAGAGAAATATCAACTCAACAACCCAGTGGAGCATAGTTCTCTTCTCACACTTGTGTCGTCAGGAGAATGACGACCAGTTCTTAGTAACAAGATGGTAGTCTCGCAGCCGGGTGACCTCTGATAGAAAGGGTGGGAGGCCCTAGTTTGGTGACTTTTTGCTGGTCTATGAATTGATAAAGTAGTGCAATTTGGATCATCTTTTTTTCCCCTTTTTTTCCTTTTCCTTTCTTGGATCTCTTTTTTCCTTATTTTTTAAACTTTAGTGGCAGTAAAAAATAGGAAGAAGGAACATGTGCCTTTATCATATATAAGTATAAATCAATGTCTTCCATGTTCTTAACAATCAATAACCATATTTACTTAAAGGTTTTGGTCGAATTAAGATTTATTCACATTTTTAAAAGTAGCTTTGACATCATTAAGTTGGTCCGTTAACTCAGAATCAAAACATAAGCAACGGTAACAAGCCATGTTTTATACATAGACACAAGTTGTTGTGATTTGAGTAAAAGTATCTAATAATTAGTTTTCCAAGTAGTAACTTGTTTCCTACAATGATTGCAGCCCCACAATGTAATAGCTCTGCTTCCGCTCCTCTGTTAGCACGTTTCTGCTCATCTTTTTATTGTGCCCCTTCCTGCCCTTTGGATCCGCTCTGGTTGATTGTTCTAATCAATACAGATCACTTTGGGGTTATTGTACATTTTATAGTCCTGTCTATTGCTTCGCTAAAAGTTTTTATACTAATTTATAAAATCTACTTCTGAAATTTGAGAAAGTAATTTATATTGAATTAAAAATTTTTTTGCCATATATACTCGAGTATAGGCCAAATTTTTCAGCACATTTTTATGCAGTTTTTGTAGTAAACTTAGGTGCCTTGGCTGCTATTCGGGTTGGCTTCTACTCGAGTATATACGGTATGCTGTTCCAAAAACCAAGCAAAACTCAACTGCCATTGAGTTGATCCCAACTCGTCATGCAGTTCTGACAGGGAGAGTCATGATGAAAGTAAAACATCTAACAAACAAAGTAAACCTAATTGAAGATGTCCAATATATTTAAATGCATGACCATGATGCCAAATTCTCATTAAATATATCTTTTGTAGAATAGAATATGAAAGCTCCCCATCCTCCTCACTATAGAATGTCAGCGTTGACTGCCCGACCTGTCAGTTTCCCACAGCCTGACATTCCATTGCTTTCTGGTGGTACTAAAAGATAACCAGCAAATGATTTTTACTTCTTGAAGAAAATAATTTAAATTGATAGATTCGATAAAGTGGGATTTCTTCCTCTTTAAAAATGCTTCTAAAGGTACTAGAGAAGCTTGTATTTACAAAATAGTTGACAAAAGTACGTATTCCTCCGTATTGTACAAGAAAGGAAGTAAGATACCACTGAAGCAACTTGGTAGATAGACTATCAGACCTGGCTTCTTTCTCATCTGCTTGAGGCTGGACTCTCCTTGTTTTTAATTTCTCTGTTTTGTACAGATAAGTCTTTAGTTTCTTGACTAGCCACTTAAGCCTTTTTTCCCCCTTATTTTCCTCTGCTGTTGGCACTTTTTGACTAAAGGCTTTTCTTTTCCAGCTGCTTTTTGACTTTGTTTCCACATTGTTGGAGCAGGTTGAGCTGACAGCCGGGCATCATGGTGGCAGGGAAAGCTTGTGCTAAGAGCCTTCACAGAGAACACGGCCTTTTGTACTATGTCATACAAAATTGTTCATTTCTTTTCCTAAAGTATTTAATGTAGTTCAGTTGTTAAGAAAGAGCTAATGGTTACTTACTTAGTACCTATATTGTGCTAGCCTGTACTGTTATTAAAAATACAACTGTTTTTCTTTTAAAAAAATGATTCATAGATGCTATGAAGAGCCATGTATTGCAGACTGCTGAGTGTGGGGGTAGCCAGCCCCCCACAACTAATCACGGGTTCGGTAGGCACAATTGTATGGTTAAGATATATAAAGATTATTGTAACGTCATAGAGAAATGGGAGAGATGGGAGAGAGAGTAAAAGAAGTCATTTCATGGTAGCATGCCCACCTCAGCTCCTCTTGGTGGTGGTACACATGGAGGTGGATGAGCGGGGAAGAGAGAGAGCTCTTGTGAGGTTTTATTTCTAACCAAAGCTTATTTATATTGGGGCATGCAAGCCTACAGATAACAATCTAAGTCATAGGAAGAGGTTGTAACATAGGCAATCCAAGCAACAGGAGGGGGATGACCTAGGGGTTTACATGTAATAGTAAAGGGAGGGAATAGGGGTACATATGTGGCAAGATGAGTGGGCCCTAGACTCCATATAGTAGCCTAAGCTTAGTCATCCTTGAGTGGTCCCGGGCTTGCCTTCGGGCACTCCTTCAAGGGAACAATATCAGAAGGCAGTGGGCCCTACTTGGGTGAGTCAGACTATACAGTCTGGTTGCTCTAGATACCCTTAAGGAGAATAACCTCCGACCTACTTTCAGGGACCTCCTAGTGTACAGTCCTTTACCATGTGTAGCAAGCAGTGTCTTGGGTTTGGCTTATATTTGGGGGAGAGTACTTGGGAGAAAGCTTTCTGTTTCGCACAGCTGAGAAAGAAAAATGTCTCACAAAATTCCACTACCGGTAGCATTCTTTTTCTTAGAGCATATGGACAAATGGGTAGATGAATAAATGAACATGCTTTTGTAGGATGATACTCAACATGTATTTTGAGCAAAACATTACATTAATAGTGCTTAAATTTAGAAAAGAAAAATAAGGTAAGAAGACTAAAAGAATTGCTAAAAGTTAAATAAATGCATCTTTATCAGAGGAGCTGCCTAAGAAGAGGCCTCATATGTGTGGTTCTCCACCAGCCACGGTTTGCAACCCCAGGGCACACTTGGAAAGAGCTGCAAAAAGCCTCTTGGTTCTCACCACCAGGTAGAAAGTGCTTTTGGTATTTAATGGGTAGACTAGACGCCAGGAATACAGCTAAACATCCTACGGTGCCCTGGGCAGCCCCCAATTTTAAAAATTATTATTACCTCACCGAAAATATCTAGAATGTTCTATGTTTACGACAAAGGCTGAATTGAAATTATAGCACTTTTTAAAGACATTTTAATTTTACATTTACTACTGTGAAAGATTAAAATTGGCATTCATCCATCCCAGTTCCTGTGAATTGTATAATTTTTACATTTTTAAAATCAACAGTCGTGCGTACACACAGTCCTGTGGTTTATCGTGGAAAACAGACGGCTCCATTTTCACTCTTTGGAGTCGGAGCCACTTTGCATAGGGTTTCGGAGACTAAAGCCATGAGAGTTGATACCCTCATTTTTCTCCCACAGAGCAGCTGTGGAGCTTGAGCTCGCCTGACAGTGAATGCCACCATGACTTCTAAATGTTTCCTTCGTCAGTGTTTATTTTTATATTTCTGAATGAGATTCAGGGACATACAGAGTTAGAATTGACTCAGTGCAGGGAGGTATTTTTTATTGTGTTCTTTATTATTTTTGGCTTGTTTTAGCTATTATCTTCTTGGTATGGAAGGCGAGTCTTTAATTTGTAACTGTCCTTCATCCTCCATCCCATCCCAATCCCCACCTCTTTCCATAATATTTAATTTTAGTGAAATTAACAATGTTGTGGCTATTTAACTGTATTACTATATGTGAAGCTACAATAAGCAGTTATGTGGGTTAGCTCTTTTTATTATGGGTAATGTTACTCATGGTTCAGCCAAGTCATAAACATACCATGATTGTTTTCAGGTACATTTTTTTGTGCTTATTAAAGTATTTATTTGCTTTGTTTTCTATGTATTTAACTAATACTGCTTCAAACTATATCCCCAGCCGAATGCATCTCTCAGTAAGTTCAGTGCATCTGGTGATTGGTCTAACCTTAAGAGAGCTATTTCTTACAATCTAACCCAGTGACTCCATGGGAGATAGGCCTGGCACTGTGCTCCTGTAAGCGACAGCCGAGAGCTGTCCTGCTGTGGGGCAGTCCTGCACCATCACCTGGTTGCTGTGAGTTGAAATGGACTCCTTGGCAACTGATAGCAGCAGCACTGGTGGTTTTCACTATTTTCCCTACTCCCCACACTCGTGAGAGAGAATACAGAGAACAGGGCGCATCTTTCCCTCCTCAAGGATAGAGGGCAGTATTTGAGAATTCTGAGCATTTTGTGGACTCACCAATATGATTTCAGGGAAAGACGCGGTGGTTACTAGAGATTGGTTTAGTAGCTTGCCATGTTAAACATTTTTCTCAGTTTAATTTTGGTTGCTGCTAGTGATATCTTTTCCCCTTTTGCTTGCACACTTTTATTCATTTGGGTGTATTTCTAAGCAAGGGCTTCTTGGTATTTCACTTTAGTCACTTTCATTTGTACACAGGTAGACAGACTTTCATTTGCATTATTTCATTTTAAATGATACTTATTTTCAATAATACTGTTTTTCCCAGATACCATGTCTGTGTGGCAGTGCCCCGTGTTTGCTGTGCCGATGCTGCCCCAGTGGAAACAACTCCACAGTAACTAGATTGATCTATGCACTTTTCTTGCTTGTTGGAGTATGTGTAGCTTGTGTAATGCTGATACCAGGAATGGAAGAACAATTGAATAAGGTTAGTCTTTTTTCTTACTTAATGACTAATTGAAGCTTTATTATGTATATGTACTAAATTGAATTTTGAGTGTTGGAAATAGAATAAAGTATAAAAGCAAGAGCATAAGGAATAATCTTAGTAGCTCAGTCTTTTAAGAAAAATGGCAAGAGCTGTGTACAGCAGCCTATTAATTCATGTGGTTATTCAGAAAATGTACTTTCATAGTATATGAGAAAATAAATCATTCCAACCAAGCAAATATCAGAATCTCAGTGGGCACATGGAGAAAGGGACATACTAGAATAACTAAAATGTTAATATGTAGAGCTTTTTAATAATGAGCCTTAAAGGCACCCTGGTGGCACTCTGGAAGGAAAGATGAGGCAGGCGAGCTACTCCTTTTAAAATTTGTCATCTTGGAAACTCCGGGGTCTCTATGAGTTAGAAGCAACTAGATGGCAGTGGGTTTAGTGCGAGACTGGAGATGAAAGCTAGAACGGAAGCCAAGATCAAATTGTAAATGGTCTTAAATGTTTTGCCATGCGATTTCCCCTTTAAATCATAGGGAACTATCAGCTTTTTGAGCAGTGTCTGTGCTTGAGAAAGATTAGCTTC
>NW_022107431.1:54349190-54350941 GCF_000313985.2 Echinops telfairi | reverse complement strand
TTTTTTTTTTTTTAGTCTTTATTTTGAGAGTAGTTAATCAAAAATGAGAGATCTGTGATAGAAGGCAGTGTGAGCAAAAGGGGTATGCCCACTACCATTGTCAGTTCCTACATTTGAGACCTGATCGAGGGTTTCTGAGACGAAATCTTCACAAGGATAGCTTTCTCCCTTGGATTAGCTGGTGGGTTTGAACCTTACTTCAACCTTCCAGTTAGCTGCGCAACACCTAACGCACAGATACCTCCGAGGCTCCTTGCTATTTATATTTCTTATAGGAATATTTGAGGTTGAGTGTATTTATGTCAGATGACTTCAATCTTCATAGAAAGCACAATCATCTGATTACTTAGTTTTGACATCATTGATAAAGTTTGGATAATGGTTACTGTAAATTTGAAGGTAATAGGCATACCTTAGAGATATTTGCAAGTTCAGTTCTCAACCACTGCAATGAAGCAAATAACAAAATTAAGCAGGTCATGTGACTGTTTTTGGTTGCCCACTGTGTATGAAAGTTATGTTTGTGTCATTCTTTAGTCTATTAAAGGTGCAATAGCTTTATGAAAAAGTTTGAAATATTGAGAAAATTACCAAAATGTGCCAAGAGACATTTTGCAGAAATAGACACAAAGTAAACATGTGCTGTTGAAAAATTGAGTCAGTAGGCATGTGTGACACAGATTTGCTTACAAACCTTCCATTTATTTTTTTTTTAAATGCAATTTCTGGAAAGCACAATAAAACAAAACGATAAAATAAGGTAGACCTGTATTTCACATGGTAACTGGCATGTGTAGGTTTAAGCAAAAGCTATGCCAAGAGTTGTTAACATGGTTTTGTTATCAATCCATTTGGACCATATGAATGAAAGATGTGGTATTTCTGTTTCTCTGCCTTCTGAGGTCTTGGATAATTGCAGTGTAGGGCCAGGGCATTAGTTCTAGTCAATAAGTTGTGAGGGGAAGTCACACCCATCAGCTTTTCCTTTTCTTTCTTTCAATACCTAGACATCTTTTGAGATAGATCGACTTATCCATCAACCTGGATTCCTTAGTGCCTACCAATGAAGGAAATGTAACATCAGCAGAAAAATGTATCTCTACTAATTTAAACTACTGAAATTTGAGGGTTGTTTATTACTATACCAGCTTAACTCAACTTAAATATATAGTTTACTAATTTAGTATTCAGAATTCGGGAGGTAGTGTGCTTCCCATGTCTAAGTTTATAGGATCATTAAGCATGCAAGGGACTGCATGGTGAAAGTGAATATGGGTGAAGTATGTACTGCCATGAGCTTTAGACTGAGTGAAGACTGGTGTGAGATCAAGACTGTTTGCAGACTTTATTAGAAAGTAGTAAAAAGAAGTAACACATTGACTGAAATAGAATTTAAATTCTTGATTTTAAAAATAATTTGTAGTATATTTTGTTTTTCTTTTAACATTACCTAGAAGAAATCCATTTTGATACACCTAAAAGTAATGTGTGTTGTTCTGACAAATACTCCCTTATTTCACTTTTTTTCCTCATTGTTGTAGCCACTGTGTCAATCCATTTTTTAAAATCATTTTATTGGGGGCTCGTACAACTCTTATCACAATCCATACACACATCCATGTGTCAAGCACATTTGTACATTTGCTGCCATCATCATTTTCAAAACATTTATAAAGTATTATTTTTTCATGTCTTACATTGACCGATGTCTCCCTTCACTCACTTTTCTGTTGTCCATTCCCCTGGGAGGG
>NW_022107431.1:54347576-54348664 GCF_000313985.2 Echinops telfairi | reverse complement strand
GGGCACCTTCAGCTTTTTCACCACATTTGCTTACCCATTTTGTCTTCTGTGATCATATCGGGAAGGTGAGCATCATGGAATGCCAGGTTATTAGAACAAACTGTTCTTGCATTGAGGGAGTATTTGAGTAGAGGCACAATGGTTGTCTGCTACCTTAATACTAAACCTATAAATATATGTACATAGATCTATTTCCCTATAGTTATATATAAATATTTTTACATATGTCCATGGTTGTTTATAGACTTCTGTAAATGCCCTTTGCCTCCTAGTTCTTTTCTCTATTCCGTCCCATTATCATGTTTGGCCTCCTTGGGGTTTCAGTAATTCCCCTCGGTTACATTGCCCTTGATCAAGCCCAACCATACATTCTGCGCCCTCCTCACCATCAATTTTAGATTACTGACTTCCTGTCCCTGGGTTTGTTAACACCCATTTCCTTTACCCCCCTCCCCCTCTCCTGTGATACACACACACCCTACCCACCCCCGGACCCTGGGTCCCTATGTTTTCTCCTCTGGATTGTTTATCCCACCTATCTTATCTAGATAGACATGCAGAGACAATAATAAGCACAAAAACAAGACAAAGCAAAACTACAACAAAAAAACCTGAAGACCTCCCCCCCAAAAAAAGCCTATAAATAGCTCAAGGTCTGTTTGTTGACTTTTAGGAGTGTTTCCCAGTCGAGTCTGATGGAGTGCCATGCACTGGCCCCTAAGTCTTATTTTTAGTATTCCCCGGGGGCTTCATTATTTGGCTCCCCTTGCTGCTCTGTTGCACACCTTTAGAATTTTGCCTGGAAGTGGTGAAATCAGATCGAGTACAGTTCCCACACTGTGCCTCCTGTGTTGTTCCCTGAAGTACTATGGGTCAGTGAGGGACATCATGTCTTGTGGTGGGGCCGGCCCTGTGGTCCTCTCTGCATTAGCTGCTCTAAGCAGGAATATCATCCTTAGGGCTTGGTAGGCCAGGATGTGTTCCACTCTCTCCTTCCTTCTTAGTTTGCTCCTGTGTGCCCTAATCAGATGTGCCCCTCTCACTGAGCTGTACCTTCAGTGCTGTCCTCTGAAGTGAATTCTTCTGGG
>NW_022107431.1:54342112-54345567 GCF_000313985.2 Echinops telfairi | reverse complement strand
TTGTAAAGCAAACTTCATTTTTTGAGACCTGACTACAGAGATTTATTGCAAAGAATTTTTATTTTTCTGAAAAAAAGTGTGGCTCACACACTCTTGTATTTCTAGATTCCTGGATTTTGTGAGAATGAGAAAGGGATCGTCCCATGTAATATTCTGGTCGGCTATAAAGCTGTGTACCGTTTATGCTTTGGCTTGGCTATGTTCCACCTTCTTCTCTCTCTACTGATGATCAAAGTGAAGAGCAGCAGTGATCCTAGAGCTGCAGTGCATAATGGGTACGTTTTGAAGTCTGCATAGTATCTTCACAGTAATTCTGAGTCTACCTACAGCAATGTAAAACTTATGTACTGTACAGAATTGTTTTGACCATTAATGAATGACAAGGTAAGAAAATCCTTTATTTCTGCTAGAAAATGTCAGACTTTGGAAACATAAGTCTAATCGGTAGTTTTCAGTCATTTATTGACAAAATGCTTTATATTTTCATCCTAAAAAGAAGTCCTTGCACATTTTGACCTACTGTTCCTCCTCCTCCTTTCTACTTTTCATAGGATGCGTTTTCATAGTGCTGTAGGCCTTTAATACAGGTAACAGAAAATTTTTATTCCTAACCTGGGAGACTGATTTTCTAAGTTGGCAGGACAACTTGGAAAAAAAAACTTAGGGTGTCACTATCGGTCTTCCTTAATAAAAGTACTTTATCTTGTTCTGGGGGTTTGAATGCTGCCTACTTTTATTTTTTGCTGCACAACTAGGGAGAAAATATTCTTAAGTATCTATGCATATGCTACTCAAAATGGGAAAAAATGAGCAAGTGGGGTATAAATATTAATTAAAAATGTCATTGAAATAGGTAGATTTGGCTTAATTTTGTCTTCAGTCATTGGCTGGTTTTTTTCTCTCTTTGACAGTTATTGTGCAAACAATCTCCCAGCATTTATGTAATGCACCTTATACTTTAACATATCACTCCTTTTAGTATGTAAAATGAGCCTGGTTTTATTTTGGAACACAATTTTCTTTTTACATGATTAATCGGTGACAAGTAAGTTTTCAAAAGTGTCTCAAGGGCAGTTTCCTTAAATCTTGCCTTCCCATCATCACAAAAGATCGCTTCAGAAAGAATAATCACACAAAGTACAGCTATTCTTTCAGATCCTGAAAGAATTCATTTATGAAAATTTTGAGTAATATTTATTAACTAAAAAATGGTATTTCTTTTTGTTTTAGATTCTGGTTCTTTAAATTTGCTGTAGCAATAGCAATTATTATTGGGGCATTCTTTATTCCAGAAGGAACTTTTACAACTGGTAAGTTGTGTGTGTGTATGTGTATGTGGTGATGATGATGATGATGATGATTAAAAAACTAAAATAAATACTATATTTCTTTCCCGCCTTTCGCCCCCTCCTCCCCTTTTAGTCTCCTAGTTGGCATTATTAAGGTGTTCATGTAAAGTTCTCTTCCCTTTTGTGTAGTGTTTGTGAAAAGAAATAAAAAACAGACCCAGACAGGCCTATGTATTGATGTATTGTTCTTTCTTTCAGTGTGGTTTTATGTGGGCATGGCCGGTGCCTTTTGCTTCATCCTCATACAGCTCGTCTTACTTATTGACTTTGCTCATTCCTGGAATGAATCCTGGGTTGAAAAAATGGAAGAAGGGAACTCTAGGTGCTGGTATGCAGGTAAGCTTTTATCTCAGAACATCTTCAGTGGAGTTAGACTTTGAATGTAGATAGTATCATTTTGATTTATTGTAAGTGATTTTTAGTATAAATGTTTTTGAATGGCATCTTAGTGCATTGTATCAACAGCTTTATTTATTGAGAGATAGTTGGGCAAACTTATTAAAAACATAGTCAAAAACCAGAAAATCCCAGAAGAACCCAAGTAGCTAAAATAAACGTTCGAGAACTTATTGTTGAAACATGCATCTTATAATATTGCACATTTAAAAATTTTTTTGATCAATTTCTTAGTTTCATTACTTAACCTATAGCATGCTAAGAGCAAAATATTAAAGAACAGTGCATGTATTGATGTAGTTCATAAAGTCTGAGCCATTTTATATAAGACAAAGGATGCTTTTATATCTAAAGGAATTCCTGTAGTAATATAGTGAATGTTTATTCATTTGTAATAGAGGTTCAACTACTGCCCCTCATTTTAGGGGAAAAAAATATTCAGCACCCCTGGGCAATTGAAAACGTTTATGTTACAGCCCATAATCTAGGGGGGAAAATGTTAGCATCTGCTTTTGCGGTTTCAGCATGTCTACTTTTGGAAACACCGATTTATAACGCTCCTTTTAGGAAGTAAACAGACAATGAAAACAAGGGAAGTAGAGCCAAGATTAAGTGTGTCCTTATACAAATAGTAGGGGCATAAGTTGCATATTTGCTGCGCTTCCCTACTTTGTAGTTGTTGTGTGCAAATGTCTTCAATATTATGTTTTCGTCAGCTAAGAATCTGGAATTTTGTATGACATTTTCTCACTATTAGCTCTAAGAAGAAATACTTTTAGGTAGCAGTTGTGATCTTGGAAGCCCACAGGGCAGTTCTACCCTTGTGTGGTGTTGCTCTTGGTCAGAATTAGCTCCATGGCGGGGAGTTTGCTTTGGCTGTGGCGTCACAGTTTAGAATTCCCTAGGCATGGAATAAAGACAGAGTTCTCACTTGGATGAATTAGATAAATACATATGTTCTGGACTTACGTTAGGATAGACGAAAACCTTTTTCAATGTCGAAATATAGAAAATTTTATAATGATGACTTACCCTTGCTTAGTTTTTCTGAAAGATTTTAGTTGATGAGGAAAACCAAGATTTTATGTTTTTTAATATCCTTGTTTAATAGAATGATTGTTTTGTTGTTTATTTAATTGAAAAAAACTTAATACTTAGCTATTTTTCTTTTTTTAAAATGCCTACTGTATTTGAAATTGTTTTGTAAATGGTTCTATAAATTTAACTAATAAAAATACTATCCTTGACAATATAAAAGTGAGCCCTATAGAAAGGCTATGAGATTCTTTAGTGATAAAGCTAAGAATTAGTTTTCTCCCCTGCTTTTATGGAGTCATAATGATCAGAAAGCGTGTCTTTAAATAAAATGACAGCTTGCTTTTAAAATAAACTATATGCCTAATTCCTTAGGTTCTGTGACAAATCTAATTGTCCGAATATATATTTTTTCCACAGCTTTGTTATCAGCTACAGCTCTGAACTATCTGCTGTCTTTGGTTGCGATAGTCCTGTTCTTTGTGTACTACACTCATCCAGACGGTTGTTCGGAGAATAAGGCGTTTGTCAGTGTGAATATGCTCCTCTGCATTGGTGCTTCTGTAATATCCATACTGCCGAAAATCCAAGTATGCTCTTTATAGAACTAGTTTGTTGTTTTGTTTGGGGTGTTTTTTTAAGCCTCTGTTAAAAATTGTCATAAATCTTGAAGGA
>NW_022107431.1:54331511-54341179 GCF_000313985.2 Echinops telfairi | reverse complement strand
CCACCCTCACAACCCCTTGATAGATTATAAATTATTATTTCCATGTCTCACACCAACCACTGTCTCCCTTCCCCATGATGTCCGCTGTTCTTTCCCCGGGAGGGGTGTGTGCGGTTGTGTGTCGATCATTGTGATTGGTGATAGCCTCTCTTAAAAAGGGAAAAATTCATGAAATTTATCTGAATTTCATCACTGAGTTTATAAACTCTGCAAGTGTTTTCACTTGGTGGACAAATCTCTTAATTCTTTTTTAACATTGCTTTTTTCTAGTTTTTAATTCCTATTGTAACCTGTGAGGGAGCTTCAAAAGTCTATGTACATTTTTTTTGTTTTATTAGAGAATGCTTCTTTAGTATTTTTTTTCCTAGCTAAATGCTTAAAAATGTGTTTGCTTTGAAGATTAGCCTTACCTGGTTGGTGTTAAAGAGACATCATTTTCCCAAGACCTTGATTGATTTTTTGTTAGAGGAAATTAATTCTTGGACACGCGAGCAGATACTTTACTAACCCCATTAAATTTTTTTTTGACAAATACATAACAGAAACTTGTATAAGCACCGGTCATTATGTCTTACTGGGTCATTTCCCAAAACCATTTGTTAGCATCCTAACAATTGTGATTTGCTAGTGTATGTAAGGCCCCGTTGTGTTGTGGGTTACCCATTTGGCTGCTCCTCAGGAGAAAAACGAAGCTTTCTGTACCTGTGAAGATTTACAACCTTGGAAACCCATAGGCACAGGTAGTTCCAGTCTGTCTTATAGGGTGGCTGTGAGGTTAAGTATGGCAATTTTGTTTTCTGAAACTATCATGCTGCTTAAAACAATATATTTTGGCAAATTGATAAACTCCACAAAGTTTATAATGTGAGAATATATGGTAGAAAAGCCAGTGTGTTATGATTCAGGGTATCTGCATATTATTCTTTTTTTTTTTTTTCTGCATATTATTCTTGATAGTAATTGAATTTTACCAATTTCATCCAAATTTTACCTATTTCTCAGCCTTTCAGTAACATCTAAGTGTTTAATCACTGGCACCAGGGCTCACTGTATATCTGTGTTATCATTACCTACGTTCAGACGAACATAATCCCAAACTATCCCATAGAGTTCATTGCTGCAGTAGCTGTGTCCTTCCATTGTGTACATCTCATTGGACTTAACTATACAGATAGGAACTGGAAACACAGGGAATCCAGGGCAGATGATCCCTTCAGGACCAGTGGTGTGAGTGGTGATACTGGGAGGGTAGAGGGAGAGTGGGTTGGAAAGAGGGAACCGATTACAAGGAACTATATGTGACCTCCTTCCTGGGGGACGGACAACAGAAAAGTGGGTGAAGGGAGATGTCGGACAGGGCAAGATATGACAAAATAATAATTCATAAATTATCAAGGGCTCATGAGGGAGGAGGGAGTGGGGAGGGAGGGGAAAAATGAGGACCTAATGCCAGGGGCTTAAGTGGAGAGGAAATGTTTTGAGAATGATGAGGGCAATGAATGTACAAATGAGCTTTACACAATTGATGTATGTATGGATTGTGATTGAGTTGTATGAGCCTCTAATAAAATGATTAAAAAAAAAAGAATATAAAGCCTCCTGCCGTCTACCATACAAAGTTGAAAATTAAATGGTTTAACTTTTTCAAGTACTTTTTGTTGATAGACTTGTGACCCTTTCCAGAAAATCTCTTTCATTTCTACAGGTATTGTTGATAAAGTGTTAAAAAGAACTCTGTGCCATGAAAAGAACGTTATTTTTCATATTGCGCTAACATTTTAATTTGATCTTAATTTCTCATTTCATAGAAACAAACTGTAATCCAAGTCTACTAAGCATCATTGGGTACAACACAACAAGTACCACTCCAAAGGATGGGCAATCTGTCCAGTGGTGGCATGCTCAAGGAATTATAGGGTTAATCCTCTTTTTATTGTGTGTGTTTTATTCAAGGTAAGGAAAACTATGACTCTCCTTTTGTTTTTAAAGAGAAATCCAGTTATACGGCTCATTTCCTAAGGTATTGCCCTTTTTTCTTCTCTGCCTAAATCCTTTTTTTTTTAAATACAGCATCCGTACTTCAAACAATAGTCAGGTGAATAAACTGACGCTAACAAGTGATGAATCAGCATTAATAGAAGATGGTGGAGCCAGAAGTGATGGCTCACTGGAGGACGGAGATGACCTTCACCGAGCTGTAGATAACGAAAAAGATGGTGTCACTTACAGCTACTCCTTCTTCCACTTCATGCTTTTCCTGGCCTCGCTCTATATCATGATGACCCTTACCAACTGGTACAGGTACTTAGACTTCAGGACAATTTGGATGTGGGGATTTTTAGGACTTTTTAATCACAAAATCTGAGGGGAGGGGAAGTGCTTTTTATTCTTTGGTGAATTTCAAAATATTCAGCTAAGTGTATACTGAGATCAGCCTAAGTGCTTTAAATAATAACAGAAAAATTGAAATAGTCCCAAAGATTAAAATAGACAATCTTATAAACCTATTTCTTGTAGTAATACAAAATTTTAAACTTAGCCCCAGCATAACATTTATTTTTACTTAACTTTATTACCATAACCTGTTCCTGACATTGCACAATTTCTATTGAATTTTGTCATGGACAGTTCTCAGTGAGCTGTGAGCACAGTCCATCCATCCAGATGCCTTCTTTGACTGCTTCTGTTGGACCTCTGCCCCTTCCAAACTGACATCAGTCATCTTCTGGCAAAAAGAAGGCAGTAATTTATATGATTTCATTTTTGAGATTTTTTTATTACTATTTTTTCCAACTGATTCTGGAAAGATTTGGCTTAAGATGCAGTGAACTAAGTATATGGCTTGCACGTTTTTCTTTTTCATACTTCCTTGTGATCAGTTTATCGGTGCTCTTACAGCTCTTCTAACAGCCCATCCATCAGTTGTTTCAAAAGTCTCTATATTTTTAAATGTCTGTACATGAGCATATTTAGAAAGATAGGACCAAATCTTAAAAATGTAAGATTGGCTGTGAGGTAGTAGATTTGAAGACTTTGGGTTAAAAAACAATTTTTGTTAAGTGTCATGAACTAATTGTGTGAATCTAATAAGCTGTGTTGATGATGTGGGGTGACATTATATACACTTGGAATAGGTATGGCTTTAGTAAAAGTAATTTCTTATATATGCTTAGGCCATATTTCATATCTCTGCCTTCTAGTAAGTAACCGTTAATCCAGAAATAGTCTTTTGAGTATTGTGTAAACTGTGTCAAAGCCACCGTATTTTAGTTAATTTTAAAGAAAATAAATTTTTCCCCACCTTTAGGCCAGCTATTAAGATAGTGTGGAAAGCAAGGCCTCAGTGTTGGAGGAACAACGATTTATCTGTTATCACAAATTATATAGGAAGATTCCTTAAGTACTGAAGTTACTTAGTAGCTTGAAGACTAATCATCTACCACTTGCCCTCCCTTTTCTGCTTTCCTTCTATAGGTATGAGCCTTCTCGTGAGATGAAGAGTCAGTGGACCGCTGTCTGGGTGAAGATCTCTTCCAGTTGGATTGGCATTGTGCTCTACGTCTGGACACTCGTGGCGCCGCTGGTTCTGACAAATCGTGATTTTGACTGAATTGGGGCTTCTGGCATGAAAGTCCTACGTGAATCATTGCTTATTTGAAATTGACAGTATTCCCCAATTTTGTAAAGCGTGTGTGTGCGTGTGTGTGTGTACCTAAGTGTGCATCCACTTCCCACTAACTTCATTGTTTGTCTAGCATGAATTAGGTTGTACAACTTGTTACTTTATTATTTTCTTGCCAAGGCCTTTGATATATCTGCGCTAGTGATTGCAGGGAAGGTTATTATGAATGTGGTAGTGAGTCAGGAAAATATCCGAGGAAATGTAAGACTGCCTTTTCAAATTTTGATGCCTTGCCTTTTAAGAGACAATAAATAACTTGGCTATTATAAAAATGTGTAACCAAATCACATCAAGACCAAATGTGTGAAGAATTTCGTCATGTTTTCCACACGTGGTAGAAGTTTAGGAATTTACACAAGTAGGAAATGTTTGATGAAGCAGCGTAGGTTATATATAGGGGTTGAAGTACACTCTTCAAAGAAAGATTGACAATAGTTGGTATTAAATTGGATAACCAGTTAGATTGTAATCTTCCTTGAGTAGGGCTGGCCTTCTTCCATGCCTATATAGTTTTGTTGTAGGCATTTATAAACACAGGTGAAAGGGGGTTTGCTGAAGAATGCGAGGTTTTGAAATGGAAAGTCATAGGCTAGGAAAGAAGTTAATTAAAAAGATGAAGTTAGTGTTGTAAAGATGTGATAAACTTCACAGGGCAAGAAGAAACAAATATTGGGATTCAGTAGGTACTTAGCAAAAGTGAGTCCAATTCTCATTTTCAACACGGGGAATAAAAAGAAAACAACCCTGAATCACGGATTTAAATACTTCACATAACTAATTAGTGACTAAGCTGGGAAATTTAGAGTTTGTCAAATATGGCTAGCATTCATTTGGGCATTCAGAAATCATTTCTATTCATAATACATGCATATTAGGCTTATTTCATCAGTGGTGGGTAATTCTCATGATTGGGGTTGCTGGTACTCAGCATGTCTTTTGCCCAGAGGCAGGCCAGCCGAATAAGGGAATGCTGTAGAATCAACTTCTGCTCATAGTACAGTGCGCATTCATGAATTGTTTAAAATGCTTTTGTATTTGCTGCAATGTAAGTGAAATGTATATAATCTTTCAGCCTGAAAATCAAGCAGTATGATGATTAACTTAGAAATGCTTATGTGTACGTGTCATTAGTCAGTGAAGCATTGAAAAGTCTACATTTGCCTCTTTCAAAATATTTATTAATATAATGGAATACAATTCAACCTAATTCCCCAACCTTGTTCTGTATGTTAATATTGCGTTCCATGATTTTGAATGACTGTGGTCTACCTATAAATAAATGAATTCAAAGTATACTGTTTTAATTTTTCAGCAACTGATGGCAGTAATACTCAAACCAATTTTCTGCCTCTGTGGAAAAAAAAACCACCTCGCATTGTAGGATTAACTAGGCCTATTTTCTGTCCTGAAAATAGAATTGTTTTGAAAATAATCTTAACCCTTTGACTGTAAGTAAGCCCTAAGGTTATATTCTAAAGATAGTTAAAGCGTTTCCCCCAAGCCTTCATGATGTTGACCGTGCCATACGGAGAAGAGTTTTCGTTCAATTAATAAGCTGTTGCACACCTGCTGTGCTCTCCAGGGTTCCCCACCCATCCTAGTGGCTGGTTATCCTTTCCCATCCTCACACCTAATATAAAAAAACCACCTTTCTTAACTTACAATATCCTAATAAAAACACTATAAAAGAATTAAGTTTTAGTTATCTTTTATTCAATGACTCATGCAATAAAAGTTTTTTTCATTATTATAGGCAGAACAGTGCTAAATTATTTCCCACCTAAAACAAGTTCTAATACCATTGCTTTGCATTAAAGTGAAAGGATAAATGAGTTCATCAAATAAGTATATAATATTACACAAAATATTAAGGATATTCTGGGGATAGGTACTGAAGAGTGGGTAAAGACAAGATTTCTTAGGTAAAAAAAGCTAGTACTTTGTCTTAATTTCATTCTTTGAGTTAATTCATACTATTGCTTAGGTAAAAAGCAGGTAGCTCTTATGTTAGACTTCAAACAAAAGTCGATAGAAATTTCAAACCTAAAAAATTAGAATATTAGGAAATTATGATAATCTTGGAATCAGCTTTTTGCTTGTTTGATGGGGCCCTTTGCTACTGTAGTTGTCACATAGCCTTGTCATGATTCAAGTTTTTCTAGATTTTTTTGTTCAGCTCCAAATATAGGAAGGTAAACCAAAAAACATTGGTACAAAATCACGAAAACTTATTAAAAAGATCAAAATGTGAATCTTGCTTCTCAGTATATCCAACTTCTGAAAGTGATAATTCCATCTCTCAACCCTCCCCCAACAGCAACTGCACTCTTGATTTATGCCACATCAAAGTGGCAGTTTTGGCATCCTTGCATTCCTTTTACATGCTGTGTGGGAAACAAAAGGGGTAGAGTTCAGGGCTGAAGGATGGATGAGGTCATGCTTAACAAGAACATTCGTATAGGACAGCCCTTGCCACCCTCAAAGTAGAAACAGGTCCCTTGTGATGAAACAAAACAAAAAAGCAGCTGTCCTGGCCTTTTTCTCACCAAAGCAGTCTCTAATTTTCTTATAATAAACTCTAATCATGTGTCCTCTGAGAAAATCTATTGAGATCGCCCTTCGATATCCCAAGGAATTATATAAGCTGTGCTGATCCCCTTAGAACAGCTGCTCTCAACCTGGGGGTCGAGCGACCCTTTCACAGGGATTGCCCGATTCATAATTAACAAAATTACAGTTATGAAGTAGCAACGAAAATAACTGGTTGGGGGTCACCACCACATGAACTGCATGAAAGGCTCACGACATTAGGAAGATTGAAAACCACTGCCTTAAGAAGTCGTTTTGATTGGGCCTTTTTTTTGGGAAGGCACCCTAAAATGACTAAGACGTGGACCACTGAGAGAACTTACCTACAGCTATCCACTGTCGGTGGACACGTACTTAAAACATTCTGGTAAGAGTAAATCTGCATATATGAACTGGAAATGCAGTAGCAACATTTTTTCCTTTGTGTCATGTACTACATAAAAGACCACATGGGCTCCTTTTAACAAACGTATGGTGTGGGGACATTCACTAGCAACTGTGAGAGAAGTCACTCTTGGTCTGGAATTATAAAAATATTGGAGGTGAGTATGATTCACACGCTGACATCCTGGGGGCAGTTTTCTGCTAATTGGGGCAGTAGTTAACAGGATACGCTTTGATCTGCATGGTGGGCAGCTGGACCCACCAGCAGCTCAGCAGGAGCAAAGACGAGACTTTCTACTCCCGTAAAGTCTCGGGAACATACAAGGCGGGTCACCACAAGTCAGCAATGATTCCAGGGCAGTGAGTTTGATTTTTTTTTTCCTAATTAAAAGGAAATGCTTGGTAAAGTAGACGGGGCAGCGAAAAAGAGAAAGACCCTTGACAAGATGGATTGACAATGGTGGTTTCAACCACGATCTCGATCGCAGCAGGGCGGAGGAGAGCTGAGCAGTGTTTGCTTCTGTTGTCCATAGATAGGCTCGCTGTGCATCAGAACTGACTCACTGGCACAAGAATCGAACGGCCTGCATTCTTAAAACCTGCAGGACAAGAATCAAGGTTTGCCCACGTGACGTGCAAAGTGGTAAGAAAGGGCAAAGGTTAGTCGGTACGGTAAAAACTGCGAAAAAGGGAACAATGGTAAAGTTTGCTTAACTTTTCTTAATGGTAGGAAAATAAGTCTCCATTGAAAATTTAATTTCAGACTTTTTCTTTCAAAGATAAGTGATTTCAATTTATAGTACCTGCATGATTCTAGATAGGTGATTTCAATTTATAGTACCTGCATGATTTTAGACTCCGCCTTAAGTTTTAGCTAGAATTGCAGTCCCTGTCTGGTAACACTTAAAGCACACAAGTCTTGAACTCTATACTCTCAACGCAGGTCAGACGCCATTGACAGACCTCGCAATCAACATATTAAAAAAAAATTAAAACCAAAAGCTATCATGTGAAAATCTTAAAAGAAATCTGAGGAATCCCAAAGCTTCAATAAAATTACTACATATTTCATAGTTTAACTTTTTAAAATATTTTGACAAGGGATGTCACTACTGAGACATCAAATGGCTCTTGACTGAAACACAATACCAGAAAGATGTTTACCTGTGTTGTTACTGATTCTGCAAGGGCATTTGTGTGGATCACAAGAATCAATTGTAAATACTGTAGGAGATTGGGCATTCTAAAACTTAATTGTGTTCATGTGCATCCTGTACATAGACAAAGAAGCAGTCGTTCAAACAGAACAAAGGGACACTGCATGTTTCAAAATCAGGAAAGGTGTGCATCAGGGTTAAACCCTTTGAAGCATACTTAATCTTACACTGAGCAAATATGAGAAGCCAGATTATGAAGAATGCTACAAGAGAAGTGAAGGAAGGTCTATTAATATTAATGAGTCAGAACTGACCTGATGACGGTGACTTGAACAGCCACAAATCAAGATCAGAAATGTTAATACAGTTCTGTTGCCCACAGATGTTTTGTGCCTGCTGTCTTCCACTCTGTGGTGCTTGGTGTCTTAGCTATGGGAGGCCTTGGTCTCTGCCCTGTTTGAACAAAGAGCACCCCACTGCAAACTGTATGTATTATTCTATCTCTATGCTGAGCAAATCATCAGAGAAACTGGATTATATGAAGAATTCGGCATTAGATTTGGAGGAAGGTTTATTAACAGCAAATAACAATCTTAATTGCTGAAAGTAAGGACTTGAAGCACTTATTGATGAAGATCAAAGATTGCAACCTTCAGTATGGATTACAACTCAATGTAAAGAAGGCTAAAATCCTCACAACTGGATCGATAGGTAACATGCAGATAGGTAACATCATGATAAATGTAGAAAGGACTTAAGTTGTGAAGGACCTTATCTTGCTTGGATCCACAATAGATACTCATGGACGGAGCAGTCAAGAAATCAAAGGTTGAATTGCATTACTGAAAAGTAAGGATGTTACATTGAAGACTACAGTGCACCTGACACAAATCATGGCATTTTCAACTGCCTCATGTGCACGAGAAAATTGGACATTGAATAAGGAAGACTAAAGAAGAATCAATTTGAATTGTGGCACTGGTGAAGAATATTGAGATTATCAAAGACTGCTAAAACGACAAACAGATCTGCCTTAGAAGTAGGGTCAAAGTGCTTCTTAGAGGCAAGGGTAGGGAGCTTTCATCCTGCAAACTTTGGACATGTCAGGAGAGACCAGTCCCTGGAGGATCTCATGCTTGCTAAAGAAAGGAGAAAGGCAGCAAAAGGAGGAGGGCCCTCAATGAGAAAGCTCGCATAGATGCTGCAGCAATGGGCTCACGCATAGGAACCATTGTGGGGCTGCCACAGGATTGGGCAGTGTTTTGTTCTGTTGTGCATACATCACTATTGGTTGTTACCAACTCAATCGCATCTAACAACAGTATTTATTCCATTGCGTGCGCTGTTGTTAGGTGCCATCAAGTATATACCACATTTCACCTATCCATCTGTTGGTGGGAACGTAGATTATTCACTTTTTTTTTTGGCTCTAGTACTGCAAAGCACATAGCTTGTATATGCTTGCCCTTAACTGAAGTCACTCTTCCTAATAGTGTTGATCGTAAGCATTATTGAGTGATATCCCTAAATCTAGATAGTTAAAAATATTGACATTTAAAATTATAAAACTTAAAATGTTACTGCCTTTTAAAAAAATTGTTTTATTAGGGGCTCATATGACTTATCACAATCCATACATACATCACTTGTGTAAAGCACATTTGTATATTCATTGCCCTCATCATTCCCAAAATATTTGCTCTCCACTTAAGCTCCCGGCATTAGGTCCTCATTTTTCCCCTCCCTCTCCCCTCCCCCATGAGCCCTTGATAATTTATAAATTATTTTGTCATATCTTGCCCTGTCTAACGTCTCCCTTCACCCACTTTTCTGTTGTCCGTGCCCCAGGGAGGAGG